>NW_022436959.1:6219406-6710621 GCF_009761245.1 Sapajus apella | reverse complement strand
TTTTTTTTTTTTTTTTTTTTTAAAGACGGGGTTTCACCATGTTGGTCAGGCTGGTCTTGAACTCCCGACCTCAGGAGGGCCCGCCTTGCCCTCCAAAGTGCTTGGATTACAGGTGTGAGCCACTATGCCTGGCCTATCTTTTTGTTTTTTTATTTCTAGCTTATTTCTACTCTGGTTGTGTGTGTGTGTGTGTGTGTGTGTGTGTGTGTGTGTGTGTGTGTGTGTGTATGTATGTGTATATATATGTGTGTATATATATGTATGTATATATATGTGTGTGTACATATGTATATATACACACACATATATACACACACAGATATATATACACACATATATATACATATATAATCTTTATGATTACAGTCCTTTGATATTTACTGAGATTTCCATCTAGAATATATTTAAAGCATGTCTCTGATAAACAGCATGTATTTGGAACTTTAAATCCAGTCTGATAATTTTTTATTTTAGTTGAAATATTTATAGCATTTATATTTTCTTTTTACTTGAATAACTTCCTCTAGTAGTTTTTTTAGCAGGTATGTTAAAATTTTTTTCTAGTTTTTGTTTGGAATGTTTTTGGTTTGCTTTTTTTTTTCTTTTTTTGAGTCAGGGTCTTTCTGTCACCTAAGATGGAGTGCAGTGGTGCGATCATAACTCACTGCAGCCTTGACCTCTCAGGCTCAGGCAGTCCTCCCCACTTAGCTTCCTAAGTACCTGGGACTGGAGGCGCACTAATTTCCACACACCTGGCTAATTTTTTGTATTTTTTGTAGAGACGGGCTTTCATTATATTGCCCAGGCTGGTCGTGAACTCATGGGCTCAAGCGAACCTTCCATCATGGCCCAGGGCAGGTCTATAACACATGGTAGGGAGGGGCTGCCCCTGGAAGAGCAGCCCACTTCCAAGAGGAAAAAGGGCAAAGCTGAGCCTAACATGCCTTTTATTTTCTACGGAATTTATCAATCATGTAATTCACATTTCCTTTCTTAGGGTGGCGTGAGTAAAGATGGGGAGAATGGCCAGGTGGGCCAGACCAGCAGAGCCCTTTTCAAACTGTCAGAAAACACTGGGAGTTTAGAAAAAGCATCCTTCAGCCTAGCAATTATTACCCTATTTCACAGATGAGGAAACTGAGGCATAGAGGATCCAAGGAGCCTGACAAGGTTCTGAGTGGATGCAGATCCAAGGGTGCACAGACTGGCAAATGGAATGTGGGCTGGATTTCAGCGCGCGCACGTGCGCGCGCGCGTGCTCGCTCTCTCTCTCTCTCCCTCTCTCTCTCTCCCTCCCTCCCTCCCCCCCTTCCTCCCTCCCTCCCTCCTCTCTCCCCCCCTCCCCCCCCCCCCCCCCCCCCCCTCCTCTCTCTCTCTTTCTCTCTCTTCTCTCTCTCTCTCTCTCTCTCACAGCTAGGCATCTGTGTGTAGTACACATACTACACAACTCTACACAGTGCCCTTGATTTGAAACTGGGGCCACATGTGCACATATAATCCCACTGGTAAACGTATCTGCACCCCCTACCCTTCCCAACCCTCCTCCATCAGTGCGCCTTTCCCCCTATTCTTTGTTTAATTCAATTTGGTAAACACGGGTCTGAGTCCTAGTTGTACCAGGTCCTGTGAGTTTCTCAAGGGGAGACACATATGTGCATATGTAATTCTTCTTGTCACAAGCCAGTGACAAGTTACAGGTAGCCCCAAACAGCCATAACCCCCACAATGGAAGCCTGGCAAGTACATGGGCAAGTACAGTGAGATGACATCAGAGCTGGCTATACGCACAGCGCCTGCTCCACCGCTCTGTTGTAAGGAAGCTGTAGGAGAGGGGGCTACTTGGGGCCTTTTTGGGCCTCATAATATCAGGATCAGGAAAAACCATGGAAGTCACACCCAGGGGCACAGGTGGGGAGGAGGGCAGGTGGAGGACATGACCTGCTGAGATGTTAGGGGGTGTGAGTATCTGCGCAGTTAGGCCCTCTTAACTCAGACTCCTGGGATCTGGCCCTGGGAGCTGAAGGGACTATTTTCTGGTTTAATTTTTGTTTTTCTTCTGTGTTCTTTGATCTCAAAAGATGCTTGGAAAGTATGTCACCTAGGCTTCCATTGTGGGGGTTATGGATGTTTGGGGCTACCTGTAACTTGTCACTGGCTTGTTAGGGCTGCCTCTTGTTGAGTTCCTCTCAGTATCACTCAGAACCAGGGGGACGCTGGCCTGACCTTGGCAGTCCTCTAACCCTCGCCTCTCTCTGCCTCTTGCTAGAATGCTGTGTTGCAGGCAGGGGCTTTTCTCTGTACATTTATGGATCTTGCTGTGACACACACACCTGGCCTGAGTAGACACTCAGGAAACCTCTGGTGCAGTATGGAGCATGGGAGAGGGAATTTTTAATTACAAGCCCCCAGAGCTGGGTCTTCCAGGCCTCCTCCCCAGGGGCACTTTGTGAAGGTGGGTTGTTGGTTTCGAGGCACCTCACTTGTGTTGCTCACAGCCCTCTGTTGGGGCATGCTGGCCTGTCATTTGTCTGAGGGTCCCTCAGAGTGAGTTTCTAGACCTGCAGATGGCCACATGGACCCTCCTGTGGTTGGTTTTCTGCTTATTAACTCAAAACACACCATGCCGGGCATCCAGCAATAGGTGTAGGCATAGGCTGCACAAGTTCCAGCCACTTACTTGCTCAATCTGCTTCAGAAACCTGGGCGTTAACTGTGTTTCTGAAACTGTGTTTCTCATGAATTGAGAAGAGTTGTTATCCTCCCTTGGGAATTCAGCCCACGGCAGATGCCACAGCACTGACATCTAAGGGTCAGGGCTGGTGAGCAAATGTGTGCCCTGTCACGTGGCTTCAACCATGGAGCCTGGGGATCCAGGGGTACCAATACATGAAGGCCTGTGGTATAAATGAGGGTGCTGAGGCCCAGAGAGGGGCACAGTCTTCTCCAGGGTCACACAGGCCATTAGGATTGGGGACCAGATGACCTGACATTATAGGCAAATAGAGGGCTGTGTGTGGTTCCTGTTGCTGGTGTAGCATTACCGTAAGCTTAGTGGCCTGAGAACAACACAGATTATCTTCCAGTTTTGGAGATCAGAGGTCTGAAGTATGTCTCACTGGGCTACAATCCAGGTGTCAGCAGGCTGCATTCCTTCTGGAGCCTCTAGGGGAGAATCTGTTTCTTTGCCTTTTCCAGGTTTAAGAGGCTACCTGAATTCCTTGGCTTGTGGTCTCTTCTTTCACCTTTGAAGCCAGTGATGTTGGCCAAATCCTGCTCAGGCCACCTGATTTCCCCTTTCTTGCTCCCTCTTCTGCTTTTGAGGACCTTTGTGATTACCTTGGGCCCACCTGGTTCATCCAGGACACTTGCCACATCTCAAGGTCATCTGATTAGCAACCTTCATTTCATATGCAGCCTCAATCCCCCTTTGCCATATAACCCAACACATTCAGGGAGTCTGGGATTAGGATGTGGACATAGTTGAGGGAGGGCCTCATTATTATGCCTTCCACAGAGGGCAAATGTTTGTTGGAGCACTGTACATTTTTTAATTTTTATTTATTTATTTATTTATTTTTGAGATGGAGTTTTGCTCTTGTTACCCAGGCTGGAGTGTAATGGCGCGATCTCGGCTCACCACAACCTCTGCCTCCTGGGTTCAAGCAATTCTCCTGCCTCAGCCTCCTGAGTAGCTGGGATTACAGGCACGTGCCACCATGCCCGGCTAATTTTTGTATGTTTAGTAGAGACAGGGTTTCACCATGTTGACCAGGATGGTCTCGATCTCTTGACCTCGTGATCCACACGCTTTGGCCTCCCAAAGTACTGGGATTATAGGCATGAGCCACCGTACCCGGCCACATTTTTTTGTCTCACTACGGTTTTTAAAGTATTCATCTTTACTTTCTCAGTCTCCCTTCTGACCACTCTGAGAAGATTTTTCTTTGTGTGTGTTTTTCACATTTTCCAGGCATTTTCCCCTGTCTCACTCTCATATCTGTCTGTTTTTTATCCAGGCCTTGTGTGGAAAGGGCAAGAAGAAACCCACAGCCATGCCATCCCCAGGAGCAGCAGGCTTAGGTGAGGGGAGGATGTCTAGCTTTGGGGCCTGCCGTGGCGGGTCCGTGGAGCCTTGGGTCATCCTTAATTTCATGAAATGGATTTTGCCCTAGAGAAAGTGAATATTTTCCCAGAATACAACCTTGAAGCATGATATTGCCCGTGGAATTGAAGTCTAATTTAGTTAGACTTAAAAAAGATTTTAAATTGAGCATTTTAAAAAGCAGAGTGGAATACATGCATCTTTAGGACTTGTTTGAGTTCTTAGCTTTGTAGACTGTCAGGGCTGGAAACAGCCTTAGAATCCAAGCCCTTTATTTGGCAGGCAGGGAAAATAGAGCCCCAGAGAACAATAAGGAAATGACTCACTTGAACTTTTGCAGGCGTTGCAAAGTTTTTTCATAAATTCTGTTTTCAGTTTGTAGTTAATGTTTAAAGCTTTCTTTTTAAATAGGTGTGCTCCTCCTGTATTCACTTAAAGCCTCCATTCCAGATGTCACCAACCAACACGTCCTGCTCTTCATGTCACAGGTCCTTTAGTTTTGTGTAGACTTGATTTTAGACTCTGAATTCCTAGAGCCATACCTTAATAAAACAAAACAAAACAAAAAAACCTGTCAATTCAGACATATTTATTCAGTTAGTTTATTCAACAACTATTTAGCAAGGACCAGCAGTATGTTAAAGATGGCTTGTACTGGCTTTGAATACTGATTTTTAGTGCCTCTTCCCAACTTTGCATTCAGTGACATCACATTGGTAGCCAGGAATTGATCATGGTTGGAGTATTTGTACCGTGGAGATTGGCAAATGCAGCAAATCAAGGTCCCCATCCCTGGAGAGCCAGTTGTTAACATTTACCAGCACACCACCTGTGATGGCCTACTGTGTGCTGGACCCACCAGGCAGTCAGTTGTGAACAAAGCAGATTGAGTCCCTGCCCTCTTGGAGCTTCCACTTCTAGTGAGACAAGGCAGCCCACAATAATATGAAAACAAGGAAATAGATAACATATCTGAGGATTAGAAGTGCTAAGAGGAAAAATGAATCATGGAAGAGTGACAGGGAGCCCTGGAGACAAGGCTGCTATGTTGTAAAAAGGTAGCCAGGAAAACCTTTCAGAGAGGGTTACATTTGAGAGGAGGCCAGAAAGGAGACAGGGAACATGCACTTTGATCCCTGGGCACAAATGCAGAGAGCAGGTGGGCACAGGCCCTGCAGTGCGAGCATGTTGGGCTGGAGCACATGAGGGAGAGAGGAAAAGAAGAAGCATGAGAGGAAGCAAGGGCTTAGTCATGTGGGGCCTGGAGGCTGCTGAATGCGTTGGCTTTTTCTCTGGTTACTCCTATATCTAGGAGATACAGGAGCCTTTGGAGGTCGAGCAGAGGCATGCTGTGATCTGACTAGTGTTTTAATAGGCTGCTGTGTAGAGAATAAATTCAAGTGTGGAAGGAGGAAGGCAAGTGTGGAGGCAGGGAGATCAGTTAGGCAACTGCAGTAGTAGAAGAGAGCTGAGGGTGGCTTACATCAGGGAAGTGGCAGTGAAGATGGCGAAACAGCTAGAATATGTGTGTGTATACGTATATACACAGATGTACATCATGAGTCACTTAACAGCAGGGATACATTATGAGAAATGCGTTCTTATAAGCGCATCCAGATCTGTGGGTCACTGGAGGCACTGGAGGACCCAGGAGAGTTTCGGGTGCATCTGTCTGTCTCCCCGAGACTGGTGAAGTGGAAACATCATAGAGTGTACTTACACTGACCTAGATGGTGCAGCCTACTACACATCTAGGCTAAATGGCTTAGCCTGTTGCTCCTAGTCTACAAACCTGGACAGCATGTTGCTGTATTGAATCCTGGAGGCAATTGTAACACAACGGGAAGTATTTGTGTATCTAAACACATTTAAATTTAGAAAAGGCACCGTGACAATATGATATTATAATCTTATGGAACCCCTGTCATATATGTGATTTGATATTGACTGCATTGACATATCTCATTGGGATTTGCCTATGGGTTGGATGTGCTGTGTTAGAGAAAGAAAGGCGGCAAGGATAACTGCAGTTTCTGCTGAACAACTTTAAGAAGGGGGTTGCCTTTCCCTGAAATGAAGGCTGTGGGAGAAGCAGGTTTAGGTCATGGTCACTGGGCCATAATTTATACCTCTGGTCTTTATGTTACTTTCTATGAGGCCAGTGGTGTTTCTTTGTGAACCAGCCTCCCTGTGGCCTTGAGTCAGGGACCATGTGCTTGGAGTCCACACATGTGAGTGGTGAGCTATCCTGTTACTGTTGTGCTGTGACATTTCTCTTCTGATGCTGGGGTTTCATTGATGTTGTTAAGAAGCTTCCACACCAGGTCTATTACTAGAGCCCAAGTTAGTAGGATTGCTCACAGCTACTGTCTGAGGACAATCAAATCAAGCCCCCATCTTGCCTTTAAGTCATGCAGTTATTTGTCCTGTGCTTGCAGGTGGAAATCTGCCTTGAGCTGCTCTGCAGGTCTCTCTGGGCCTCTGTTCTCCTGTCTGTAAATCAAGGGGTTGGATGGACTACTCTGTAGTGGCTCTCTGACTCTACCTTCTGCACATGCCTAGACCAGACTTCTGACTTCTTTTGTGATCTCCAAATCACAGTTGATTCGGTTGACCTCTGAGGCTCATCTTGTGTGATGAATGAGCCTGTAAACCAGGGTTCTATGACTTTGGAGTCCCTCCTAGACTGTGAGCTCTTCGGAGCTCCTATAGGTGTGTAGTAAATGGATTTACAACACAGCAACCTGGAATCACTCCCAGCCCAGAGTACAAGTGTCTGTAGTTGAAGGCCTATTCCAGGCTGTTCTTGGCTGCAGCATTTTGAGCTGAAGGCAGGCTGACCAGGGCAAGGTAAAATTCCACCATCCCTAACTTGTTGAATGTTTCCTCAGGTTAGGTTCCTCAGAAAAGTGGTTCTTAAACTGTGATCCCTGGACTGGCAGCATCTGCATCACCTGGGAACTTATTAGAAACAGCTTGTCTGACCCACTGAGTCAGAAGTTTGGGGGTGAAGCCCAGGAATCAGGGTTTTAACAAACTCTTTAGGTGATGTCATGCATGTCAAGCTTTGGGAAGCAATGCCCTAGGGGCCAAGCCTGAGTCAGATTCCGGTGCATGTAATTTGTTGGGAGCATGCTCTCAGGAGGAAGTGGGGTGAGGAAGGTGGAACTGGGCAAGGGAAGGAGCTCAGCACGGTTGTGAGGGCTCAGGGCTCAGGCTGATTTCATGGGGAGATGTGGAGCATGAATTGACTCAGTTAGTCCCATGTTTAAGCAAGGGAGTGGGCTTTTTGTGTCCCCGTGTCAGTCACTGGCTATGGGCTGCCCATCCTGGAGTGGGGCGGGCAGTGTGCAACCTCCTAGGTGAGTTTGGTAAAGAATATTTCTCCAGAAAAGGGTGTAGCTGTGAGCCCATAGCAGCTGATGTTGACAGCAACTGGGAAGTATGTACCTGTCCAAGGCAGCTGGGCAGGATACTTGTGGCTTCCAGGGTCAGTTCTCATGGCTCCTTCCACATTCACCCAATCCCTAGGTGTCACAGTAAAGATAAACTGCAAAGCCTGTCCCTGGATATCACCTTAGGTGCATTGGATGCCCTGGTGAGGTGGGCCGAGCAGGGACCTTTTACAAGTTCGGATACAGACTCCAGAAGGCGAGAATGAAACGAAACTGTTTCCAGCCTCAGACAGCCTTTCCCATCATGACATCTGCAGCTCTCTATGCAAGAGCATCATGTTAACCCATTACTGGCTTTATGGCTGGGTTACGTCCTGTTGTCTTAGTGAGGTGAGAGGTGTCAACCCAGTAAAGGGCTGCCTCCAGAAGTCCAGGGTGCAGTGGGTTGCCTTGTGTAATTGGGTGCTAAATTGTGGCCCTCACAAAGGAGTGGAAGTTGAGGGAGCAGTTAAGGTATGCTACTGAGAGGGCAGGAGGGCCCTGGGCTTGGAGAGGCAGTGTTTAATGCAAGACTTCCTGGTGAACCAGTAACGTTGGAGGAGGAGTGGCTATAGTTTTAATTCACAGATCCAGGAGCAGGTTAACCTGCCTTGTTCTGCTGTGGGTCTCTGCAGCCTTGATAACAGCCAAGGCCCCAAAGCCTTAGTGCTTCTGCCTTTTTGTTGAAACACTCCTCTGACACTGGGGATGCCTGGCAGTTTTTCAGGTTTTGCAGAAGAATGGACGGTAGATGGCAGCAGATCTTCATCAATCCTCCCAACCCCAGCGATTTAGTCTCATTGCCATTGTTGCATAATTTAATTAAGCAGATGCTAACCAGGCTTCTACCAGACCTTTCTTAAGTACTTCAGTAGGAGAGAGACAAGTGCGTCCCAAACTCTCCCAGGTCCTCTAGTGCCTCTGGAGGCCCCCAGATCAGGAGTGAAAGCCACAGGTATACAGATGACTGTGTCCTGAGGGGGAATGAATTGTGCCAGCTGGGACTTGGAGGAGGTTTCTCAGAGGATGTGGCATTTGCAGTTCATTGACTATTTCCTGCTTCTGAGCATCCCAACTCTGAAAACATCTGCACCTCGTGGGATGAGTGATGGGTAGAATTTCCATTTTAATTTGTCTGTATGCACTATTGGGACTTCACACCAGACTATCAATGTTCAAAATCTGACTCTTGAGACCCACAACACCAAGTTCCTTACCAGCATGCTGGTCATCCTGTGTGGATAGTGGCCTGCCTGGGGCTCGTGCACTGGTTCAGCCTCACCTTCTTAAACTGTTCTGGGGACCTCTCTTCTGTGCTGGGTATAGCTGTCCTCCATACCTACCATTGATGCCCGATGCTCAGCCACTTCTTTCTACTTCTCAGCCTGTTGATCATGTTTTACCCTATACATGTGCCCCCAGGCCACGGTGGAATACCATTTCTTTCTCCTTCTGAATGCTGTCCTCCTGAAAGTAGGCACAGGAGATTAAACATGAGAAACAGCTCCAGTGCATATTACAGGCCACTCTGAGCCCTCCAAAAATGGGGTTGATGACCCCAAACCCCTGTGTGGTTATTACAACCCCCAGGTACCTTCAGTTCCATGGTATCCAAGTCTCTGACCTGATGCATCTGTCCGGGAAAAGAAATTTCCCTTGACTCAGATTTTCTTTGAGATCCAGAAAGTGCAGCTAAAGAAGTGAGAGAGTGACCACACATCTCCCTGGAAGGGAAGATGAGTGATCTCGTATTGTTCATCTGCAGATATCAGCATGGCAGCTCTGAGATCCCCTTGGACCACACCTGGGCCCTTGCCAGCTCCATCCTAGGTTCTGAGTCCTGGGACGCAGGCTGGGAAGATGTTCCATGCAGGGGAAGTGGCAGCTGTTAGATGGAAGGAAGCTGTTGAGCTACTGAGATAATATTTGGGTGATGAGTGTGAGAGAGCAGGAGTGGTATTATCGAGAGTCTTTCCTGTACTCCTTTTTTTTTTTTCACTTCAAGATGCTGTTGTGCTGCTCTCTTAGCTATGTTCCAGCAGTTCCTGGCCACCAGAACCCCAAATAAAGGCCCACTGAGGTTAATAGGACCAGGATAAGGCTGAGGCAGGGTGAAGCATCTAGGATGCAAAATGTAAGGGGCTACTGTCTCTCATGGTTGTTCAGCTGCAGTTTGGGCACCTGCATGACCTGAGACAGAGTCTCTTTAAATTTTGCACCTTAGACTTCTTGCTTATCTCACCCTAATCCTGTCCTGGTCAGCAGAGTCTGGCAGCTTTCTTTTGTTCCCTCAGTATCATGGACAACCTTCAATGATTTGATAACTCATCTTTATATTCATGAACTTTTTGAGGTCTGGAATGGGGCCTTATTTCTCTGTCTTTACTTAGCCATGTTCCTGGACCTGGCAATAATAAGTGCCAAGCAAATGAGAGAGTGCCCTTAGCAAGGAGAATGAAAGGGAAAGTTATGCTAATCTGTCTGGGATAGTATCATGAAACTTAAAAGTGATAAATCTTTCATATAATTGGAGCAATTTGAATTTTAGTTTGCCTGTTGGCATTCATTAATTCACTCAGTAATTTTTTTTGTTCATACAAAACTAGTTACATGATTACCTGACCACCTAATCATCTATCTAGCCAGCCAAACAACCAGCCATCTGACCACCCAACCAACCAACCGACTATCCCAGCCAAACCAATCAACCCAACCAACCATCCTTTCAGTCAACAAACCATCCCACCCACCCAATCATCCCACCCAACCAACCAACCTAACCAACCCTGCCAAACAACCATCCAGCAAACCAACCAACCAAACAGCTAAATATCGATTCCTACAGCCAACCAACCAACCAGCCAGCCCACCAACCCACCCACCCAATCAACTAACCAACCAACCAGCCAGCCAGCCAGCCAACCAACCAACCAACCAACCTACCCACCCACCCAACCAGCCAGCCAGCCAACCAACCCACCCAACCAGCCAACCAACCAACCAACCAACCAGCCAACCAACCAGCCAACCCACCCACCCAACCAACCAGCCAACTCACCAACCAACCAACCAACCAGCCAACCCACCAACCCACCCACCCAATCAACCAACCAGCCCACCCACCCATTCAATCAACCAACCGGCCAACCCACCCACCCACCCAACCAACCTACCCACTCACACACCCAACCAATACACCCAACCAACAAGCCAACCCCACCAACCAACCAGCCCACCCACCCACCCAACCAACCAATTCACTCTCCCAATTGTGATGCCCCATCTTTAAGTCATCTTGAATGTTACTTTCTTCAGGAAGCCATTCCTGATTTCTTCACTTTACCTATATTTGGACATAATCTGTTTCCCAGACCTCTCATGGCACATGTCACACTGCAGAGAGTTGACAGGCTACTTTGTTCCTCCTGCTGGACTGTCAGCTACCTGAGTATGGGGGTGACTTGTCTGTGACCCTACCTTTTTCAGTTTTGCTCAGAATTATTCCAATAAATCATGATTGAGATGAATCATTGACTTTGCTTGGAATTTGGGAGGGGAGAATGAAGTAGGAGTTCTTTGCTTAACTCAGGAAGTTCATAGAAGAGCAGAATTAGTGACCTAGCACCCGGAAAAAGACACCTGAAAATAGCAGGCAGATCTGTTTCAGGGTCAAATAGATGGTGCTAATTGAGATGCCATAGGAGCTTAGAGGAGAGAGGGGGTTTTCTGGATGAAGCAGGGCTGAGCTGAGCCTTGAAGGCTGAGTGGGTTTGAATAACCCAATTTTGTGTGGCGGGGGCAGTCTTATTCTTCAGGTCTTATTGCTGTCATAGAACTCATCATTCTTCTCTGCCTTCCTCTAAGCCTGAGATTTTTTTTGGGAGGGAAAAGTTTGCTGGTATCCCTGAGGTCTCATTCTTAAATACTGAAGCAGCTCTCTTGTTCTTCCCCAGCTTATTTTTTTAGGGCCTGCATTGGGTTCTTCTGCATTTGCAGACATTTTTATATAATGTATACTTATGATAGGCCATTCGGAAAGAGCCTAAGCTCAGCTCCTCCTAAGGATCATGGCATTGATTTAGGGAAGATGGACATCCTTGTTCCTACCCTGTGTCTAACTGATAGGCTGGTTGTCTTGGGGCCTGAGATAGAGAGAGCTGAAGTCTTTCCCTTGCCAAATCCCATTCAGTCCTTCTGGGGCACTGGGTGGATGCCTTCCCTCATGGCTCTTGGGCTGGTTTTCTCAAATGGTAGCTGAGGGATGGAATTCTGCTGTGACTGTCAGAGCTGGTGTCTCCATTTTGGAAAGATGGACCCTGATGCTGAGTTCTGTTAGGGGCATATTGGGCAGAGTTCCTCAAATCACAAAGATGACCTGCCAGGGTAGCTTCCTGTATGGCTAGATTCCGTGTGTGTGCCTCATTCCAGAAAATTCTACTTTGTTTACTCATTCTGCAAGAAGTTAGTAAAGCCATGGGATTTCTTTCATTTCCTGTTGAGGCCAGTTTTGTGGTCATAGGTCCCTCAGAAGTGGGCCTTTTCCCGATAAAGTAAACAGCTTTTGATCTCAATCTAAATACATGGTATTTAATTTTACCTAATTCAACAAAGCATTTATAGAGTGCCTCTTGCTTGTTCAAATGGTGTTAGGGAGAGAGATGCTGAAGATTGAGGTTCCTGCCACCAAGAGGCTCAGACATCCCAACAAATACATACTACAGGAGTGAAAAAAAGGAAAAGATGAGCGTGATAAGGGATCTGGCAGAGTGCCGTAGAGATAGAGTCTGGATAGTTTCAGGGATAATTATGCTGTCGATAACTGTTGAGTCCTCATTATCTGACAAACTCTGTTGTAGGAGCTTTAGGTGTATTACTTCATTTAATCTTGACAGCAACTTTACAGTTTTATAGGTGGGAAAACTGAGGCACAAAATGGCCACGCAGTCTTGAGTTCGTGCAGCTTTTCTGGCTCTCGGGGTCTTAGTCTTCACCATTACCTTCGCCCCAACCTGGGGGAAGAGGACTGTTGAGGAGGTGGCATTAGCAAAGACCTAGAGGGCAAGTCTGGCAGTTCAGAGAATGGAAGAATCCCAAGCCGAGGGGAGCAAAGAGGTGGGCAAGTTGGTGTAGCTGGAGCCCAGGGGATGTGTGAGTGCTGGGAAGAAGGTGGACTGCAGGCCCGACAGATGCCTCAAGAGCCAGACCTTCTTCTCTAGGCAATAGAGAGGGATAGAAAGTTCTTTTGTGTCTTGGGTTCTGGGGTGGTTGTTTTATAACCCGGAAGATGTGCTTCAGCAAGCTGAGTCTAGGGATGCAGCAGGACTGAGCAAGGTGACTGGCAGCAGGGTCATGGCCGGGAAGGTGAGTGGGCTCTGACCTGGCTGTGCTGGAGGGGTGAGGAGCCAGGGAGCTGTGGAGGAGAATCCAGAGGATGGGGCAGTGAAGGAGGACTGTGGGCCTGGAGGAAGGGGAGGCTGGGCAGACAGTTAGCAAGGGTAGGGGTACCTAGAAGGGGAGGTGCTGGTTGAGTCAGGAAGAAGATTTGTTGTTTCTGGACATGTCCAGTGGAGCTTTTGTTTCCACAGTCAAGAGTGGGGCAGAAATGCAGGTCCCTGGGAATGTTGGGAGGAACTGGCATGGGCGGAAAGCTGAAGTCCTTGGAAGGTGGACATTGCCAAGGTCAGTGTCCTGCAGTAGAGATCAGTTGATTGGTGTGGGGCAGGGCAAGGAAAGGGAGTGGTCAGAGCAGAGGGAGGGTTGGGAGGCCAGCCTCACCCCAGGTGAGGGAAGAGCCAGCCTCCCAGAGGCAGGAGGTTGCAGCTTCAGATGCTTAGGAGAGGTTGGGAAGTCACTGGGCCTGGTGGTGGCAGTTCCTAGGCGGCTTTGGAGAGAGAGCACCTTGAGCAGTGTGCTCAGGGACAGAAGGTCAACTGTAGTGTGTTGAGGAATGGGAGGGGATGAGGACACATGTGGAGAACATAGAGCCTTTGTGAAAGAAGTTTAGAGATGAAGGGTGCACAGGGACAGGGTGGCAGCTCAAGACAGTAGAAAGTTAAGGAATAGGGCCCTTTATTCAGGACAAGAGAGATGTGTGCATGCTTGCAAGCCACGTTTGCACCACCAGCAGCAGAAGAATTTCACCATTCATAGAGCCCAAGGAGGCAGGGTGCATGTGCTTGGGTGGGGCCCAGAAGGGGACAGTGCTGACAATACCAGAGTCATCTTCTGCCATGCTCAGTAACAATAATTGATGTCTGTAATGATGGGCCCAGGGCATTACAAGTTCCCAAAGTGCCTTTTAAATCTCTAGTGAAAGAGTCAATTCTACTCAGCAGAGTCGTTGAGTTACTTGAAATTTATTCCAACTAAACAAAGCTTTGTTAAGTTATTGAGATCTGCTCTTTTGGAAACATTGCATTGTATTGTATTCTGAGACTTTGAAACTTGGCTCACCGTCTTTCACATATTTAGTAACTCTTGGCATGGTGAGGTTGAAAGGGCCTCCACTTTAGAATTGAACAGATTTGGGTGCAAATCCTAGTTCTGCCATACATTAATAGGGCAAAGGCAAAAACTTCTTTTTTTTAGTCTCTTTTAGCTTTTTTATGATTGACATAAGGAATAAATAATATATGTAAAATATTTATAAAATATAAATATTAACCACAGTGGTTATTTTAATAAATATTAGCTCCCCGGCCCCCCAGCTGTTTGGTTAGCCAAAACACCCATTTTAAAAAAATAGATGAATATATCCCTGAATACATGGGGATTTTGTGAGAAGAATGGGAAGTGAGGTTGCAGTCAGATTATGGAAGATTGTGATGGTCAAAAGAGAAATGTTGAGGTTCCTTGTGAGAGCCATGGCCAAGGGCTCCTGTGACCTTGGGCATGTCTTTCCCCTGGGGTAAGGCACACAGTAGGCTCTTGGAAACCATTTGTGGATTGAATGAATTTGCCAGGCTTGAGGCATTTCCTTCTTTTTCATTGAAGGTTAGGGGAGGTTGGGTCCATTTGAAAGCTCTGGAGCATGAGGCAGATGTGTCCTTCTACCCTCTTCTCTTGCAGAAGTCCTTCCCAGGCCAGGCCTGGACAATGGGCTGGCAAAATTGGCTGCCCTTGCCTAGGCCCATGTGGTGTGGTCCTCCATCTCACTGCTTCTGCCCGGGTTTACTTAACTGTGTGAAGGGTCAAGGTACATGGAAAGTCTAAGGGAGGATGATGATATGTCTGTAATTGATGTTGCTTCCTTTGGTCTTAGTGTCACTTTGTTTAGCCTTTCTTCTTGAAATAAAATGTCTTTTGAATGAGTAGAAAAGGAAATCTAAACTAAAAATGTCACAGATGGAAAATGAGATAAAGTACTTTGCCACCATCTGAGGATTAGAGGCTGTTTGGCACGGCTGAGAGCCACGTCCATTATTTCATGTCTACCTCCTCATGCAGCAATGGCACACTGAGTGGCCATGGTCCAGAAGCTGCTGTATGGAAGGCATGATCTTATAAGGGCATTTTGACAGGTGTCTAGGAGTCAACCCCTGGAGCTGCCAAAGCAACCCATCCACACACACAATTCTCCCACCCATAGTCTCCCTCTGCCCCTGCTCAGCTCCCTAACAAATCTCAAGTCACTTTCTAGCCTCAACATGGAAGATCAGATATCTTTAAAATTCAGTACACTCCTAGGAGGATATTAAAAGAAGAAAAGAGAGATTGAAAGTACCCATTTTAGATCAAAAACAACAGTGGGTCTGGTCCATTTAATATTTAATAAAGACATTACAACTGATTTATTATTCTTCTTTTTGAAGAAAATAACTACAAAAGGGCAGGGCAAGATGCAAGGATCTGGGAGAACTTAGACAAGGATTCTGGTTTTAAAAAGTGTTGTCATACAAACAAACTCCATGTGGATTCAGCAGGAGAGCATCTTTATTCCAAGGAGATGCAGGCCGAAGTATTTAGGGATGGTATGTTATGGTGTCCACAACTGGCTTTCAAATGGTTCAGCAAAAAGAAAAATAATGTGTGTGTGTTTATGGGTGTGTATGTAGGTGTGCATAGAGAGAGTAAAAACAAGGCAAATGTTAACAATTTGTCACTATAAGTGAAGGGTATGTGCTAGTGTGTGTTTTATTTTTCATTCAGTTTTCCTGTTGGTTTAACATGTTTCAAAATAAAGAATAAAAAATACATGGAACAAATAGGAAAAATGAATGGTTAATAGGATCTATCTCTTATCTCTGGGTAATGATCATAAAGAAGTATAACCAGGTGTGTTATTCAGTGCTGGAATCTGGCTGAGGTGAAGGTATAAAACCCAAGGCTAGCCCAAGACACACTGAGGGAGCACCTCAATACAGCTGATGAATTTCTTGTTATGTGGGCATCTGCAAGCCCTTGCACTCCAAGGAATCGGTGGTTACAGAAACAACAGCTTGCACGTGTTTTCCAGATGCATAGAAAACAGGCTCTTTCATGTAGGTCTGCTGGGCTCTGGGTGGCTGATTCCCACCCTCCTTTTCCAGATCCACCTTACCCCCTTTACTCAGCCTTCTGGTTGTTTTCCCAAAACTTCTGAACCTTTGATTCCGCCCCCATTGTGAGGCTCAACGTGACATTTCCAACAGGAGACTGCCCAGAACGAGTCCAGCTGCTTCCGATGGTTTTCTATTTGTTCTGGAAAATGCTCCAGATACCTTTGGTCAAAGCTCTTCCTGGCGTCTGCTGTGCTGGGGCCATTTCTTGCCCACACCATCCGGAAGGGGCTGCTGTCTGTAGGTCCCAGCACATCTGTCCCACTGGGGAGGGAGATGATGGTGGGAGAGGCAGGTTGGAGAACCAAGCACTTGGGATTTTGGAGGGGGTACTTTCAGCTTCACGCCTGGGTTAGATTCAGACCCTTAAAACCAGAGAACCAAATGGTTTCATTCTGCCTCTGTACTTTCAGCCTCACGCCTGGATTAGATTCAGATCCTTAAAAACCAGAGAACCAAAGGGTTTTATTCTGCTTCTGTAGAAGTTTCATTGTAAGGAGAAAAGTGATTATGTTGCTTCAATTTTTTTTTTTCTTTTCTACTGTTACAGACTCATGTGAATTATTGTTACCTCTTAAGGATCTGGGAGGGAAACTTGCTCTGTGTTAAAGTGTTCAATCCCCATGTCCTGAATTCTGTGTGAGGTGGGCCTTGTGCTCCCATGCTGTGGGGCTCATGGAAAGTCTCAGTACAGACTTTTCACCCTTGAGTGGCTGGATTCTCAGCCATGTCCAGCTCCTCAGTGAATGCCCTCACCTGCTGGCCTTTCCACCCACAGCCACCTATGCTGAACAGCTGAGGACCCTCAGCAGAGGCAGTAATCCCAGAGTGAGGGCAGGGAGGAATGGGACCCATAGTTTGCTACCCAGGGACCCTCATAGCCCATTTCCAGGGAAAAATGACTGTCAGGAGAGTCACGAGGCTGGCAGGCCGGCTCAGGGACACAGCTAATTTTAGCTCAGGGTGTGCTTGTCCGAATTGGGGCTGGCTCCCTCATGGAAATTCCACAGCTCTGGTTTTGTGTGTATGAGTGGTGTAATGCTCAAAGTTTTCAAAGCTAACTTGGGTTTAGAGCAACATGTTTCTTTCTCCTTCTGAAAATGCCTAGAACACAGTCATTTCTCTTTGCTTTGGGAGTAGGTCAAAATTTCCTGGAGGTTCTTTGTTCATGATGGGGTGGTGTGGGGTGGAAGGAAGCATACCTCTAGGAACCAGACTTGACTTGATCTTGCTCTGGCCAAACCAGGGCAGGATGGAGAATCACAGAGTCTCTGTGGCCACGGAGACCTTTGGGTCATCCATTTGGTGCAGTCAGTAAAGTAAATTATTTTAAAAAAATACTGGGGGACCAGCCTCGGGTTCAGAGGCAGATTCAGACATTGATGGGCCTGAAACTTACGCAATCTGAGTGAGCTCTTTAAGAGAAAGAATATGCAAGTATTTAATTTTCACAAATTTTCCAAAAATACAGGACGGTGTGAGTACACATTTCTAGGGCCTCTTAGAAAGAAAGGTCCCTGGAGCTTAAGCTTCATTAGCTTCAGGGCCAGTCAAATGCTGTTCAGGTTATTATTATTATTTTTTTTTCTGGCCAAGTAAGGACATTAAAACAATGTTATAAAATTTCACGAGTTGAGGTAGACATAATCTTAATTCAAGATTATGTCAGCTTTTAAAATGAACAAATTAAGCTTTGCAAAACATTCTGCTGTATTGTTTTTTATTTTTCTCATGTCACCATGGACCTGTGTATCCTGGACAGTTGGCAATTTTCTGAGCCTTAGTGTCTTCATTTGTAAAGAATAGGGCTAAAAAGTTCCTATGCTGCTTTCGGTACAGGACTATGAGAATTAAATTTTAAAATGTGCTTAGCAAGTGCTAGGAAAAGTAGAAGGTGCTGCTTAGATAAGCAACTATTATTGTAAAGGCAAAGCTATAGAGCATTTAGCACCCTTAGAAGGTCACAGAAAAGGGAAATCAAAGCCCAGGGAAGGTGAATATTTGCCCAGGGTCACTTGGAGAAAGGCATGAGCTCCAAAAGTGTTACTTAAATGTAAGCCTCTTCACCTTTCCAAAGTAAATGGACCCAAATTTCTTTCTTTTCAAATAGCTTATGAGGTCAACCTTGGACCCCGTCAAAGCTGTTTCAAACATGCAGCTCACAGCTGTTAACAGAAATGCTTATGTAGGGGAATGTCTTATAAGTTTGAAAGGAAAATACTTCATCCTAGAAGTTGTTTAAGATCATGCTTTGGCATATTTAACCAAACAGAGCCCAAGTGGGTTTAGTGTTTGGTAGGACTCGCGAAAGTCATCCTCTTGCAGCTTACTTCCCTGACACGTTGGTTGGCCTCCTTTATTAGGACATCATGGGCAGGATTGGTGCCTCAGAGTGGCTTCTCCTAGCAGCTAAGTAAACATCTCCACACAGCTTTCCAGTCCGCTGTGAAAACTGGCAGCAACTCCTTCAGGCGGCCTGTCAGAACCTTCCCTTTTGTAACGCCAAGGATGACTTTAGACCTCCCTGGGACAGGGCCAAGGCTGTAGAGGCAATCCTTTCCATTCTGGGCTCTCATACCATCCTTGGGAGGCAGCCCCAGGGACCATTGTCTCATAGAGCCATCCCCTTGGGTCCTCATTCCAGTGGGGAAGGAGGCTGGGCTGCCAGGGAGCCGTAATCAGAGGCAGCCTTAGTGGTCCTGCCCGCTGTGTATGCAGCCTGTGTCCCACTCACACCTGGTATCCCTCACGCAGTGGGCCCGGCACCCCCTCACATCTCTAGCACTGTCTCTGGTCACTGGGCTCATCTAGCATCTCTTGTTGGGTGGGCTTGGTTAAGTCCAGCAGCCACAGGCTAGCGTGCAGAGGGGTGGAGGTGAGAGCAAGATGAAGAGAGATCATGGGCTAGCAACATTTTGCTTGGTGAACTGCATACCCCAGGCAAGAGTGGTTACTCAGTGAATTTGAGTGTGTTCCAGAGGCATGCTTCATAGAGATCACTTTTCCCTCAAGAAGATATTTTTCTCTCCCCACCCTTTGACTGCCTGTTGAGCAACTCCTGCCTCTGTGCCAGTCACCTTTCGGAGCTGACCTCAGCCGTGCCCAGGAAACTTCAGCCTGAGAGAAGGGCAGGGAGGTATGAACTGGGAGGGCCACAAAGTCCTGCTGGTGTGTGTCTCCCCAAGGGAAGAGCAGTCTGTCCTAATGCATTTTTGGGTCTTAAGAAAATACAGGCAGTGCCTCTAATATGCAGCATGGGATAGATGAAAATAAACCAAGATGAGAGTCAGGAGCCTAAAGCTGTTTCTGCCTACTAATCGGGGGCCCTGGGAAAACTCTGTCCTCAACTCCCACCTCCAGCAGGGCTGCAGGATTAGGCTAGATGGTCTGGATTAGCCTTTTCAGCCCTTCCAGGTGGATGAGCTGTATCTAGATGATCTCTCAGCACTCCTCAGCTTCCAGAGGGAGCATCCATTGAATACCAGTTGCGTACCAGGGTCTCGTATGCTAAATTGGAAGAATAGGGAAATTATATGAGGGAAGGTCACATCTAGTACAGTTTTGTTTTGCAAACTATATGCCCTTGAAGAAAACTTCTGAGTCTGAGACTGTGGTAAATTTCTTCTCTGTTCCTGGAATGTTCCTGACTCAAGGAATAGAGATGCAGGAAGGATAAATGTTGGAACTGATTTTGGATCTTGCTCTGGCTGTGCATACTTCTTGTCAAGGACGTGTGTCCAGGCCTGTTGGGAGGGACACTTACGGAAAGAGAGTTAAGCTGAGGAACCATCATCCCAACAGAACAATGGCTTAGGAGGCTGGAGTACAGCCTGTGTTCTCTCCAGCCAAACAGCCTGGGCCCGATGGCTTTTCCAGGAGGATACTGGGCCATTGGTTCCTCCCTGCCTCCCGCCCCACTGCCTCCCAGGTCTGTCCTCACTGGGTGATCCCTATCTTTGTCCAGCCTTTGTCATCATGGACCCAGATAAGGGAGACTTGGGTATGCAGCCCAGTTCTCAATTAAGGGTTTCACTTGTTTTAGAAAGATAATTTATTTGAGTTGAATTGTTAAGGCAGATTGTTTTCACAGGATTCCAAGCAGAGTGCTTTCTCACAGGAAATGTCAGACCAGTGATTCTAGTCAGGTTTTCCACATCCTTAAGAGGAAAAAAAGACAGAGAGAAAAAAATATTCCTTTTGTATGTTGTAGGTCAACCATTTCAGAACTGGCAACTACAGGGTTTAAAATAAGATCCGTTAAAGTTGCTACACATTGTGATGGTTAGTGCACGCGATGACTTCTGGATAACCCAGCCCTTCTCTGTGGCTTAATTTGAAAAACGCCTGTGCATATCCAGTGGCCAAGGGAGGTGAAGGAAGCCCCTCCAGAGGCTCAGAGTCCTGCTGAGCTCCCAGGAGGCGAAGACACTGGAAGAACTCCCATCCTCTCAGGAGCACTGTAACGCCAAAGGTCATGCCAGGTGATGTCCTAAGTGCCATCCAGCTCTGACCACAATTCTGTCCTCTGCCTATACCTAGAGGAGCTTGGCCGAGGCGCTACAGGAAACCAAAGCAAAAAGGAGAGCAGGAAAGTGAAAGGAAAAAAACTTTTCTTCCATGGAGAACTTGGGTTTGTCTTTTTTTTTTTTTTTTTGAAGCATTTTACATTTAAACAAATTTTTTTCTTAAAAGTCTTTTTATATCAGCTTACCCTCCGGGATCTAACTCACAAAAGTTTACTGCTTCTTCAGCAGTTCAGTCATTCATGAGAGCTACTGAAGTGCAGGGGGCTGTACAGAGTCACTGCAGGAAGAGCCCGGCAGGAGCGCAGCACTGCTGCTCCTGGTGGGCACCTCCAGTGTTTGCTGTGTACACACATGGCCATGAAGTGCTTGCAGGTGGGGAGGGGCTGGGTTTGAAGAGCAGGAGCCCAGGATCCCAAGGTGTTGTTCTTATAGCCCCTCAAAGACGACTCCGGCAAAAAGGAGGTTGAGACTAGAGGCAATGGGTCTATTGCCAGGTGATGCCAGTCTTCTCTAGCATGTGCATGTCCGTGCAGTGCCTACATGTCTGTCCACATCTGAACAACTCTCTGCTTCATTATCATGTCACCCTCTTGTTCATTGCAAAATGATGTTCTGTTTCACCTGGGAGTGACAGGAGTGCTGAATTTGTGGTCAGGAAACCTGGACTCTGGTCCCGGGATTGTCAGTTTTACTCGCCTTGTTGCATGGCCTCTAGTACGTATATCCCCAGCATATTGGGTATGTGTGGGATGCTGGACATCCTCCTCTTGTTACTGACTGTAGCAGGGATGCTTCCAATGCCTCAGCATTAGGTAGGATGTTCTGTAGGGTCCAAATAAAACCCTGCCCTTCCCTTGAGCATGCTAAGAATTATTTTTAAAGAAACATATATGGATATTAATTTTTATCAAGTGTTTTTTTCTGCATCTGTTAAGATTATGTTATATTTTTAAAAATCTTGGTATGAATTACATTACTGGATTTTCTACTGTTAATCTTGCATTTCTATTTGGTTATAATTTCCCTCAAACTCATGGCTAATATAGCTATTATTTCATATTTTTGTATTTTATGTTTCCAAGTGTTAGATTTTAGAATCAAGGTTTTGCTAGCTTCATTAATCATCATCATTATCTCAACTAACACATAGCAATTTCTGTACGTAGGGTGCTATTCCTAGTACTTGATGTATTAACTCATTTAATTCTCACAATAGTCTTTTGAGGGAAGACTATTATTGGCCCCATTAGATGAAGAATGAAGAATAGATGAAGAATCTGAAGCCCAGAGGAGCTAGACACTTGACTCTCCTGCACAGACTTTTATTGTTACAGTAGGATTCATGGCTGGGATGGGTGGTTCCAGAGTCTAAGTGCACTGTATTTGGGAATGTAAACCGGGAAAATTTTCTTATACTTGGTGGAACACATCAGTAAAACTCTGTGTGTGTATGTTGGGGCTAGGAACGGGGGTAAATTTTAATTTAATGGTTTAAGAAAATGATTATATGTAGTTTCAGATTTTCTGTTAATTTTTTAGTCAGTTTTGTGATTTTTCTAGAAAATGGTCCCATCTGTCAGTTTTCAGATGTATTGGTTTGAACTTATTCATACATACTATTTTCTTCTCACTGAGAAGCTTCTATTGATAATGTTTAGTTTTATCCTTCCTTTTCACTCTTAGTATGATTTATTTATATTCTCTTATCAATCTTGTCAAAAGTTTCCCTTTTTATCAATCTTTTAAAAGAATTAGTTTTGAGGGTTGTGAATCTGTTATTTTTTATTTTGTTAACTTTTTCATCTTGAATTTGTTTTTCCTCCTTTCTACTCTTTTTTGGTCTATTCTGTTGTTCTCTTTTGCCAGAGGATACTTAGCTCTTTGCTTTCCAATTTTCCACAATAATGGGTAACTTTATGCTACACATTACCCTCTCCTTACCACTTTAACTGCTTCCCATAAGACAGTGTAAGTTGTGTTTTTAATGTTAACCATTTTGAAATATTTTCTGCCATTATTTCTTTAATACATGGGTTATTTTTGGGGAGTGTAGAGGAGTTTCACTCTCTTTTTTTTTTTTTTTTTTTAAAGAGATGGAGTCTCGCTCTGTTGCCCAGGCTGGAGTGCAATGGCATGATCTCAGTTCACTGCAACCTCCACCTCCTGGGTTCAAGTGATTCTCCTGCCTCAGCTTCCTGAGTAGCTGAGATTACAGGCACCTGCCACCACACCTGGCTAATTTTTATATTTTCAGTAGAGACAGGGTTTCACCATGCTGGCCAGGCTGGTCTTGAACTCTTAACCTCAGGTGATCTGCCTTCCTCGGCCTCCCAAAGTGCTGGGATTATAGACGTGAGCCACTGCACCTGGCGGAATTATCTCTTTATCATTGAATTTTTAAAAAATTTATTTGTGATCAGAAACACAGTTTGGAATTTTTTGAGACATAACATGTGGCCTCCTGTATGGTCAATATTTATAAATGTGTGCTTGAGAAGAATATATATATTATTTGACAGTTGAATGTTTTGGATCAAACATGTTATTTTCATGTTCAGATATTCTTTATTTTTGTTAATGTTGTTTTTCTGCTTGATCTGTTGCTGGGAGAGTTGTGTTAAAATTTTCTATTATGCTCATGGATTGAACAGTTTCTCCTTTTAGTTCTGTCAAATTTTTGATAAGTTTTGAAGCTGTGTTGTTAGGAGCATTGAGGTTCATGATGGCTACATTTTTCTGTTGAATTTTTCCTTTTATTATTCTGTAGTAAGTAGGTTTATCACTAACAATACTTTTTATCCCAAAGTCTGTTTTTATCTGATAACATTTAGCTACGTCACCTTTTAAATGGCCAGTATATAAGTGATATATTTTTGCCAGGCTTTACTGTTAAGCTTTTGTGTCATGTGTCTTAAAACAGTATTTTTAAAAAAATTATTTATTTATTTATTTTGAGATGGAGTCTCGCTCTGTCACCCAGGCTGGAGTGCAGTGGCACGATCTTTGCTCACTGCAACCTTCGCCTCCTGGGTTCAAGCGATTCTCCTGCCTCAGCCTCCTGAGTAGCTGGGTTTACAGGCGTGTGCCACCACGCCCGGCTAATTTGTATTTTTAGTAGAGATGGGGTTTCACCATGTTAGTCAGGCTGGTCTAGAACTGACCTCGTGATCCACCTGCCTCAGCCTTCCAAAGTGCTGAGATTACAGGCCTGAGCCACTGCACCTGCCATATAGTTAATTTTTAAAAGTAAAATTCAATCTGTGTCTCTGTCTTTTAACTGGCAAGTTTAATTTTTTTTTGCCTTTAGTATAATTGCTGATTTACGTGAATTTATTTGTCCTGTTATATTTCATACTTCCCTTTTACCACTTTTTCTTTATTTCATTTCTCCTTTCTTCTTGCTTTCTTATTTTTTAAATTAACCATTTTAAAGTAAACAATTCAGTAGCATTTAATGCATTCACAGTGTTGTATAACCACCACCTCTGTCTAGTTCTAGAACATTTTCATTTCTTCATCCTAAAATCCCTTACACAGTAAGCAGTTTTTCTCCATTCCTCCCCCAACCCACAGCCTCTGGCAACTACCAAATCTGTGATATTTCACATAAGTGGAATATGTAAGTTTTTGTGTCTGCCTTCTTTTACTGAATGTAATGTTTTTGAGGTTCATTCATGATGTATCATGTATCCATACCTCATTCCTTTTGATGGCAGAATAATATTCCATTGTATGGATGTATAACATTTTATTTATTTACTCTTTGTTGATTGACATTTGGGTTGCCTCTACCTTTTGGTTATTGTAAATAGTGCTGCCATGAACATTTGCTCACATGTATTTGTTTGAGTCCCTGTTTTCAATTCTTTGGGGGTGTATACTGAAAAGTGGAATAACAGAATAATTCTATTTTTAACATTTTGGGGAACTCCCAGACTGTTTTCCACAGTGGTGCTTACTTGTGAATTAACTGAAATGTATTTTTTTCTGCTACTCTTTTCACATTTAGAAATTATACATTATGCTTTTATTATTCTAGTGGTTACTTCTGAATTTATAATCATAATTGATTTTAATCAATCCCTCTATCCCCTCAAAAAATGTGAGATTTTAGGAAGCTTGAACGCTGATGATTGTTTCCCATTCCCATGCTCCTGTTTATGATGTCTGGTTTTTAGTTTCACTTTGTTTTTAACTACTGTTAAATTAGTTGCTGTTGTTATTGTTTTAATTGTTGGTTCTCATCTAAATGCTCACTGATTTATTTTCTTCCTGATATGAAGAAATGTTAATTTCTTGATATGATTCTTTAATCATTCATTCAGTAAAGGTCTGTGATAGTAAACTGTTTTAATCCTTGTCTGAAAATGTCTTCATTTTGTTCTTACTTTTAATGATGTTTTAGTTGGGAATTTCAAAGTTGGCAGTTATTTTCTTTCAGCACTTTGAAGATGTTATTTTAGTGTCTTATGCCCTTGTCATTGCTGTTGAGAAGCCTGCTGTAATTGTTTATAGGTAATCTGCCTTTTCGTCAAGATTTTTCTCATTGTCCTTGGTATTCCAGTAGTTTTCAAATGACATATGTAGGTGTGTGTTTATTTTTACATGTCCATTTGAAAATCATGTTTCTGTGAGGATGCATGTCTGGAAAGTTCTTAGCAACTGCCTTTTCAGTTATTTCCCTTCCTAAATTCTCTTTATTCTCTCCTTCTGGAGCTTCTTTTATATGTATGTTGGACTTTAGAAGTTTTTCCTCCATGTCTCTTATTTGCTGCTTCATGCATTTTAACATCTGATAGCTCTTAGTAGCTAATGGTGTCTTCACTATATCTAATTTACTGTTCATGTTTGCCAAAAAATTTTTCCAAACTTTAAAGAAGCTCAAACCTGCAAAAAACTTGAAAGAATAGTACAGTGAATATCTATATGCTTTTTTAGATATATAGGCATCTATATGAATTGCCTAAATTCAGCAATTGATATGATTTTGTCACATTTGTTCTTTCTCTCTCATTCTCTCCTCTCCCAACATATATTATATGTATTTATATATACACATATTTTTCTGATGATTCATCTGAAAATTCATATATATCCTGGCATTTCACTCGTAAATGTTTCAGCATGCATCTCCTAAGGGCAAGAACATTTTCCTCCACAACCGCAGTGCTGTTATACCCACAAAATTTCTTTTTTCTTTCTTTTTTTTTTTTGAGACAGAATCTTGCTCTCATACCCAGACTGGAGTGTGGTGGTATGATGTTGGCTCACTGCCTCCTCTGCCTCCCAGATTTAAGGGATCCTCCCATAGTCCTGTAGATGGGAATATAGGCTCATGCCACCAGGCCTGGCTTTTTTGTATTGTTAGTAGACAGGGTTTTGCCATGTTGCCCAGGCTGATCTCAAACTCCTGGGTTCAAGTGATCCTCCTGCCTCAGCCTCCTAAAGTGTTGGAATTACAGGCATGAACCGCTGCACCTGGCCTGAGAAACTTCATATTGATTCAATAACATTATCTGACATGTAGCCCATAATGAAATCTCTCTCAAGTGTTCCCCAGATATTCTTTTAGGCTTTATTTATTTATTTTTTTCAATCCAGGATCAATTTGAGGTTTGCCTATTGTCTTGGTTGACATGCCTGTCTATTTTATTTTATTTTATTTTATTTTATTTATTTATTTATTTATTTATTTATTTATTTATTTATTTCAGACAGGGTTTCACTCTGTTGCCTGGGCTGGAGTGCAGTGGCATGACCACAGCCCACTGCAGTCTTGGCTTCCCAGGCTCAGGTGATCTGCCCATCTCAAGCCTCCTGAGCAGCTAGGACCAGAGGTGTGCATCACCACACTTGGCTAATTTTTGAAATTTTTTTTTTTTTTTTTTTTTTTGGCAGAGATGGGGGTCTCACTATGTTGCCCAGATTGTTCTAGAACTTCTGGGCTCAAGCAGTCCACCCACCTTGGCCTCCCAAGTGCTGGGATTGCAGGTGTGAGCCCCTGTGCCCAGCCTCTATTCTATTTTAATCTCAGTTTTAGTGTTTCATGAAGAGAATGGGCTTGTTGTCTTAAGAACGCTCGTATTCTAGATTTGTTGGTTTGTTTCATTATTAGGTTTACATTAAGCATTTTTTTTTGGGGGGGGCAAGGACAATACATAAGTGATGTTGTACATTTCTTGTTACATCACATCGAGACCACATTAATGTCAGTTTGTTTTGACACTAAGTTGGATCACGCTGTTAAGATGGTATATGTCACTCTATCATTGTAAAGATAACTTTCCCTTTTGCAATTAATAAGTAATCTGAAACTTTCAGACCACATGAATATCCTATTCCTGAAAAACCTTCCATCCAGTGGTATTGGCATCTATTGATGACCCTTTCCCATATAAATGATTAAATTGGAATGTGTAAAATGATAATTTTCTAATTTTATAATCCCTTCTCCATTCACTGATGGTATTCTGTAGAGAAGAACTTGTCCATCTTCTCTTTCTCTTGTACTCCTCCCTTCTTCCTTCTTGTCCTTCTTTTCTTCCTCCTTCAGTAGCAGACTCATGAATTTTTTACAATATTTAATATATTATCTATCACCATTGTTGTATGCCCATTATTTCTTTTTTTTTTTTTTAAATTGTACTTTAAGTTCTGGGGTACATGTGCACATCCTGCAGGGTTGTTGCATAGGTACACACATGCTATGGTGGTTTGCAGTCTCTGTCCCCCTGTTGCCTACATCAGACATTTCTCCCAGTGTTTTCCCTCTCCAGCCTCCCTGCCCCCTGCTGTCCCTCCCCTAGCTCCCTACTCCCAACTTACCCCAGAGTGTGGTGTTCCCCTCCCTGTGTCCATGTATTCTCACTGTTCAAAACCTGCCTGTGAGTGAGAACATGCCGTGTTTGGTTTTCTGTTCTTGTGTCAGTTTGCTGAGAATGATGGTTTCCAGATTCATCTGTGTACCTACAAAGGACATGAACTTGTCGTTTTTTATGGCTGCATTGTATTCCATGGTGTATATGTGCCACATTTTCCTTGTGCAGTCTATCATTGATGGGTATTTGGGTTGGTTTGAGGTCTTTGCTATTGTAAATAGCACCACAATGAACATAAGTGTGCATGTGTCTTTATAGTAGAACGATTTATAATCCTTTGGATATATACCCAGTAATGGGATTGCTGGGTCAAATGGAATTTCTATTTCTAAATCCTTGAGGAATCACCACACTGCCTTCCACAATGGTCGAACTAATTTACACTCCCACCAACAGTGTAAAAGTGTTCCTATTTCTCCACATCCTCTCCAGCTGTCTCCAGATTTTTTAAATGAATACCATTCTAACTGGCTTGAAATGGTATCTCAATGTGGTTTTGATTTGCATTTCTCTAATGACCAGTGATGATGAGCATTTTTCATATGTTTGTTGGCTGCATAAATGTCTTCTTTTGAAAAGTGTCTGTTCATATTCTTTGCCCACTTTTTGATGGGGTTGTGTGTTTTTTTCTTGTAAATCTGCTTTAGTTCTTTGTAGATTCTGGATATTAGCCCTTTGTCAGATGGGTAGATTGTAAAAATTTTTTTCCCATTCTGTTGGTTGCTGGTTCACTCTAATGATTGTTTCTTTTGCCATGCAGAAACTCTTAAGTTTAATTAGATCCCATTTGTCTATTTTGGCTTTTGTTCATTACTTTTGGTATTTTAGTCATGAAGTCCTTGCCTATGCCTATGTCCTGAATGGTATTGCCTAGGTTTTCTTCTAGGGTTTTTATGGTGTTAGGTCTTACGTTTAAATCTTTAATCCATTTAGAGTGAATTTTAGTGTAAGGTGTAAGGAAGGGGTCCAGATTCTGCTTTCTGCACATGGCTAGCCAGTTTTCCCAACACCATTTATTAAACAGGGAGTCTTTTCCCCATTGCTTGTTTTTGTGAGGTTTGTCAAAGATCAGATGGCTGTAGATGTGTGGCATTAATTCTGAGGCCTCTGTTTTGTTCCATTGGTCTATATCTCTGTTTTGGTACCAGTACCATGCTGCTTTGATTAGCGTTGTAGTATAGTTTGAAGTCTGGTAGTGTGATACCTCCAGCTTTGCTCTTTTTGCTTAGGATTGTCTTGGCTATGTGAGCTCTTTTAGTTCCATATGAAGTTTAAGGTGTGTGTGTTTTTAAACATTTTATTGCATTTTAGGGTACACCTAAAGAACATGCAGGATTGTTGCATAGGTACATACATGGCAATGCGGTTTGCTGCCTTTCTCCCCATCACCTATATCTGGCATTTCTTCCCATGTCATCCCTCCCCAACTCCCCACCTCCCGCTGTCCCTCCCCTAGGTCCCCCCACAGGCCTCAGTGTGATGCTCCCTCCCTGCATCCATGGTTCTCATTGTTCGACACCGACCTGTGTGTGAGAACATGTGGTGTTTGATTTTCTGTTGTTGTGTCGGTTTGCTGAGGATGATGGTTTCCAGGTTCATGCATGTCCCTACAAAGGACACGAACTCATCGTTTTTTATGGCTACATAGTATTCCATGGTGTATACGTGCCCCATTTTCCCTGTCCAGTCTATCATTGATGGGCATTTGTGTTGGTTCCAAGTCTTTGCTATTGTAAACAGTGCTGCAGTGAACATTCGTGTCCATGTGTCCTTATAATAGAATGATTTATAATCCTTTGGATATATACCCAGTAATGGGATTGCTGGGTCAAATGGAATTTCTATTTCTGGTCCTTGAGGAATCGCCACACTGCCTTCCACAATGGTTGAACTAATTTACACTCCCACCAACAGTGTAAAAGTTTCCTATTTCTCCACATCCCCTCCAGCATCTGTTGTCTCCAGATTTTTTAATGATTGCCTTTCTGTCATGAGATGATATCTCAATGTAGTTTTGATTTGCATTACTCTAATGACCAGTGATGATGAGCATTTTTTCATGTTTGTTGGCCTCATATATGTCTTCTTTTGAAAAGTGTCTGTTCATGTCCTTTTTCCACTTTTGAATGGGTTTGTTTTTTTTCTTGTAAATCTGTTTTAGTTGTTTGTAGATTCTGGATATTAGCCTTTTGTCAGATGGGTAGATTGCAAAACTTTTTTTCCCATTCTGTTGGTTGCCAGTTCACTCTAATTGTTTCTTTTGCTGTGTAGAAGCTCTGGAGTTTAATTAGATCCCATTTGTGTATTTTGGCTTTTGTTGCAATGCTTTTGGTGTTTTAGTCATGAAGTCCTTGCCTATGCCTATGTCCTGAATGGTTTTGCCTAGGTTTTCTTCTAGAGTTTTTATGGTGTTAGGTCTTATGTTTAAGTGTTTAATCCATCTGGAGTTAATTTTAGTGTAAGGTGTCAGGAAGGGGTCCAGTTTCTGCTTTCTGCACATGGCTAGCCAGTTTTCCCAACACCATTTATTAAATAGGGAATCCTTTCCCCACTGCTTGTTTTTGTGAGGTTTGTCAAAGATCAGATGTAACTCCTGCTTTTTTTTGCTTTCCATTTGCTTGGTAAATCTTCCTCTGTCTCTTTATTTTGAGCCTATGTGTATCCTTGCATGTGAGATGGGTTTCCTAGATACACCATACCTATGGGTTCTGACTTTTTATCCAATTTGCCAGTCTGTGTCTTTTGATTGGCGCATTTAGCCCATTTACATTTAAGGTTAATATTATTATGTGTGAATTTGATCCTGCCATTTTGATGCTAGCTGGCTGTTTTGCTTGTTAGTTCATGCAGTTTCTTTATTGTGTTGATGCTCTTTACCATTTGGTATGTTTTTGGAGTGGCTGGTACTGCTTGTTCCTTCCTATGTTTAGTGCTTCTTTCAGGAGCTCTTGTAAAGCAGGCCTGGTGGTGATGAAATCTCTGAGCAATTGCTTGTTTGTAAAGGATTTTATTTCTCCTTTGCTTATGAAGCTTAATTTGGCTGGATATGAAATTCTAGGTTGAAAGTTCTTTTCTTTAAGTATGTCGAATATTGGTCCCCACTCTCTTCTGGCTTGTAGGGTTTCTGCCGAGAGATCTGCTCTGACTCTGATGGGCTTCCCTTTGTGGGTAACTTGACCTTTCTCTCTGGCTGCCCTTAGCATTTTTTCCTTCATTTCCACCCTGGTGAATGTGACAATTTTGTGCCTTGGGGTTGCTCTTCTTGAGGAATATCTTTGTGGTGTTCTCTGTATTTCCTGGACTTGAATATTGGCCTGCCTTGCTAGGTTGGGGAAGTTTTCCTGGATAATATCCTGAAGAGTGTTTTCCAGCTTGGATTCATTCTCTCCATCACATTCAGGTACACCTATCAAACGTAGATTAGGTCTTTTCACATAATCGCATGTTTCTTGGAGGCTTTGTTCATTTCTTTTCACTCTTTTTTCTCTAATTTTGCCTTCTCATTTTATTTCATTGAGTTGATCTTCAATCTCTGATATCCTTTCTTCTGCTTGGTGGATTTGGCTGTTGAAACTTATATATACTTCGTGAAGTTCTCTTGTTGTGTTTTTCAGCTTCATCAATTCATTTATATTCTTTTCTAAGCTGTTTATTATTGTTAGTGTTCATCAAAACTTTTTTCAAGGTTCTTTGTTTCTTTGCATTGAGTTAGAACATTTTCTTTTAGCTCAGAGAAGTTTGTTATTACCCACTTTCTGAAGCCTGTTTCTGTGAATTCATCAGACTCATTCTTCATCTAGTCTTGTTTTCTTGCTGGTGAGGTGTTGTGATCCCTTGGAGGAGGAGAGGCATTCTGGTTTTGGGTGTTTTCATCCTTTTTATGCCGGTTTCTTCCCATCTTTGTGGATTTCTCTCCCTGTGGTCTTTGTAGTTGGTGACTTTCAGATCAGGTCTCTGAGTGGACGTCCTGTTTTTGTTGATGATGAAGTTATTTCCTTCTGTTTCTTAGTTTTCCTTCTAACAGTCAGGTCCCTCTGCTGTAGGACTGCTAGAGGTCCACTCCAGACCCTGCTTGCCTGGGGATCACCTGCAATGGCTGCAGAACAGTAAGGGTTTCTGGCAGTTTCTTCTTCTGCTATCTTTTGTCCCAGAAGGATACCCACCCGATGTCAGCCTGAGCTCTCCTTTATAAGGTGACTGGATATATGGGGGTCGGGGAGCTGCTTGAGGAGACAGTCTGTCCTTTATAGGAGCTCAAGTGCTGAGCTGTGAGCCCCGTTGTTCTGTTCAGAGCTGCTGGGCAGGTACGTTTAAGTCTGCTGCAGCAGAACTCGTAACCACCTTTTTTTCCCAGGTGCTCTGTCCTGGGAAGGTGGAACTTTATTTTTAAGTTTCTGTCATGCTGCTGCCTTTTTTCGGAGATGCCCTGCCCAGTGAGGAGGTAGCCTAGTCACAGTCTGCCAGCAGAGGTTTTGCTGAACTGCCGTGGGCTCTGCCCAGCTGCTCTTTGAACCTCCTTGCAGTTTTGTTTATAGGGAAATAGTTAGAACTGCCTCAGTAATGGCCTCTGTAATGGCGGAACACCTCGATAGTGGCGGGCTGCCTCGGTAGTGGTGGACTGCTTCAGTAATGGTGGATGCCTTTCCCCCACAGAGGTGGACTGTCCTGGGTCGAGCTGTGCTTGCTGTGACACTCTCAATCCAGAGCGTTTCAGATTGCTGGTCTTTGTGGTGGGATGGGGGGGTGGGGTGGACTGGCTGAGCCAGATCACCTGGCTCCTTATTTCAGTCCCTCCCATTTTTTTTTTTTTTTTCCAGTTGCACAGGCAACTCTTTCTCCCAGGTGTTCCAGTCGCCAGTTGCAAAGGCACTGAGATTTGTGTGAGTGTTTGTGCGGAGACCTGCTATGCTGGCTGAAACAGCCATGCTGGGGGCTTGTGGCACTTTTCCGCCTGGGAATCTTTTGACCTGGCTCCCTGTTTCAGTCCCCTTTTTTTCAGTTGCATGGGTGACTGTCTCCCAGGCATTCCACTTGCCAGTGGAAAAGGTGCCCAGATTTGTGTGAGTTTTTGTGCGGAGACGCCCTGCACCAGCTGAAACAGCCTCGCTGGGGGCTCGTGGCACTTTTCTGCCTGGGAATCCCCTGGCCTGGCTCCCTGTTTCAGTCCTCTTTTTTTCAGTTGAATGGGTGACTCTGTCTCCCAGGTGTTCCAGTCGCCAGTTGAAAAGGCGCCCAGATTTGTGTGTTTTTGTGTGGAGACCTGCTGTGCTGGCTGAAAAGGCCACTCTGTGGGTTTGTGGTACTTTTCTGCCTGGGACTCTCCTGGTCTTTGGGCAGTAAAAACCACGTTTGGAAATGCGGTTATCACTCACCCTCTGTGTTTTCGCTAGGAACTACGATCCAGAGCTGTTCCAATTCGGCCATCTTGGATCCCGTCTCTGTTTAAGGTGGTTTTATCCAGTTCTGTGAAGAAGGTTGATGGTAGCTTGATGGGGATAGAGTTGAATCTGTAAATTACTTTGGGGAGTATGGTATGGCCATTTTCATGATATTGATTCTTTCTAACCATGAGCATGGGATATTTTTCCATCTGTTTATGTCCTCCCTTATTTCCTTGAGCAGTGGTTTGTAGTTCTCCTTGAAGAGGTCTTTCACATCCTTTGTTAGTTGTATTCCTAGGTATTTTATTCTCTTTGTAGCAATTGTGAATGGAAGTTCAATTTGGCTATTATTGGTGTATAGGAATGCTTCTGATTTCTGTACGTTGACTTTTGTATCCTGAGACTGCTGAAGTTGCTTATCAGCTGAAGGAGGTTTTGGGCTGAGACGATGGGGTCTTCTAAATATACGATCATGTCATCTGCAAATAGAGACAATTTGACTTCCTCTTTTCCTAATTGAATATCTTTTATTTCTTTTTCTTGCCTAATTGCTCTGGCTAGAAATTCCAATACTGTATTGAGTAGGAGTGGTGAGAGAGGGCATCCTTGTGTAGTGCCAGTTTTCAAAGGGAATGTCTGGTGTGTGCTGTGTCCCGTGCTGCACAAGGGTTCAAGGACCTAAGAGGGAAAGGTGGGGGATAAAAACACAGACACAGACATGGAGAAAGCTGGGCCAGGCAGTCCAGGAGGTGAGGATGTCAGTCTCTCTGGCCCTGACCTGTCTCAGTGTACTTTATTCTGTTTGTTGACAAAGCACATAGCAGAGGGAGGGTGCAGTTACTTAGAACAGCCTGTGGTTATTATTCTCATACTTCAGTTAATATACTTCAGCCAAAAAGTATCTTGCAGCAAGGTCAGTGAGAGCTTGTTATCTCTCTAGGCCTGTCTGTTCTCTAAGACATGCACATCCTCCTATTATGGTTTCATTTCCCTGAAGTTCAACCAAAGTTCACAGCAGTCTTGCTGCTGATTCCCCTAGAGGGGGTGTGCTACTCCGGCTCACTACAGGAATGCTTACAGTTTTTGCCTGTTCAATATGATATTGGCTATGGGTTTGTCGTAAGTAGCTTTTATTATATTGAGATACGTTCCATTGATACCTAGTTTATTTAGGGTTTTTGGCATAAAGGACTGTTGAATTTTGTCAAAGGCCTTCTCTGCATCTATTGAGATAATCATGTGGTTTTTGTCTTTGGTTCTGTTTATGTGATGGATTATGTTTATAGATTTGCATATGTTGAACCGGCCTTGCATGCTCGGGATGAAGCCTACTTGATCGTCATGGATAAACTTTTTGATGTGCTGTTGCATTCAGTTTGCCAGTATTTTATTGAAGATTTTTGCTCAATGTTCATCATGGATATTGGCCTGAAGTTTTCTTTTTTAGTTGGTCTCTGCCAGGTTTTGGCATCAGGATGATGGTGGTCTTATAAAATGAGTGAGGGAGGATTCCCTCTTTTTGTATTGTTTGGAATAATTTCGAAAGGAATGGTACCAGCTCCTCTTTGTATGTCTTATAGAATTCAGCTGTGAACCTGTCTGGGCCTCGACTTTTTTTGGCTGGTAGGCTATTAATTGCTGCCTCAACTTCAGACCTTGTTATTGGTCTATTCAGGGTTTCAACTTTTTCCTGGTTTAGTCTTGGGAGGATGTAAGTGTCCAGAAGTTTATCCATTTCTTCCAAATTTACTTTATGTGTGTAGAGCTGTTTATAGTATTCTCTGATGGTAGTTTGTATTTCTGTGGAATCGGTGATGGTCTCCCCTTTATCTTTTTTTATTGTATCTATTTGATTCTTCCTTCTTTTCTTTTTTATTAGTCTAGCTAGCAGTCTATTTTGTTGATCTTTAAAAAAAAAAAAAACCAGCTCCTGGATTTATTGATTTTTTTGAATCTTTTTTGTGTGTGTGTCTCTATCTCCTTCTGTTCTGCTCTAAATTTAGTTATTTCTTGTCTTCTGCTCACTTTTAAGTTTTTTTGATCTTGCTCCTCTAGCTTTTTCAATTTTGATGATAGGGTGTTGATTTTAGATCTTTCCTCACTTCTTACAGGAGCACGTATCGCTACAATTTTTTCTCTAGACACTGCTTTAAATTTGTCCCAGAGATTCTGGTATGTTGTGTCTTCATTTTCATTGGTTTCAGAGAACATTTTTTATTGTTCCTTTCATTTCATTGTTTATCAATTTGTCATTCAGGAGCAAGTTGTTCAGTTTCTATGTAGTTGTGTGGTTTTAAGTGAGTTTCTTAATCCTGGGTTCTAACTTAATTGCACTGTGGTCTGAGAGACTGTTTGTTATGATTTCCATTCTTTTGCATTTGCTGAGGGGTGATTTACTTCCAATTATGTGGTCAATTTTAGAGTAAGTGTGATATGGTCCTGAGAAGAATGTATATTCTGTGGATTTGGGGTGGATAGTTCTGTAGATGTCTATTAGGTCCACTTGGTCCAGATCTGCGTTCAAGTCCTGGATATCCCTGTTGATTTTCTGTCTCATTGATCTATCTAATACTGACAGTGGAGTGTTAAAGTCTCCCAGTCTCCTACTATTATTGTGAAGGAGTCTAAGTCTCTTTGTAGGTCATTAAGAACTTGCTTTATGTATCTGGGTGCTCTTTTATTGGGTGCGTATAGTTTAGGATAGTTAGCTCTTCCTGCTGCATTGATCCCTTTACCATTATGTAATGCCCTTCTTTGTCTCTTTTGATCTTTGTTGGTTTAAAGTCCTTTTTATCAGAGACTAGGATTGCTACTCCTGCTTTTTGTTTGCTCACCATTTGCTTGGTAGATCTTCTTCCATTCCTTTATTTTGAGTCTGTGTGTGTCTTTGCACGTGAGATGGGTCTCCTGAATACAGCACACTGATGGGTCTTGACTTTTTATCCAGTTTGCCAGGCTGTTTCTTTTGATTGGGACATTTAAGCCATTTACATTTAACCTTAATATTGTTATGTTTGAATTTGATCCTGCCATTTTGTTACTGGTTGGTTGTTTTGTCCATTAGTTGATGCAGTTTCTTCATTGCATCGTTGGTCTTTACCATTTGGTACGTTTTTGCAGTGGCCGGTACTGGTTGTTCCTTTCCATGTTTAGTGCTTCCTTCAAGAGCTCTTGTAAGGCAGGTCTTGTGGTGACAAAATCACTCATCAATTGCTTGTCCATAAAATATTTTATTTCTCCTTCACTTACGAAGCTTAGTTTGACTGGATATGAAATTCTGGGTTGAAAGTTCTTTTCTTTAAAGATGTCGAATATTGGCCCCCACTGTCTTCTGGCTTGCAGGGTTTCTGCTGAGAGGTCCACTGTGAGTCTGATGGGCTTCCCTTTGTGGGTAACCCAACCTTTCTCCCTGGCTACTCTTAGCATTTTTTCCTTCATTTCAACCCTGGTGAATCTGATGATTATGTGCCTTGGGTTGCTCTTCTTGAGGAGTATCTTTGTGGTATTCTTTGTATTTCCTGGATTTAGACGTTGGTCTGCCTTGCTAGGTTGGCGAAGTTCTGTATAATATCCTGAAGAGTGTTTTACACTTTGAATTCATTCTCCCTATCACATTCAGGTACACCAATGAAGCATAGATTAGGTCTTTTCACATAATGCCATATTTCTTGGAGGCTTTATTTCTTTTCACTCTTTTTTCTCTAATCTTGCCTTCTCATTTTGTTTCATTGAGTTGGTCTTCAGTTTCTGATATCCTTTCTTCTGCTTGATCGATTCAGCTATTAAAACTTGTGTATGCCTCGTGAAGTTCTCGTGTTAGGTTTTTCAGCTTAATCAAGTCATTTATGTTCTTCTTTAAGCTGGTTATTCTAGTTAGCATTTTGTCTAACCTTTTTTCAGCTTTCTTGGTTTCTTTGCATTGGGTTAGAACATGTTCTTTTAGCTCAGAGAAGTTTGTTATTACCCACCTACTGAAGCCTGCTTCTGTCTGTTCATCAAACTGATTTTCCATCCTGTTTTGCTCCCTTGCTGGTGAGAAGCTGTGGTCCCTTGGTGGGGAGGCATTCTGGTCTTTGATAATTTCATCCTTTTTGTGCTGGTTCTTCCCATCTTTGTGAATTTATCTACCTTTGGTCTTTGCAGTTGGTGATTTCTGATGGGATCTGTGAGGGGATGTCCTTTCTTTTTACACCAAAGCCATTTCTCCTGTATGAGGCATTTTTTGGTTATGCAGTTGTCAGGAAGCTGCTTGATGAGGCAGTCTGTCGCTTGTCTGCCTGCAGCCCGGCTGCTGTGTAGTGTTCCTGGGTTTTGTTTACACAGGTGAGGTTAGACCCGCCTACCCAATGGTGGGCATCCTTCCTCCTATAGAGCTTGATCATCCTGGGTCGAGGTCAAACTGATGGGCTAGCTGCAAAACTCTAGAGAGAGGGTGTCAGTTTGCTGGACTTTGTGGGGGTGGGACCTGCCAAGCCATATCATCTGTTTCCCTGCCTTCTACTACCCCTCTTTTCTGGGTGATGGGTAGTTCCATCCCACAAGCATTCTCGGTGTTAGTCAAAACTTCTGCCCATGTCTGTGCCGACAACTGGCGGCAGTAGGTGGGCTGGAGCTGTCGCTCGGATCTGTGTTGACAACTTGCGCTTTTCAGCCCAGTGGTAGTCTCCTGTACTGTGGGTTGCAGAGGCTATGGGGGAAGTGCAATATTTGGACCACAGTGCTGAGAGGGTAAGGTCCCTGATCCTCCAGGCCAGTTGCACATCCTGGAGGGGGAGGCAGTGCCCCGCCCTGCTTTGGTTCGCCCTCTTTGGGATATTCCCACTGTCCAACCAGACCCATGAAATGAACCTGGTACCTCGTTTGGGAATGTGTAGATAGCTCACCTCTGGTGCTCTCTCCCTGGGAGCTGCTCTCTGGAGTTGTTCCTATTCGGCTGTCTTGGCAGAAGTCCTTTGCCCATTATTTCAGTGACTACATTTACTCTTCAAAACTGCCCATTCTTTCTTCATCATGTCTAGCTCTTATGATTTCCATTCCTGTTTTTAAACAGTTTCTCTAATCTTTCTAACTTACAGTGTCTCTCAAATTTTTGCTCTATCTTGAGTTTTTGGGAGTCCTATTTGGTGTGCCTGTTGGCTTTTACTCATGGTACATCATTTCTCATGTGTTAAAGAGTGTTTTATGTTGAGCATATTTTAGTAGGACTTAAAAAACAAATAAAAAACCGAAAAAGCCTCTTTCTTCCAGTGATTCTTGGGTGAACTGGTTTGTGGAAGTGCTGTGCCACATAATTCTACATTACTTTGGTTAGGTGTTCGGGGGTATCTCTGACTTGGGGAAAATTTATGTTAATTTCTTGTATTCTAGATTCTTGTGCCATAAGAATGGGATCAATTTGAACTCTATTGACACTGGGCTCTGATATTTCATCAAATCTATAGCAAATGTCTTAGTCTGTTTTCTATAGCATATAACAGAATGCCTGAAACTGGGTGGTTTATAAGGAAACAAAATTTATGTCCTAAAGTTCTGGAGGTTAGAAAGTCCGAGCTTGGGAGGTCACATCTAGTGGGGGCTTTCTTCCTGGTGGGGGCTCCCTGCAGAATGTTGAGGTAACTCAAGGCATCAGTGATGGGGAAGCTGAGTGTGCTAATTCAGGTCTGTCTGTCCTCCTCTTCGTAGAAAGCCACCAATCCCACTTCCATAACAACTCATTAATTTATGAACGCATTAATCCATTCATGAGGGCAAAGCACTTATGACCCAGTCATCTCTTGAATGCCCCACCTCTCAATACTGCCACACTGGGGACTAAATTTCAACATGCGTTTTAGAGGGGTCAGATATTCGAACCATAGAAGTGATCAGTATCTTTATTTTCACGAGATGCCTTTCTTTTAGAACCCATAACCCTAATTTAGCCAAGAATCTAGTAAGAAACACAGAGGAATGGGCATCTCCTCAGTTTTTATTTTAATTTTTGTTATTTATTTATTTTTTAGAGGCAGCAGCTTACATGATCCTAGGTCACTGTAGCCTTAAACTCTTGGGCTCCAGTGATCCTCCCACCTTAGCCTCCTGAGTAGCTGGGACTGCAGGTGCATGACACCACACTCAGCTAATTTTTCTATTTTTTGTAGAGAGAGGTTCTTGATATGTTGCCCAGGCTGGCCTCAAGTGATCCTCCTACCTCTGCCTCCCAGAATGCTGGGATTATAGGTGTGAGCCACCACACCTGGCCTCTTTGTTTTTATATGAGAATGGCTCTTTCCACCAAGCCAAGGATTCAGTTATTCAGAGATTGAGTCCTGGTCCCATGGACCCCAGAACACCAGGAGTGACCTGGCTGGTGCTTATCCCTAGGGGTTGCATGAGAGGAGCTATGGTAGGAGGTGGAGGCCTCAGCAGAAGGGTGATTGAAGTTCCGCCACCTGGCCGCCATGGATTTATTAGTTGCATGCTTTGACACGTCTCTGGGTTATCTGCACAATCACACTTTGAAAAAGTGTTTTGAATCCCTTGATTTATCTTTTTGTCATTGTTTTTCAGAATAGTTTTCACTCAAAGGCAAGAACATGCTTTTAAACTGACCTTTTAAACTTTGTAAGGCTTATGCCACAAAGAGACACATGAAAGGAACAATAAGCACATTCTCTACGTGGAAGCATAATTGAAGTCTCCTCTGGTGATGAGATCTATGGGAACCCAGCACAAAGCATCTGAGCTGGGCTCTTGTAGCTGATGGATGGCCCTCTGGGTGGAAGTCTCATGACTGGAGAGAGAGGCCAAGCTGTACCCTACTCAGTGGGAACATTATTCCCACCATCTCATCAGGCTCATGGCCACCCGCCTACCCTCAGAAGCCAAGGGAACCACTTGGGAGATTTGGACCTTGTCCTTTGGTCTACAGGAAGCCATGGAAGTTTCTGAGCAGGGGAAGGATGTAGAAAATAGAGGCAAGAGGAAAGTAGAGCATTTGAAGCCAGTGACCTGGGTTTGAATTCTGACTCTGGCATTTCCAAGTTGTGTGACCTTATGTAAGCCACCTAGCTTCTGTGAAAATAATATGGCATTGAGCACCCATTTATGAAGCACTGGGTACATGCTGGACACGTGGGATCCAGAGGAGACCAAGAGAATCCTGCAGTCCTTTCTTCCTCCTTGCTTATAACTCTTACCATGTGTATTAGTTTGCCATTGCTGCCATAACAAATGACCACAAACTAAGTAGCATAAAACAACATGGATTTATTATCTCATAGTTCTGGAGGGCGGAAGTTCCACTGGACTAAAGTCAAGTGTTGGCAGGGCTGGTTGTTTCTTGAGGATCCAGGGGAGAATTTGTTTTCTTGCCCTTTTCATGTTCTAGTGCCCACCTGGATTCCTTGGCCTGTAGCTCCTTCCTGACTGCAAAACACATCCCTCCAATTTCTGCTTCCATTTTCTTACTGCCTTTTCTTCTTCTGTGTCAGATCTCCTTTTCTCTCTTTATTATAAGGATCCTCATAATTACATTTGTCCCATTTATCTCTTTATTATAAGGATCACTATAATTACATTTGTCCCATTTGAGATAATTTCCTCATCTAAAGATCCTTCACTTAATCTCATTTGCAGAATCCCTTTTGCCATGTAATGTAACATTCACAAGAATGTTCTAGGGATTAGGATATGGATGTAATTGAGGGTCTTTATTCAGCTTACTACACCATGTGACATTGCCTTTATATAGATATGTAAAATGAACAGACATTAATGTGTTTCCTGCGGGCAGTGAGATAGGCCTGCCAGATAGCTCCACATGTGTGCTGGGTGAGTGAGTGAATAAATGAGTGAATGTATTCTTTGGAGTTGAGAAGAAGCTGATATTCCGCTTGGGCTTTAAAGGATTAGTATGAGTTTGCTAGAGTATTCTAGATGGAATGAGCAGCTTATGAAAAGATACAGAGGCATGAACTGAGACGTTCAGCATGGAGGAAATGCAGGTGGAGTGTGATGGCCCAGAGTGAGATGAGGCTGGGCAGTAGGTCATGGATAGCCTTGCAGGATACCCTCATAGGCTGGATTTGGTTTTGTAAGGAAGCAGTAAATGTAGTTATTGCCATTGTCTTTGAAGTTACTGCCTGGGTTTAAACTCCTGTGCTCACTCACTTGCTGTGTAACCCTAGGAAAATTACTCAACCTCTTTGAGACTCAGTGAAATAGTGCTTCATAAAGCTTTTCTGAGAAGCAGATGACTTTTGAGGATTGTAAAGCACTTAGCACAGTGTGTGGAACAGTCAAACGAGCCTGTAGGAATGTACTGGCATTCCTGCTGTTATTTTAATAAATGTGATTATTGGTATTATTGATGGTGATGATGGGGACTCTGAAGAATTTCAGCCAGGCTTCAGTGCCATGGTCAGATTTGCTTTTTAGGAAGATAACTTTGACACGCATGTGAAGATGGTGGGGGCCAAGGGTGGTTGACACTAAGGGTCAGAAAACCAGTTAGGATCCTATTAAAATAATCTAGGTGAGAGGTGAAGAGGCAGAGAGCAGAGGTGGAGGTTCAAAAGAGATGTTATTGGATGCTGGATGTTGGAGAGAGATGTCTTTGTGGCCTTGAAATGGTTCAAGGGGGATTTTAGAGGCTTAGTACCAGTGCTGTGGTCCTTGATTTTCAGAAAGGGACACTGAGGCACAGCAAGGGGAGGATGCCTTGCCTTCGCCTCCAGATGAAACAGTGACATATGGGGTAGGCAGGGTAGAACTCAGGTCCTTAACCCTTTGTTGCAGAGCAGGCAGAGGTGGGAGATGTACGGCTGGAAGAGGCTTCTGATGAAAGTGCATCATCAGAAGTGAGGCTTTTTTATGGGTGGAGGGGTGCTAATACAACCTCAGTGTCAACAGCCCCTTCCACATCCCTCTAATCACCCCTCTGTGCCTTAACTCCTCTTTCCAGCTCATTCTTTCACCAGTCCCCACAAGAATGCCTATAGAATCCTGGTAGTGTTGGACAGAGGGATTTTGTGGTTTTTGAATTAAGGCAAATGACCTGACTGAGTCGAGGAGGGCACGTGGAGGATGAGGACTGCCTGGGAGGGAGGGAGAGGGAGTTCTGTGTTCTAGCGCCAGTGAAAGAAACCTGGAGTCCGAAGAAGTGTCTGCTCAAGGATTTGGTACTGTGCGTCCTCTGAGGTCTTCCATTTATGCCCTTTCATACATCTTCAGGAGGAAACCAATTCAATAGAGTGCACCAGGGCAAGATTACAATTGTTACTTCAATCATATCTTACCCTGCAAGGATGTTGGAGGAAAATATATTTCAATGCCATGCTCAAAAGAGCTGTCATTTTTTAACATAGTAAATGGGTTTTCAGAGAGTGATGTAATATTGTTATTTTTAATACAGTCTGTTTGGAAATGATTTCACTTTAGTTCAGATCGATGCATGCTGGAGAACAGAAAAATCTAATGGGGGCTTTAGAAAATGTTCCCTAAAGCATCCACCCTTAAAAGGTGGACCCTTTTAAGAAAGCTCTGTGTGCACATACCTGAATTTACAAATCAGAATCACAGGGCAATGTCTTCAGTAACAGGAAGATACAGGAGGCTTCCTTTAAACACCTTGGTGCATTTCAGAGGTTTCTTATAAATGGCTGCTGATGGCTTTACCAGAAAGCTAGGAGAGAGGAAACAAACAAAAAACATGGAGATACGAGGAACAAATTCTGGGCAATGATGACAAGAATTCAGTTTGTTTGTGTGTTTCCCAGAAGTATTACAGTGAAATTGGTGAGACAGCCTATGTGCAGTGCTTGGCAACTGCCAACCTTCAGAGCTGACCATCCATGTATTGGCTGCTGTAGTATGAATCTCTTCATGAGAACACAGAATCGACAAGCATCATGGGGGCCATTTTGTCCCATCTCATGTGGAACCTGTGGCTGAGAAAGGGGAACTATTCAAGGCACACAGAGGCAAGCCCAAGAATAGAGAGACCTTTCTCCTGAATGCCTGTCTATTGCTCTTAACAGTCTTCTCTGCTGTTTTCATTTCTCTGTCAGTCTCCTCTGGTACATTGATATTTTCTTTTTTCCAGGAAAAATCAGTTGCTGACGTCTGACAAGGTGGATGATGAGCTTGGTGCCCTGCAGCTCGGTAGGTGCAGCGGGTGCCTCTGTGCTGTGCCCATCAGAGCCCAAGGGGTCCTTGTTGGCTCTGTCTGGGAGATGGATGGTGGGGGGCCCCTTTCCTCCCACCTGACCTCAGCAAGTAGGGCCAGTCCAATGAGTAGAGCAGACTACTCTCACTACTGTCTCACTGATTGATGTCTTCTACTGCTTGCCCCTCTCTCCTGGAGAAATCCTTGTAAGACCAGTCATTTTTGGATCCACACTGTGGGGCCAGAGAAGCTCTTTGTGCATTTGGCTTTTTTTTTTTTTTTTTTTTTTTTTTTTTGGGTGGGGAGAGGGATTCAGAACTTACTAAGGTCTTCAGAAGACGGCTCTCATTCAAAATATCAGTATAGCTCTGTCTGGGAAGGCCCATACTTTTTAAAAGTTTATCAGTGTATTATGGGGGCATAAGACACAAACAGTGAAGGCATTAAGTGTACAGCCTTAAGTGCTCTGGTCTGCATCTTCACTTCTGTGTACATCTGTGTAGCTGCTCTCTGAGATCAAGATAGAGCACATTTCCTTCCACTGTTTAGTTTTGAAGTAAGCTTTTTTTTTCTCTCTCTTTCTGTAATTCCCTGCTTTCCAAAGATGGATGTGTTTGTAGGGGTTTGCAGCTAGAGATTGAGGATGTTGAGACCAAGTGCTCGCCGTGAGAGGATGAGGCTTGAGTGCTGCCAACATTTGCTCCTCTTCTGGAGCCAGCAGTTTACCTGTTGCACCATTTGGGCAGACAAGAACTGCTCACATGCTTTTCTTCTCCCATTTGAGCCCTCCCTTTTTAAACTGAAGGAAGAAAGCAGTGCCTCTATTTAGAAGTCCCTTGTGTGAGACATGTAGTCTCACAGTTTGCTTTGATGAAGTTGACAGAAAGGGGCAGGCCTCTGAGCAGTGATGGTGGAGGTGCAGGTTTGTTTACTCTGCGTGATTCATCCCAGAGATAGCAGATCCTCAGAGCTCGCCAGAGGGGGCAGATTTCTGTGCAAGGCTGTGCAGAGTACAGCATGGAGGCAGGAAGTGGTGGCATCCATACCCTTTTTGTGCACCTCTACACTTTAACATTTTGCAGTGAAAACTGCTTGTGTTTGGACACAAGCAAAGCAGTTCCTGGCCTTCAGAACCCAGAAAGCTTCTACTGGAAGGAAGGCTATTAGCAATTCTCAGAAGCAGCTGTTTGAAGTATGTGTGTACATGCTTTCTGGAGGAGGCTGACCCCTCTTTGCTAATGGCTCAGCTAATGATTTAGGAAAGGAGAAGAAGGTGAGGGATGGGAGACCATGGAACCCAGTCACGGACAGAATTCATGAATGAGAGGAAAGGAAAGAGAAGTCTTGTGGGAGCCGGGGTTTGCGGGGTGAGCAGTGCAGAAACAAAAATCAAATTTGGTTAGAGGAATGGTGCTCCTTCTCCACCCCAGTTCATTTTACTTTGGTTCTATTCAGTAAGTTCTTGTCAGCAATTTCCTGCCAGGGCATATGCAAGGCTCTGTAGAAGGCAGACCAAGGTGAATAAAAGGTGGCTTTGCCTTTTCAGAGGGTGAGGTGGGTAGGACAAAGGAAGAGAGGTATTTTCCCATAGTAGCACACGAAGCAGATGCCCAGCAGTGCTTAACTGCTTTAATAAGCCAAGTTCTGTGATGAGTTCCTGTAGTAGTCCGTTCTCATGCTGCTAGTAAAGACATACCAGAGACTGAGTCATTTATAAAGGAAAGAGGTTTAATTGACTCACAGTTCAGCATGGCTGGAGAGGCCTCAGGAAACTTACAGTCGTAGCAGAAGGGGAAACAAACATGTCCATCTTCACATGGCAGCAGGAAGGAGAAGTGCCCAGCAAAAGTGGGAAAAGCCCATTATAAAACCATCAGATCTTGTGAGAACTCATTGTTACTAGAATAACATGAGGGTAACCACCCCGTGATTCAATTACCTCCCATCAGGTCTCTCTCACAACACATGGGAATGATGGGAACTACAATTAAAGATGAGATTTGGGTGGGGACACAGCCAAACCATATCAGTTCCAGGAGTTTCTATATCGTGTAGGTATTTAGGCTGGACTCTGAAGGATGGGCAAGGTCTTGCCAAACAGAGATGTGGAAGGAGTCGCATGGGCAAAAGCTTGGTGTTTGTGTGAGGAAGATTGGCTGGAGGTAACAGGCCTGTGGGGGGGGACATGGGGGTCAGTGTGATGATGCTGAAGTGAAGGCTGGGCCGGGCAAGATGATTTTGAGTGCTCTGCTAAACAGCTGAATAGCAAGTCATTGGGCAGAGATTCTGTGGTGGTGAGATATCTAGGGCTGCACATTTGGGGGCTATATCTGGACTTCAGGGATGCAAGCTTAGATGTTAGGAGACTGGTGAGGAGCTCTTGGCATAGTCCAGAGAAGAGGTAATGAGACCCATGTTACCTGGGAAATCCAATGGGTATTTCAGGATCTGCCTGAATATCACATCCTATGGAAAGTTTCCTTGACCATTTATGGCAGAATTAATTGCCTCCCCCTCTGCTCTGAAAACCCTTGCACTCACCCCCGTTTCAGCACTTATTGGGTTAGACTGCAACGGGGGCGGGGGCCTCTGTCTCTCCCTCTGGGCAGGGAGCTGCTTGAATGAAGGGGTGGGGCCTTAGTCATCTCTGACCTCTGTCCCACATCATCCCTAGTACACCATAGGTGCTCAAGAATGTGCTTGCTTAGCAAATAGAAAGATAAGGACATATTTCTATAACACTGGAGAGAGAGAGGCAGCAGGGGGGCAGGATATGAGACATTCTGGAGGCAGAGTAATCCAGAGGCTGGACTGGCATGGTGAGTGGGAGAGGGTGGAGGTTTCAGCCTGAGGCTCTGGTAGAATGGTAGAGGAGAGAGGGGGTCTTTTATTGAAACTGAGGCCAGGAGGGATCCTGAGTTTCTGGTGTTAGGTCACTTCCAGAAGATATCTTGCGGTCAGTAGGAAATGCTGCACAGGCTCCCGGAGAAAAGCTATGTGGGCCATTCTCCTTATGGAGTCTTCCTATGAACATCATTCCCCTTGGTATCTTTGACTCTCAATTGAAATAAAGTCCAGTTGCTTATACATACATACACACACACATATATCCTTCAAAGGGACATGAAATGGTATGGGAAACAAAACTTGCTTATTTTCAATCAGGCGTTTAAACCAGGACCTTAAAATAGGATTCTCAAACCACTGGCATTTGCAGATGGCCTTGTCTGCCTGGCCAACATGTCATTCTGGAGTGTTTTGTTTTCCCCTTGCATGGCGGTCCCACCACATCTGGGCCCGAGGCCTGCTATGTGATCCTGAATCAACTCCCTGCACTGGGGCCAGTTTCTCCATGTAGAAGCCAAATGAGTCTGCTTTTACTCTGGCCTATCCTCCATCGGGGTGTGCTTTTCCTGGGCCCCCAGCCTTCATTGCCAGACTTACTTCATGGGACCCGGGCAAAGCATGTTTCAGACCTGGCTCCCTTCCTGACAACATCAGACTAAATAGAAACCTCCAAATAAGCTTAAATATTGTCCCTTTGTGCCTCCAGTAAACAGTCTGGCTCAAGGCATTCCAAGGAATGCTTCAGGGTTAGTTCTCCAGCAATTTGGAATCACTCAGGTGAGGCCCGATTGTTTGGGGCCTCAGATGTCTAAGGTGGAATTAATGACACATTTCTTTTCCTCCAGAGAACATTCTCAGTGTTGGTCTTTGCAAAGCCTGCCCACCAGTCGCCTTCTCTTTCTTCCTTCCCACTCCCCCGACTTTTTTTTTTTTTTTTTTTTTGAAACAGAGTCTTGCTCTGTTGCCCAGAGTGCAGTGGCATGATCTCGGCTCACTGCAACCTCCGCTCTTTGCTTCCTGGGTTCAAGTGATTCTCCTGTCTCAGCACTCCCCAACCCGAGTAGCTGGGATTACAGGTGTGCATCATCACACTCGGCTAATTTTTGTATTTTTAGTAGAGATGGGGTTGTGCCATGTTGGCCAGGCTGCCCTTGAACTCCTGACCTCAGGTGATCTGCCCACCTCGGCCTCCCAAATTGCTGGGTTTACAGGCGTGAGCCATTGCACCTGGCCCCCTTCCCTCTCTTTTACATTTTCCTCTCTCCTTCCCTTTCTCCCTCGTAACTTTCTTTCCTTATTTCTCTTTAGCCCTACCCCTTGTATTCTTATTACCTTCCTTTCCCATAAGCAACCATTATTTTATGCCTAATCTATATCTTTTTCTTCTATATGTTCTTGCAAAATCTATAATGTCTTGTGTGCATCATTTTCACTTGACATAGATAGCATTGTGTTATATATCTCATTCAGTTTCTTTCTCCACCCAGCACCATGATTTAGTCCCATTCCTATTGCTGGGTAGACATCTGGGCTTTGTTTTGGGTTATTTATGTAAGGCCATGGTCATAGGGTAACTTTTCAGAGACCCTAACTAAGAAGCTGTATTAGTCTGTTTTCATGCTGCTGATAAAGACATACCTGAGACTGTGCAGTTTACAAAGGAAAGAAGTTTAATAGAGAACTCACAGTTCCCTGTGGCTGGGGAAGCCTCACAATCATGGTGGAAGGCAAAGAGGAGCAAGTCACATCTCACGTGGGTGGTGGCAGGCAGGGAGAGCTTGCGCAGGCAAACTCTCATTTTATAAAGCCATCAGATGTCATGAGACTTATTCACTATCATGAGAGCAGCGCAGGAAAGACCTGCCTCCATGATTCAGTTTTCTCTCACAGGGTTCCTCCCACAACACGTGGGAATTATGGGAGCTACAAGATGAGATTTGGGTGGGGACACAGAGCCAAGCCTTATAATTCTGCCCCTGGCCCCTCCCAAATCTCATGTCTTCACCTTTTCAAAACCAGTCATACCTTCTCAATAGTCCCCCAAAGTCTTAACTCATTTTAGCATTAACCTAAAAGTCCAAAGTTTAAAGTCTCATCTGAGACAAGGCAAGCCCCTTTTGCCTATGAACCTGTAAAATCAAAAGCAAGTTGATTACTTCCTAGATTCAATGAGGGTATAGGCATTGGGTAAATGCCATTCCAAATGGGAGGAAGTAGCCAAAACAAAGGGGCTATAGGCGCCATCCAAGTCTAAAATCTAGCAGAGTAGTCAAATCTTAAAGCCCCAAAATGATCTCCTTTGACTCCATGTCTCACATCTAGGTCATGCTGGTGCAAGAGGTGGGTTCCCATGGTCTCGGGCAGCTCTGCCTCTGTGGCTTTGCAGGGTGCAGCCTCCCTCCTGGTTGCTTTCATGGGCTGGTGTTGAGTGTCTGTGGCTTTTCCAGGCACATGTTACAAGCTGTTGGTAGATCTACCATTCTGGGGTCTGGAAGATAGTAGCCCTCTTCTCACAGCTCCATGAGGTGGTACCCCTGTAGGGATTCTTTGTGGGGGCTCCAACCCCACATTTCCCTTCTGCAGTGCCCTAACAGAGGTTCTCTATGAGGGCCCCGCCGCCTGGCCTTCCAGGTGTTTCCATACATCTTCTGAAATCTACGTGGAGATTCCCAAATCTCAGTTCCTGACTTCTGTGAAACTGTAGGGTCAACATCACATGGTAGCTGCCAAGGCTTGGGCCTTGCATCCTTTGAAACCATGGCCCCAGCTGTGCATAGGCCCCTTTTAGTTATCTCTGGAGTGGCTGGGACATAGGGCACCAAGTCCCTAAGCTGCTCACAGCAGAGGGACCCTGGGCCCAGCTCATGAAACCGTTTTTTCCTCTTAGGACTCTGGGTCTGTGATGGGAGGGCCTGCCACGAAGACCTCTGACATGCCCTGGAGGCATTTTCCCCATTGTCTTTGGAATTAACATTTGGCTTCTGGCTACTTATGCAAATATCTGCAGCCAGCTTGAATTTCTCCTCAGAAAATGGGATTTTCTTTTCTATTGCATTGTCAGGTCACAAATTTTCCAAGCTTTTATGCTCTTTCATTGTAAAACTGAATGCCTTTAACAGCACCCATGTTACCTCTTGAATGCTTTGCTGCTTAGAAATTTCTTCCACTAGATACCCTAAATCATCTCTCTCAAGTTTAAAGCTCTATGTATTTCGAGGGCAGAGGCAAAATACTACTAGTCTCTTTGCTAGAACATAACAAGAGTCACCTTTGCTCCAGTTCCCAACAAGTTCCTCATCTCCATCTGAGTCCTTATTGTTCATATCACTATCAGCATTTTTGTCAAAGCCATTCAACATGTCTCTACGAAGATTCACCTTTTTTTTCTTCTTCTTTTTCTGAACCCTCCAAACTGTTCCAGCTTCTGCCTGTTACCCAGTTCCAAAGTTGTTCCCACATTTTTGGGTATCTTTTCAGCAGCACTTCACTTTACTTGTACCAATTTACTGTATTAGTCTGTTTTCATGCTGCTGACAAAGACATTCCTGAGACTGGACAATTTACAAAAGGAAGAGGTTGTTTATTGGACTTACAGTTCCATGGCTGGGGAGGCATCACAATCATGGCAGAAGGCAAGGAGGAGCAAGTCACATCTTACATGGATGGCGGCAGGCAAAGAGAGAGTTTGTGCAGGCAAACTCCTGTTTTATAAAGCCATCAGATGTTGTGAGACTTATTCTCTATCATGACAACAGTGCAGGAAAGACCCACCCCCATGATTCAATGATCTCCCACCTGGTCCCTTCAACACATGGGAATTATAGGAGCTACAAGATGAGATTTGGGTGGGGACATAGAGCCAAACCATATCAGAAGTGTTCTCATCTAAATTTAGATTCATATTTAAATAGCAGACTTTTTTTCCCCCCCAAGCCAAACGGTAGAATCTCTCTGCTTGTTCAGTGGCCTGAATCTCCACAAGTTCCCTTTGTGCTGTGGCTGGTTCTCCCTGGGGAGAAAGGAGGCTGTAGCATAAGATACAGGCTGTGTGTCCTGGGAATGGTGGCCTTTGATACCACCCCCACCCAAGCAGGCCCGCTCTGGCAGGCTCCTCTAGGGAGCTGGATTCACAGAGCCAAGACCTCAGCTACCCTCTGGAGTTCACTCTGCTCAGCCTTGCTGGCACCATTGCCTTGGCATTGTTTGTCCCTGGGTACTTTATCACTGTGTTCTGGTGAATTCAGTGGCAGCATGTGTAATGACAAGGGGACCTTAGCTAACTGGAAAGTCACAGCTGGTGCTATCAGAGACCTGGGTGGGACCCTTTCTCGGCCTCAGTTGCCCCACTATAAGATGACAATATCTGGAATATGGCTTATTGTCTCTGCTGGAGGTCTGGGGAGGTGGGATGGCAAAGTGACTAGGAGTCACTCTCTCTGCCACATTTGATTGACTTGGGCCACTTACTTAACACTTCTAACCCTCAGTTTCCTCATCTATAAGCGGGGGCAATAATTACTTTCTCATAAGGCTGTTGTGGAGGAAGGTGATAAAATTCAATCAGTCAATAAATGCAAGTTACAATAGTGATGATCTCCAATAATTATTTTATCAGGAATGGTTCCATTTTCTTTCCTAGTCCTGTCCTCTTCACCTTTGTCCTCAGGGGAATGATCTTTTGAGTCATGCCCACCTATTGTAAGAAATGTGTCTGAGCTAGGCTTTCCTGATCCTGGTTCGATGGCTGAGGCCCTGGGCACTTGTTCCACTACATGTCCATGCATGGAACTTTCTAGTGGACCAATAGCTAAGTCTCACTCAGCAAATCCTTGTGAGCAAAGATGAATAGAACAGTGTTGTGACAAGGAGCACAGTCTTTCTTGATCTGCTTGCTTTCCTCCCACTGAGGGTCTGGGAACCCCAAAACAGAGCTGGAGTGAATGAATGGGGGAGGAACCCTCCTTTCACTCAAACCTTCTGCAAACTTAGCAATATCTGTGGTGGTCAGTGACTTCATGTTCTGTTCTCTGAGTCTTAATGAGGGGGCTCACGTGGCCATGGTTTTCTTTCAGAGGATGTGGAGGATGAGTTGATAAGGGAAGAGGTCATCCTGTCCCGGGTCCCATCAGTGTTCAAGCTGCAGACAGCATCAAAGCCAATTGACCTTTCAGTAGCAAAGGTAAGTGTAAGGAGACTGCCGGGTTCATTGCATCTTGATTTGAATGGATATGGATGGTGTGATTTTGGTGTTCCTGGTCCAGTCCAGCTCATCGTAATCTGTTGGTTGTTGTTGAAGTGGAAATTTGGGTGTGATGTGGAAGACGGTGTGAACCGAGAGTCAGGAAAGCTGCAGTCTAGTCCTGGCAGCTCTTGTTCCCTCCAAGACAAAAGGTGAGGGAGGAGATTATGTCCTCCCATCCAAACGCGGTAGGACCTGTTTCGTCATATCCCTGTGGGCACCGTTAAGGTGTGATGGGAATGGTCCAATTGTCCCCATTAGAGCAGCGCAGCTCCTATGTGGTCTCCAGAGCTCTGGCCAGGTTGCAGCGAGAGAAGGACAGGGAGGTGTTAACAATTCTTCAGCACCATCCAGGTGCACTCCCGTGGCCACTTAAAGGGCCACATGGTCACGGGACCAGGAACAGATTCCTGGCCACAGCAGCCTCCTCTGCAGGGGTGTCTGAGATTGCTCACCATCCTTGGCTACTGGGTGGCCTCACCACTTCTGTGGCCAGAGGCTCCTGCAGGTTGGAATGTCATTCCCGCTGTCCTCTTCTGGCCTTTTGCCAAGATCCACGAGGGGAAAATTAAAACTCCTGGGGACACCACTGACCTTCTCTTCCTACTTACTACATATTTACTCAGCATACAAATCAAAGAGTAAAATATTTTTCTAGAGGTTTTGTCTTTTCGTTTCCTTCCCTTCTCCCCTCTCTCCTTCTCTCTCATCTCTCCCCCCTTTTCCTTCCATTCTCTCTTCTGAAGCCACAGAGGGTCAGATATACTTAAGTGGCCCCAAACCTGGGAGGAGGTGCTCTGTCATCTGTCACCAGATTCATGGGGTGATGAGTCTTGCAGAGGGCACTCACACTTGGGGCAGGTCCCTTAGGCTCCTAAAGACTACCCAGCAGTAGCGTCTCCAAAAGCAGCTGGAAAAAGTGAGGCCCGCAGAGAAAACAGGAGAGCCCAGGACACGTGGCCTCTGTGGAAAGCAGATTCCAGGTGTCCAGGCTCTGTTGAGCACACTGTGCCTAGTGGGGAGCTGTCATTCTGAGCCCTGACAGATGAATCCACACATCCTTTCTCCTGTGTGCCACCAGCCCACATTTGATGACATGTGGACAAATGCTTCTGTCAGAGAGATTTTCCTTTTACTTAATGAGCAGAAGAAAAGAGCTGATTTTAGTGGAAAATAGTGAGTCGGTAGGAAAGGTCTGACTCAGAGAGAGGGTGCAGGGAAGAGGCTATAGAATCCCCTGTTGGTCTTGGGGCTCACTCGAGGCTTCAGAAATCCCCCTCAGATATAATACCATGGCAGAGAGAGGGTGGGCCCATCATGAGAGGAGTGGGCAGAGAGCCACTGCCCATCCTATCTGAGGGCCTGTCCCTGGGGAAGGGATTGACCATTTTTGGGGCTCTGGAGGGGGATGAGTGGGTTGATAGGAGATGAACAGTGAACTCATTATCAGCCAGAAGTCTGGAGAAGACAGCTATGAAAAAGTAGAGGTGCTGCCTTGAGAGGTGGTGGGAACCCCTTCACTGGATGGTTGGGTTGGTTCAAGCAGAGTTCCTGGGGGACCACTCATGGGTAGCATCAGAGGAGGTTCTTACACATGGTAGAGAGTCATACCAGAGCAGGCGTTGGGAGGTGTTTTCTGTAAAGGGCTCGATAGTGTATTTTTGGCTTTGCTGGCCGTGTAATCTCTGCTGCACCTATTCAACTTTGCTGTCGTGGTATGAACGCAGCAACAGATGCTATGGAATCAAATGGGCTTTGCTATGTACCAGTAGAACTTTATTTACAAACGGGTGGTGGGGGAAGATTTGGCCTGTGGGGTCACAGTTTACTAACCCTGCACTAGAGCACTGGTTCTCAAACCTGGTGTACTGTGGAATCACCTGGGGGGATCTTAAAACTACTGATACTGGAGTCTCACCCTCAGCAACTGGGGTTTAATTGGCTAGTGTGCTTTCTGAACATCAAGATGATTTTTAAGAACTTTATGTCCTGGATGGTTCTAATGTGAGGTTGAGTTTGAAAACCCCCTAGTCTTGCCTGTGGAGGATCAGAGGACCTCCAAGATCCCTTTCAAAGCTAAAATTTTGTTTCTCAAGGCCTCTGCAAGGAGCTTACAAAGATTTTGGCCCATGTGAGCATGGGCTGGCTTGGTTTAAAGATGTTCCAGAGGTAAGACCCTCAGGATTGAGTTTCTCTTTCCTCAAATATAAGAAGAATGAGCTTGAAAAATAAAGAGACTAACCATGCTGGAAAATGGACTTCCCTGCTGGAATTCAATAAAAACTTCTGCAGCAATATGCATACTGAACACCGTATTGTTGTTTGCTTTTAAAACAACCAGTACAACTCTCTCTTCTTTTTATAGGAGATAAAGACCCTTCTGTTTGGTTCCACCTTTTGCTGTTTCAATGAAGAATGGAAACTTCAGAGTTTTTCCTTTAGTAATGTAGCCTCGTTAAAATACGGCATTGTGCAGAACAAGGCAGGTCGCTCCTAAGTTTCCTTGGGACCTTTCTGCTGGGCCATCACACATAGGGGTGGGGGTGCCTCCCGGTTTTGGTTAATCCTGTGAGCATTAGCTGTGCCATTCTGGGCCAGCCAGCCAGCCCCACATGTGCTGGGTTGTCACTTAGTGCAGGCTGGTGGAGTGATTGCTCGGGAACAAGACCCTCTGCTTTGGAGATGTTCAAATTGAACATAGATTTAAGGAGCACTTGCTGTGAGTGGTGCAGGTGCTGGCATCCTCGGCAGGAGAGAGCGGGAGGAGGCCTTAAGTCTTCTTGGGGCCATTGGAGGGGCCTTTTTAGGCTCATCATTGAGAGATTGACAGGATTTTGCAGGTAGAGCTGGAGAAAGGGCACTCTGGGCAACTGGCAGTGTGAATGAATGGGAGGCGGTATGAAAGTCCAGGGGCTGCAGGAAGAGGCAGAGGGGTCAAGTGTGTGGAGCAAGTGCTTAAAGAAGAGGATGTAATAGAAGCTGGGCCAGTGGCAGTCAACGGTTGCAGGCTTAGAACATGGCTTAATACACAGTTCCCACATTATACTCATGGGCAGAAGATAAGCTAAACCCAGGATTAGGAATCAGCAGATGAGCAGGGCAGCTTGGTCAGGTTCAGTTTCTTAAGCCCCAGAAACCTCCCCTGCCCCATATTGCCTGAGGTTGAGCCCCAGGACCACCAGCTTCTGTCCCTCCCTCTCATGGCCAAGCTCTGCTGGTCTTCATGAACACCGCAGCCTGCCGCTCGGACCATCTTTAAACTTGGGTGGGGTCTGTTTGTGTTGTTGAGTCCCACCAGCCTTTGCCAATGTGTCCCAGGAGCCAGGTCCTGTGCTAAGCCCCGTGATGCCTTCAGAGATGAGCTCCTCAAGGAGCCTCTGCACTACAGCATGGGAAAGGACAAAGATACACCTAATGCAGTGCTGAAGCAGGCCACAAGCCGGGCAGAAGAGAGTGCAGGGTTCACCTAAGCATAGGATGTTGAAGGGGCTCACTGCCAGCTGAGATGGTCAGGAAAGGCTTCTTGGAGGAGGAGCCCTTTAGGATGGGCTTTGAAGGCTGGGTAGAAAATTAACACCCTCAACCCATAGACACAGAAACATTTCCCTAGATGACGGAAAACCTATGGTGATGTCCCTGGCTTCACAGCTGACTGGTTATGAAGAGTCACTTTCCTCCCATGACAGACTACCAACTGGCCCCTTCCTCTAGGAGTGGACACTGGGCCTTGTCACTCCCACTCTGTGACCCAAGGTCAATGTGTTGTACAAGCAGTTGCCACCTCAGAGACCCTTCTTTGCAGAAGGCAGGACCCTGTACTCTCTATCACTTGAGTTCTGGAGTGGGTTTGGGTGGAACCAAGAACTCTGTCCCGGGCCAGTTCTCACTGGCAGCAATGGTGTCGTTCTTTGCAGGGTGGTCCTTGTGGAGTCCTGGCGGCTGTCCAAGGCTGTGTCCTACAGAAACTCCTGTTTGAAGGAGATAGCAAAGCCGACTGTGCTCGGTAAGTCGGTGCTCATTTTGGCAATATCTTCTTTTCCCAGGTCTTCTCCAGAGTGTCCAGAAAAAACAAGCAAGGAAGCATGTGTGTTCCCTGATATTTCCTGTATTTTGCAGGTCAGGAAAGGAAAATGGCATCTAGCTGACAAGGCCTGCACAGACCAGTGTTAAGGGGACTTGTGTGCGTTTGTTTCTAAAAGTGGGGAGGGTTCATCAGTGGTGCTGTACCCGGGAAGGGGCTTCAGGAACGACAGTGAAACCAGTTTTCCCTCCTCAGATGGCAAGCTGCCCGAATCACTTCCACTCACCAGGTTGTCTGCTGACCTTTTGACTGAGTCCAGGCCTCCCCTCCTTCCCCACGCTGTCTCCCCTCTGCCAACATTCATAACCGCACATTCCAGGCCACCCCACAGATCATCGCTTCCACTCCCTGCAGCCGTTCAGTTTCTGTTTCACACATAAAGTGTTTGCACATGGGCACCTCATTCTCATTCATTTAGCACACATTCCTAGAACATCTCTGTGCAGGCACAAGTGATACAGGGGAGAATGTGATGAGTTCTCTCCTCTCCAGAAACGCTCCATGAGGTTGAGAGGCAGATAGAAAACCGCAATCCCATGCCATCGTTGGTGTCAAGATGAAAGGGTTGGCAGAGCCCTCGTGGGGCTGGAGGTGAGGCCTCCGTAAGGAGGTGACCTGCCTCTCTCCCTCCCTGCAGGCTGGGTTACCAGCTTATACCAAGTCACTCTCAGAGCTACAGAACTTCTGGTAATTGGCCTTTTGTTAAAAAAATTTTTTAGTTAAAATATAATGTGTACAGAATAGTTATACTATATGTGTTGTGCTCAGTGAATCACGCCCATAAACACATAGCTTAGATTAAGTATTTCTAGTATTCCAGAAGAATCCTCTGCTCTTGCCCAGCAGCTACCCCCATTCTCCTGAAGTTATATTAATAATTAAATGGATTTTAAAACCATAGCTTAATCTTGCCAGTTCCTGAACTTTATTGAAAGGTACTTGCTCTTTGAAATAAGCGTTTGAGAACCTTTTTTAAAAAGCCTAGGTATTACCCAGACAGCAAGGCCCATTCCCCATGTATTCCTGGGAAAGACACTGTTCACTGGGAGAGCCATCCAGCCAAGCTTGGTCCTCCAGTGCAACACATTTCAACAGCATGGATGATTTTGCCTTAGATAGGGTAAAGTGAAGGTGGCTTTTCATGCTTGGCATCTTGTAATTTTTCCAGTGGTTTTGCACAGTAATAATCAAGGTGTTTCCTCTCAAACCAAAGATGCTCATCAGAAGCACAGCAGCGTAACACCTCCGTGGCAAGATCTCACCTGTCTTTGTTCTTCTCTCTGCTTCCCCTCCCCTTTGCTCTCAGGTCCATCCTTAGTGGCTCTTGTCTGTACAGGATCATGCCCCACTTCCTGCTCTCGAAGTTCAGCCCCACAAAGGGCTGGGAGGTTTGAATGTCATGGGCAGAGACCCTGCCATCAGCTGTCTCCCTGGTGGGGTCAACCCAGTCCTGTAGGCTCAGGAATGTTCCTGATTGGGTGGAACTTTGCTAAGTGAAAACCGCTGGCTGCCCTCAGAGGGTGCAGGGATACTGAGCACATATGCACCCACCTGCCTACCTACCTACCTTCCTTCCTTCCTTGCACTGAAAAAAATGTGTAGAGTGTACTTACCAGGTCCTTAGCAGGGATATGGGGCTGAAGAAGACAAATACAGGTGCCCTCATGGCACCTTCGATTGAACAGGAGAGCCAGACAGGGACAGGGGGTTACAGGGGACATGCAGGATGCTAAGCTTCACCTGGACACGAAGGGTAGGCTTCCTGGTGGAGTGACATTTTCCTTTTATGGAGATATGAAGGATGGACAGAACCCGTGACTCCCCTTCATGCACATCCTTGCATGCACACTCTGATTTCCCCTCAATTTTTTTTCCCCTCCTGGCAAATATTCTCAAACTCCTTCCTGGGCCCTCAGGCTCTGTGCTCAGGCGCTGTGCCTGCTGGGTCCTCACATTGCACAGAGGCCACATCTTTGTGGAGGCCTCCTCAAACCTCCCCCATTAAGAGAAACCCAGGCCCTGCCTCTCATAACTCCACTGCCAGTTGGTGTTCGTGTTCATCCATGTGGTTACCTGTCCACATCTGCCACCACCTATGGCCCACCCCACTCCAGCACACAGCCCCAGGAGAACAGGGACCCTCCTGAGCTAGTTCACAGCCAGGTCCCTGGCATCCAGCCCCGTGCCTGGTCCACAGAAGAGGCCCTCAGAATTTTTGTTGAGTGAACACATGGACAAATGAGTGAGTTAGCCAAACAGGGAGGGGAAGCGGAGTGGTATTCCAGTAAAGAGAACAAGATGTGGCCAAAGGCCTGTGGGCAGGGAGAGGAGCAGGGAGTTGCTGAGGGTGGTTAGGGCAGGATTTGGAGGGGCAGGGTGGGACCTGGGGTAGTGGCAGGTCAGCGCCAGGCTGCCAGAGGGGCCTAGGGTGCCGCCAGCTGTTGAATCAAGCCTTGGCCTTGGAGGAGATTGTCTCTCAACTCATTTCGGTCCAGTGCTCCTTCAGAGTTGCTTTTGAACTTCACGTGGGCTTCTAGGGGAACTTGCAGATGGTTTGCCAACAGTCAGGATAAGGCATTTAAGTACGTTCCCGGAAGGCTGACTGCTCAGGGCACAAGGGAGACTTGGTTTTTGTTGCCCTACCCCCAACCCACTAAAGGGAAGTAAGAGCCTTTGTATCCCCCAGGCCACATCCATGGGAACCGAGCTCTGCTCTTCATACCAGTGAGGGAAGCCAGGCCTTAGAAGGCAAAAGTCATCCAGGTTGGGATTCCGGGGGAGTTCTGGGTAGAAAGAAATCTGCTAAGCTGGAGGAGTGAGGTTTCTGTCTGTCACTGCTGGCCAGGCAGGCACCTTCTAGCTGCAGGCCAAGGATGGTGAAGCCCAGTGGGTCCTGGGGCCCTGGGGGCAGGCAGAGGAAGAGGGAAGAAGGAGCTGCTGGCCTGTTGGGAATTGTCATGTGTAGGGGTGTGCCAGGTGCTAAGGTGCTGAACTGTGCTGGGGATCCTGCCTGGCTGGACCAGAGGAGGTCTGTGCCAGGCAGCCAGGAGAGCATGGCCTGCTGGCCAGGACTGCCTTCTCCAGCAAGCCTGGAAGGATTCATGGTGTGGGAGTGACCTCACCTTTGTTTGGAGCCCTGCAATTCTGGGTGCCGCTTGTAGCCCACCGCCTAGCAGCCCCCACTGCCTGCTGCCCCCATAACAGTGGTGCTGTGCTATGCGGGTGGAGTGAAGCAGTCTGACTTCCTACTCCCACAGACCTAGCAGTCCTCAGGGGACATTCTTCAGACTCAGCCGAGAGGGAGGAGTGGGGAGCCTGGCTCAGTTACAGAGCTTGCTGACAAAGTCTCAGGGGACTCAGAGAGAGGTGTTGCAGGGAGATATCCAGCAAGGACTCGCCTCCTCCTGGTGGTGGGCCCTGGGCATCAGGTCCTCCCCAGCCCTTCCACCCCAGTCTCCTTCCACTCTCCTGCCCTGATCCTGCCTCGGGTCGCAGGTAGATAGGGGTTGGGGAGGAAGAACCCTCCTGAGGACAGGTTAGGGGTTCCATCAGGCAAAGACGGGGAAGACCAGGGAGCGAGCGCCTGCTGTCTGGGGCCTGGAGAAAAGAAGAGAGGGGAGGTGGAGTCCATGTCACTGCTTTGCCAAGGACCTGTAGGTCAGAGGTTGCAGAAGGTTGTCCTTGACATGTGGGTGGGTGTTAACCCCCACAGAGCCCTGCCCCATGCGAGCAAAGGGAAACACTGGGCCATATGGATAGGAACCTCTCAGTTCCCAGCTCCTTGGTTTCATTGACTTACATAGTTTTCACATTGATTGATTGTGTTATTGATGTTCCTTCAAAAGCCATGTTGCATGGTTGGGTGTGAGGCTTTAGCACTCCCTTTTGACTCTGAAATTCTAGGATTTTAGACATGATCCAGCTTAAAAGAAAAAAAAAAAAAAAAGAAAAAAGGGCAGGCTCCTCTGTTCTCTTCAGGAACATCATGAGACCTGCCATCAGCTGCCATTGCCCTGGGGTCCTGGGGAGCTCATGCCCTGTGGGTCCAGAGGCAGTCCCTGTACTTTCTTGCCTGTGTGCAGGGTCTCCCTGGGCCCTGGCGGCCCCACCTCAGATGTTGCCCCCCACCACTGATGGGGAAATGGTTTTGTGAAAGCTGACGGAGGATGGGATCGTACCCTCCAGGGAAGTCATGCTGAAAAAAAGGCATCTTGGCAGTGGTGGTGTTTTTTCTGCAGGACTGTCTGGCTTCATTAAGACTCATTCAATCAGGCCGGCAGCCGGCCTCTCCTCGGTAGGGAAGGACGGAGCTGGGCGGCAGGACTTGGTGTTTTTCCACTTGAGAAGGTGCTGTGCTGGCTCAGCTCAGAGAAAGAGATGAAGAGCTCTTTATCCCCTTGAAGGCCTGGAGAGAGCCACAGGCCAGGAACAGTCCTCAGAGGCGCGTGCAGATCTGAGAGTCGGGGAGTCCAGGAAGTCCTCCTCTCACTTCCACTTCCCCTCTGAAATTGGGGAATTTGAGGCCCAGAGAAGGAGGGGTGCTTGCCCAAGGCCTCTGTGGACACTGGTAGCAGAATCCATGGTCCTGCAGCCCCAGGCCAGTCTTTCTACGCACTGTTGCAGCTTTTGACCCTGAGAGGGGGCAGAGAGGGCTCTCTGCCAGATTGTCTATAGACTCTGTACATGGCCCCATGGGTACGTCACAGGGGACAGGTGAGGCTATTTTGAGAAGGTTAGGGTAGAAACATCTTTCATCTGAAACACTTGGGTAATTTAGATAAAAGCAGGATGTATCATTCCCTAAAGATAATTTATTTCCCCTATCTCTAGCTAAATGTCTTTTTCCTGCACTTCTCCTGTGAGGAATTTGACTCTTAAAGAAACTTCTCTTGGTTTGAGAGCCTGGTCAGGTGCCAGCCTCCTCGGAGGAGTCCGACTGATCAGGAAATGTGAACCTGTTTGTCACCCGGGTTTCTGCTGTGCTAGCTGGTAAGGGTCTGGGCGATTCAGACGTGTGCCTCCTTCCCCTGTTGTCATCTGTGGGTGCAGGTTCTTATGCAGGCACATACAGCCCTGGTTAATCTAAGGTGGGTTAAATCAGGGGTACCCAGCCTTTTTGGCACCAGGGACTGGTTTTGTGAAGACAGTTTCTCCATGGACTGGAGGTGGAGGTGGGATGGTTTCCGTATGATTCAAGCGCATTGCATTTATCGTTAAATTCTCATAAGGAGTGCGCCACCTAGATCCCTTGCATGCACAGTTAACAGTAGGGTTCCTGCCCCTATGAGAGCCTAATGCCACTGCTGATCTGACAGCAGGCAGAGCAAAGCTTCACTGGCTCGCCTGCTTCTCACCTCCTGCTGTGTTGCCTGGTTCCTAACAGGCCACAGACCAGTGCCAGTCTGTCGCCTGGAGATGGGGGACTCCTGGGTTAAATGACAGAATGGCAGGGTTGGAATGATGTTTTGGGGCATCTGACCCAGTGCCTGCATTTATAGGTGGGCGGAGAAACAAAGGCCTGGGAAGGCAAAAGTTTCCCCAGAACCTGTGAGCCAGAAATCCAGCCCAGGCCCCTTAACTGTCTGACCACTGTACTTTTTCCAACTCCACTGAGTTTTCTAGGAAACTGTCTCAAAAGACAAAGAGAAGGTCCAGGGAAGAATAGAGAGACTGGCAGAGTTACTAACTGGAAGCCAAAGAAAAGAGTAAGGACTTGTGCTTGGTGACATGGTGGATCAGAGGAGCTGTAAGCAGAGCCTGTAGGACCAGGGGACAGGCCTCACCCAAGAGCAAGATCTCTTGATTGTATTACATGGTGCCGAAAAGACAGGGTCAAAGGCAAAGGGAGGCTGGTTCCTGAAACCAGGTGCCCAGACAGTTGGTTCTACTTGCCCAAGCTCTCCTTCCTTCTTCAATGTTTATTTTTTCCAGTTTTTACTATGTGATCTGGATAAGTCACTCTATCTCCATGACTTAGTTTTCCCATTTTAAGAAGAGGATATAATAGTACCTCCTTCATAGGGTTGTTTTAACAATTTGTTGAAATAACACATGGAAAGAGCTTATAACAGTCTGGCACACGATACTCTATATACGTTGGCTTTTCAAACCTCATTTCTTTTTTTTTTTTAGAGACAGGGCTGGGATGCAGTGGTATGATCATGGCCTACTTCAGCCTCCGACTCCTGGACCCAAGTGATCCTCCTGCCTCAGCCTCCTGAGTAGCTGGGACTGCACGTGCCACCAAACCTGGCTGATTTTTTAAAAACTTTTTCTAGATGGAGTCCCACTATGTTGCCCAGGCTGTTCTCAAACTCCTGGCCTCAAGCGATCCTCCCACCCGGGTACTCCCAAAGTGCTGGGATTACAGACATGAATCACCACTGTACCTGGCCAATGTTGGCTTTTAAAATCTTACTTGTTGCTACACTGAGAAGCTTCCAACTGAGAATTACCTGCTTCAGTAAGTTAGTGTAGAAGTGTTTGAAAGGGGTCTCCTTACTTCCAGTTATGGAACTTTGCCAACATAGATGTGTTCTAGGCAGAAAGAACACTCCAGGCATGATTTTGTATAACATCTATCCATGTTGGGGAACACTGGTCACACCTGTGTTGTAGGAAGACACGCTCCCACCCCCACCCCATGTATGTGTACAATGGTGATTGGACACGGGGGCGAGATTGCGCAAAATGCTGGTGGGGCACTGGCTGTAACATCTGAGCTAAGGGCAGAGCACCCTGGCCTGGGCCACACAGCAGGGGGAGGGTGGGCATGAGGTACTCAGGATGTGCAGTTGACGGTACATGGCCATCATTTGTATGAGAGCAGGGCATGAAGGAGGAGCGGTGGCGGTGATGGAGTCATGTTGTGGGTTCCGAGTCCAGTCCTTTCTCCTTTTTCCGATAAGCTCTGCTTTCCAGGGCCCCCTTAGTACTTGGCATGGGCTCTTGTGATACCTAGAGCAGTGTTTTCTCATCGTTGTTTTCATAATGAACTGTGACCTGGGCCAGCACTCCCAGCAGCTGGGGCGTCCGGTTCGGTGAATGCTTGGTAACTGTTTCCTCCGAGAAACACGATGGGCTTCCTGAGGCCAAAGAAGTGTCAGGCAGTCGATGTTTTGTTTTGTTAAGTGCTTGAGTGCTTGTTACTTGTCTCATTGGATTTGAAGGATTTCCAGTGTCAGAGGCTTGGTGTCACTTTCATATTAGATGTTGGAAATCCACTTTCCCCTTGTCATGGCCCAAGTGGGGACTTGATGTTTTCATAAGGACAATAGTGATAGGCACCGCTGACTGAATGGTCATCATGTGCCAGGCCCTGGGCCATGGACCTTACAAACATCTCGTTTAAAGCTATGAGGGAGGTGCAGAGGTCATTGCCAGTTTGCGAATGAGGAAACTGAGGGGCCGCTGTATTCTGTCAACTCTTAAAGTGATTGGACCGCAGCAGCCTGGGTGTGGGTCACTGGCTGTGTGTCCCAGGCACCGGGCCACATGCTGCCCACTGTGGTGGGCTGGGTCCTGGCCTCCTGGTTTCTCTTCTGACCTGGAGAGGAGGGAAAAACTTCAGTGTCATTCTCTCCCCAGTGCAGCTCAGCATGGAGCTCAGGAATTATTTGGTAACTAATGTCAGGGAACCCCCTCCTCTGTATTCCTTTGACCTCTAGCAGGGTCTTTATCAACTCCTTTTATTTGTTAGGGAGAGACGAGCTAGCTTCTGTATGAGTTTTTTAAAAATTCATGGAATCCAAGAGAAGTCTAGAAATACAGCTTGAAGGTGTCCTGGGAATGGGAAATGGAAAGAAATATGCATATTTGGCTGTTTCCCTTCCCTCTCATTCCATTCAGGCACCAGGGACCTCTTAGTGACCATTTTTATTATGGAGAGGCCTCTGCCATGTTTGATACAGCTGACTGCATGTCCACTTAAAACTCTTTTGCTCCTAAGACTGTGACATGGCACTCTCTCCTCATTCCGCCCCTAGCCCTCTGACTCTTCCTCCTCTGCCTCCCCTGATTCCTTAGAGTTCCATGGGGTTCCACCCTTGACCACTGCCTCTGCCCTTCCTCATTCTCTCTCTCTGGAAAATCTATGCCCAGCCCCAGCCACTTTCTTGGGCTTTCTACTTGTCTGACAGCCTTATCCAAAGTTCCAAGTGCATCTCAAACTCAGAAAGTCTGAAGTGCAACTCATTATCTTCTATCTCCAGCTACCTCTTCCCAGCCACATCATCCTTATTTCACCTGGTGGCACCACCATGTGCCCACTCAAAACACAGAGCTCATCCTTGAATCCGTCCTGTCACTCATCCTCACATCCTATGTCTAAGTGTCCAGCAAGTGAGGCTGCTGTCACCTTGGCCCTAGGAGTGAAGAGCACCTGCCTGTATATGCTGTTGTCTCCAGGGGCTTGGAGGCGGGCATGGCCAGGGCCTGGGCAGGGTCCTGAGATGGCAGGCATTCCTGAGCACTGCTGGCTGGGTCTCGTGGCCCCTGTCAGAACTCATGGCCCCTTCTCACACACAATTCTGGGCCCCATCAAGCCTGCAGAGCCCCCTTTGCTCTTGTGGGCCCTTACCTCTGCCGCCTCCTTCTCCAGCCCTACCTGGGGCCTCCCACTGAAGGCTCCTTGTTTGACCCTCAGCTGTGGAGACTCCTCCTCCCTGGGCTTTGCCTTGAAGCTCCTGGGCTGCAGGTGGCCCCGCTGTGGGCAAGGGAAAGGACAGGCCATCTGCAGAGGGTGCTGCCTAATCACACTAAGCAGAGCTGTATCATCTGAGCCCGTGTCCACATGGGTATAAATGCCTTCCTTTTCTTGTCCGCAGGGGCCTGCAGCCTTCAGATGCCCACCGGACCCGCTGCCTTACCCTGGCCCTCGCAGACATTGTGTGGCGGGCGGGGGGCCGAGAGAGAGCTGTGGTCGCATTGTAAGTGGTTCTGAGGGCTATGTTGCTGTAGCTCATAGTCTGCTGCCAGCTGCAGACAAGCTGGCCATGTGCGCTCCTGTCCTGAGGTCCTTCCAGTACCTACCTGTGCCACATGCTGGGATGAGCCCTGCAAGCCAGCCTGATGTGCTGGGCAGCCCCAGACTCAGGGAGAGCCCTGGGCTTCCATGCAGCCTTGTGATGCCCTCTCTGGGCTCCGGTTCTCATGTCGGAATGTATGGTCTTTCTGCCCTGCCTTCCTTCTGAGGGGCTCTGGAGTGACCCCTCTGAGGAAGCCTCTGACCCCAGTGGCCAGCTCCTCTCTATGTTCTCTGATCTGGAGGCCCCGAGAAACAGCCCCTCAGGTTGAGCCAGACTGACCGCCCTGTGCTGCTCTTCCCAATCTCCAGAGCACACTGCCCTTTGCTCTGTCACTTGGGTACCCATCCCATAAAGAAGACGACTCAGGGAGGTGAGGCGGAGCCCAGGCTCTGAACCCAATTGCCCTGACCCACACAGTATCTTCACCGCTGGCCCCATTCTACCCACATAACCCACACGCAAGGTTTGCTGGCTCTTCAGCCTGACCTGTCAGAGTGGAAATATCACTGCCCCAGCTGTGAGGCTAAGCCGTGGTAAAGGAGATGACTTTTGGGGCCAAAGACCATACTCTGGGGGTACATTGGTCACTGTAGCATAGTGCTTCAGAGAAGGGACTCTTAGGTCAGACTCCCCATGCTGTTGCTTATTGGCTGTGTGACATTAGGCAACTGATGCAACCTCTCTGTTTACTCATCTGCAAAATGGGGATGATAAGAACAATGACTTACTTGGATGGTTGTGAGACCTAAATGAGTCAGTATAAAGAAATGATATATAATAAATATGAGTATCAGTTTAAATCATTTTATCAATATGAATAGCTAATAATTATAAACGTGAAGAGTGTTTGGCACATCAGCGCCGCATGTTAGATATCGTTATTTATTTTTGTTATTATTACTATCACTTGTCTTTAGTACTCATCTTCCAGTTAATTTATTAACCCCGGCCCTTAGGATCTGCAGGGCAACCCTGAGAACAGATGGGGCAGGAATTCAGTTGCTCCCTGTTTCACGGATTAGGAAGCAGAAGCCAAGAGAGGGAGGGTGGCTGGTGCAAGGGTACACAGCCACTACAGGAGCACTGGGCCCCAAACCCGGCTCCTGTTCCCTGATACCTTGGGCTGCACACCCCTGGGGACTGCACACCCTGGGGGAGCCTCAGAGAGGACGGAGACTGGAGTTCCTCCCGTCAGTGAAAATGAGTGGCAAGTCCACATTCCGCAGTCTGGAAACACATTTGTCGCTTGGGGGTGAGAGTCAGACTTCCTACTGCCAGAGCTTGGGTTTGGGTTTGGTTATTCCAAGCTTTCCCTTTGCGGTCTTTTTTCCATTTTTTTTTTCTTTTAAATCCTGCTATTGGAGTTCTCTGGGCCCAGACTAGTGGGTGAGTTCAAAGTGGGGAAAAACGAGAAACTCCTGGCTCCATTTTCTCTCTGGAGCCACCTTCTTATTTGTCCTTATTTAATGACACATGTGGTTTTGCCCCAGCTGGAGGGCACGCCTTCTCTCCATGCGGAGGACTCATGCACCTTCCTTTCCTTTTTAGGGCTTCGAGAACACAGCAGTTCAGTCCAGCAGGGAAATATAAAGCAGATGGAGTCTTAGAAACAGTACGGGTTTCTGGAAAATTATCACGTAACCTTTGGCTTTGGGGACTCTGTCCTTTCATATAAGTAAATCCTTCCTCAGCTGGGGACAGGCTGGCCTTCCCGCAGCCCAGGTCCCAGGAATCCTAGTCCTGGGATTAGGGTGGGGACAGACGTGGGGTGGCTTTGGGGATGGGCTTCTGCTAGAGTTGGCTTTACCGCCAAAAGGCTGACTGGCTCCCTGTCCCCTCGAGGGTGTGCAGAGCTGAAGTTTATATGGAATGCCTGTTGGTTAGCCCCAGGCTTCTCTGTGTCCCTCTTCCTCTTTCTTTAACATCTGCTCCAGGATTGTTGTGGGAGGGGTGGGGCAGGGGTGGTAAGGAAAGGGAGAGAAAGTTAGAATGTGGGGAGGAACTTTAATAGCATGGAACACCAGCCATAAAGCCAGATCTAAGTCATACACAGTCGGGGAAAAAATGGGAGACATACGTTTTTGTATTTTGGAAAATATAAAAACAGTGAAGTTTTTCAGCTACCTCTGCCAACCTCTTCACTGAGAATTTTTAACTAATTAGTTTCATTTGACCTCAGTTTGGGCACGTGTTGCCCTGTTGCTCTAATTACGGGTCTCGCATTCTTGAATGTTTTCTCTTGAATTGTTTTTTCCTGGCCTGCAAAGGAGACTCATAGGCTGCTTCCCACTGAACTCAGGACATGGCCTGTTGGCTTCTACCTGGCCTGGCTATTGTGATCTGGATGTGGCCCCTGCCTCATCCACCTCCCCACCAGCCTCCTTTCTGATATCAGTGACTCGCCCATGGGGTGCAGCCCTCCCTGGTTGGGGCAACACAGGTTGCTGGAATTCTGGGGTCTCAGGCCCAGGGCTGCAGCAGGGCCACCTGAACCCCGGTGACTCCAGCAGTGCCAACCAGCCTTTCAGTGACACACAGGTATGGCCGTACCTCTCAGCCCCGACTTGGGAATGTTGCTCTCTGACACAGGGACATTCCCAAGTGGGGTTTTTTAGCTGCTGAAGCCAGGGAGCATAAGCTAATCCAGGATGGGGTACTGCACGGGGCTTGGGCCACTCACCCTGCGTGTTTGTGTCTTCTCAGCTCACACTCCACAGTTTGGCCTGCTATGAGGACCTGGTGACTTTCCTTCAACAAAGCATTCATCAGGTATGAACCGTGCCTTACTCCCATGGGATATGCATCACCAAGCTTCTGTTTCATTGTGGAACTGGAGTTGTTCTTCCTGTCGTCCCATCCCGGGGTGGTGAGGGAGCTGGAAGGAGTCATGCTGGCCCCTGGGTGGGGCGCTGAGGAGAATGAGCTTGGGGCAAGGGATCTGGCTTCTGCCATTGCATCCTCAAGGGCTGGTCCTGGAGGCAGGACACAGGGAGCAGCCACAGCCAGGGCTACCGACAGCAGAGCTGGACAGGTGGGTTCAGGACACAGAGGAAGCAGCTGTTTGATGGAGGTCACCAGAGTTTCTCTCTGTCGGAGTGGAAGCAGTGCCTCTGGAACACAGGAGCTCTTTGTCAGTGGAGTGGGTCCTGGGACCAGCTGGCGCAGTGACCAGAAAGTGGCTTCCTGGATAGGTTGGAGGGCTTAGCAGTGTGATGCACACCTTGATTGGTGTCCTTGGGGTGGCAGGCCTAGGTGGGGGCTCTGGAGCCCCCTGTCTGCCAGGGTAGAGCTGTACATCCACTCCTGGCCATGAGCTGGGCGGGGCACGGCCAGGACCAGATAGCAGCAGATCTCCAGGGCTCCAGGAAGTCACCGCAGAGCTGTGGCATCACAGGCTCTGTGAGGAGGGGCTGCACACTCCGCAGGTAAAGAACATGGTCTCGAGCGGTTGGCCTAGCTCTGAATTCAGATTCACCTTTCAGTAGCTCCATGACCTCAGGCAACTTATTGAATCCTTCTGTACCTCAGTTTCCCCACTTGTAAAATGTGGGTAAGAACAGTGCCTGCCTCAGAGCATGGTAGGGCAGCTGGGCTGTGCTTGATGTTCTCAGTAGTTGTTAGCTTCTGTTGTTGACACTACCATTGCCATTGTAGTGATGCTCTAAGGGCAGCCTTGAGGTGGGCTCCTTGTAGACTTGCAGAAGTGAGAGGGAAGCATTACAGAAGGCGGGTGTGGCATGAGCTAAGGCCAGGAGACCAGCGACTTCTGAGACCCCCACTGTGAGGCTTCACAGTCCTGAAATCTGTGTGTCAGGATCGAAGCAGAGGAAGAACGCAGACCTTTCTCTCCTGGTGTACAGGCCGGTCCCTGAGCCTCCCCTTGCCTTTCATTTGGCCTGCTGGATGTGGGATCTGCTCTTTTCGGCCCCAGGAAGGCACCTAGAGGGTTTTGTGGTAAGCCAGAGCGTGGGAGAACTTGCTGGAAATGAGTTCAGGACTAAAGCTCCTGCTGTCAAGACTGCCTTCCACACTTTCCCAAAGACCCCAGAGGCCTGGGCACAGCCCTGGGAAATGACCAGGCCCTGACAGCACTAGCTGTCCCTTGGGTGGACAATGGGGCCGGCCCTAAGAGCAAGAGGAGGCAGGTGAAGTCACCGGAGGCGCAGTCCGCCTGAAGTACTTTCACCCACAGCCGAGACAGAGGCCTCGGGGCCCCTCCCAAAAGCATGGATTACGATGGCTCCTTTTCTGCATGGGTTGCTCTGTCCAGGCGCGTGGGACGGGGAGTGCTGGCTGAGGCATTGGGAGCTCCGGGCCTTTCCCTTGCTGCCTGTCCCCCACTCTGGTTTTTCATCGGAGTCATCTGGCAGGCCGTCTACTGATGCAGTACATCCACTGCCTGGCCTTGGCAGGGGAGGCCTGGAGCAGGGGCCTGGGGGTCTCCTCTGCCTTATTCCTTAGTCACATATGGCCTTGGGGAAGCCACTGGGTCTGTTTCCTCATCTGGAAAATGGAAGATGGAGCAGTTGTCAGGTAGCTTCCAGCTCTTCATCATCTTAAGGGTGGTCCTCAAAGAGGAACCTCAAACACGTGGAGAAGGGTGTCTTCCAAATGCAGTACCAGGCAGTCTGAACGAGAAGGAAGGGGACCTGCTGTTGATCCAGACCATCATGAGAGTGCAGCAGTCACAGGAGAGATGAGCAGAGCCTGATGGCATTCGTGTGTGGGATCTGGCCAGGGTGGCCAGGAATGGGGGCACCTGGTCACACTGTCAGCTGAAGCAGAGTATGGAACCATGAGGGCCAGGAAAAGGAAGTGACTGGTGAGGCTTCAGGCGCCAGGGTGGAGCCTGAGGGTGATTGCTGAAATGATCACAGATCCTGAGGCTTATAGCTGCCCACAGATGGACTGGGGTGGCCCCTCAGCACCAGGACCTCTGCATCCTTGTCTATGAGATGGGGCCCCTCCCTTAGCCTGTACCCCAGTGCTTTGATGAAGCCTAACCAAGAAAGGGACTGTGGAAGGGTTCAGAGAGTAGGGTCTGCAACAGGGTGAGGGGCCTCCTCCTCCAGTGATGCATCTGGACTCAAAGCCATCCCCTCCTTGCCTGGCTTTGGTCCTCGATACAGGCGGTCAGTGTTCGGCCCTCCTCACTCTGCTAGGCAGCTCTCCCCCTGCAGTATAATTTATGTTTTTGCTGGAAGCGGTTGAGCTGCCTCAGCACTGCCCTCACCAAATTCATTTTTCATGGCCTGGGCCTAAGAGGGGTTCCTCGTGCCAGGCCTGGAAATGTACACCAAGCCATCTCTGCCCAAAATAAATAGCCTTCTTGCTGTGTTTTCATTATTGCTCGCCCTCTGGGCAAGGTGTCTGGCAGGGCCCTGGCCAGCTGGAGGATGCCCCACCTCTGCCTCCCATCGGAGTTCCTTGGTGGACTCAGGTCTCGAGTGCATAGCAGCACTGGAAGAATGGCCCCTTCTTCCCAAGTGGCACCAGACATTTTTCTAGACTCTGATGGCAGTTTCCGGGCCAATTGCCCTGCCTGACCTTGCCTTTCATTGCAGGCGTGTTGCCCTATGGCCTCCCATGTCTTGGCAGCTTGAATTTGATGAGATAATTTTAATAAAAGTTTAAAAAAACAAAATGGAATATTGGTGCCATTTAGTTGTGTTCCAGCAAGGGCAAGGAGCTTCAAGCAGGCTTCTTCCCCACCCTCTGCAGAGAGGCGTGTCCAGGGCTCAGGGTAGGGGTGAGGGTCTCCTTGAGGGTGTTCCTAGGACTGGGGGAAATGCTGCCATAAATAGTAATAATAGTTCCCCAAATTTACCCAGAGTTGGGGCTTAGAGTGGGCTTCTGTGTCCATTACTTCTTTACAGGTAGGTAGGCATTACAGGCATGGCAGAAAGGGAAATAGACCACAGACCAAGCAAGTAATATGGCTGCCCCAGGGCACCGTATACGTCCATGGTAGAAGTAGGCAAGAATTCCAGAAGAGGAAACTGAGACCAATAACACTTTGTGACTTTTCCAAGGGGAGATGGAAATTTGCGGCACATTAGGCTTTCTGTGGAAAGGGACACTGAGACTAAGAGCTTCGTGACTTCCCTAGGCAGCATGCAGAGCTGGGACAAGGGGCCAGTGGCCCCCTGTGCAGGGGGAGACATCAGCATTACTCTTTACAATTGTCAGAGCACTTCCACAGACATGGTCTCGTAGAATGTCCACCATAAGCCAAGGAAATAGGCCAGGTGGGTCTTCATTGTTATTCTTTTGCAAAGAGGAAACTCGGGGCAGCAGAAATGAAGTCACTGGCCTGAGATCACAGAATTAAGATGACGTTGATTTAAGATTGTTGTTGATTCATTCATAACATTCCTACTTACAAAAAAAGTTTGAAGTTGCTTTTAAAAGAAAATGATGTCCTCAGGGCTCTGCTGTGCTCCCGCTTAGCTTGCCCTCCTTCTTGTGGGCCTGTGTGTGCTTGTCCTCTTGTCTGGAGCAGCATTCACTTTTCTGATTTGTGCCTGTCCTCTGGGTTTCTGGTCAGACATCACTTTCTCCAGAAAGCCTTCCCTGCTACTCCCTCCCTAAGCCCGAAGTCTGTGTTGAAGTCCCTCCCTGTGTGTTTCCGAAGGAGCCTGCATTTCTGTTGTGGCAGAACCCCTCCTCCCAGCCTTTTCAAGTTGCTTATTGTTTTTGCTTCCCTAAATTACTTCCCCAAGAGAAGAGATCCATATCCACCTTGCTCACGAGTACAGCCTTAGCCAGGAGCATCCTCTTGGCACAGAAATTTCACCAGTACATTTTTAAAAATGACTGATTGACCAAGTGAATTCCTGGATGAAAATAAACAGTATATTTTGAGGAAAAGAAAAGATAATTTTATTAGAAGCTTGAGCTCCAATAGTAACCTTGGTAGAACACTGTATTTGGCTTTGAGCTTCCTGGCAGCCAAGGCAAAAATGTAAATGTGAAAGTTTTATAATTTTCATTACCTGTTTCAGGAGAAACAAGTTGAGATTTTTTTTTCTTCTAAGTCCAAAATGTGATTACACATAAGGAACACTGACTATTACAACAGGCAGTGTCTTCAGTCACAGTTCATGGTTTCCAAAGTGGGATGGGTGAGGCCTTCAAACTGACTTGCAGTTGACGATGGTGTTTCTCCAGGCAGCAGAAGTGATATTATCCATACCAGTAGGCTGTGGCCCACTAGGCTCACTGGACAGTTGGGCGGGGCAGAGCCAGCTTTGTACTAACAGCTAACACAGGTGCCAGGCCCCATTTGAAGTGCTTTAAAAGGACTCGCTCACGTAATTTTCACAACTTGATGAGGGTAGGAGCTGTGATTATTACCCTCTTTTTACAGACGAGAAGACTGAGGATAGAGGAGTCCAGGAATGTTTTCATGGTCATATAGCAAAGAGTGGCAAAGCGAGGCTGTAAGTTAGGCGGACAGCCTCCAGGACATGGGCTCCAAACCAGAGTTGGGAGGTGTACTTACTTTGGATGCAAAATCTAAGGGGGTGCCAAAAAACTCAGACATTAGCAAAAACTATCTTTTTTAAAAATCAAAGTTAATCAGAAAAATCCACAAAGAACAAAATGCCAAAATGTTGGTATTTTAAAATATCCAAAAAAAAATTTTTTAAGACATGCATCTGCATGGCTGCCTCCTGTGCCTCACTGGATCCTGACTCTGCCACATACCTGCTGTCTGCTGGAATTAGAGCCCCCTGGAGTCCCAGTGTGCTGCCGACAAGCTGCGTGGTCTTGGGCAGCTCACTCAGTTTCTGAGCCTCAGTTGTACATATGCTAGAGGGCAGTAATCATAGTATTGTCCCCCAGGCCTGTTAGAGTGTTCGACATGATAATGCCCATAAGACGCTTGCACCGTAATGGAGCTGGCCACGACTGTTGCTGTCTCATGAGTTTTGAGGACTCCGAGGTCACTGTTGTTCTCTGCGGTGGCTCCTGCATCACCCTGACTCTGCTGCCATTGTCATTTGGGCTGTTCCAATGCCCTGTCCTTTAGGAGGTCAGCCCTTGGGCCACCCAGCAACCCCAGGGCTGGGCTGGAGGCAGTTGGCTCAGGGTAGGCTGCTCCCTGGGGTGTGGCTCCCACAGAGGTGTGGGGCTGGGAAGAGGGAGGTGCTGACGGCATGGAGCTCATTTTTCTCTCCCTTCCCAGTTTGAAGTGGGCCCCTATGGATGCATCCTGCTCACCCTGTCTGCCATCCTGTCCAGGTCCACGGAGCTGTGAGTATCTTTCTCCCTGAACTCTCTGGGGCTGGGCTGATCTGTCTTGTTCACTGCCGCCTCCCTAGAGTCCAGGATGGTGCTTGGTGCGTGGCGAGGGCTCCGAGAATGTTGTGGAAATGATGAATGAAGCAGTGGAGTAGGGGAAGGTCCGCTGGTAGAGGAGAGAGAGTAGTTGCATTCTACATAGACGCATGTCCAGGGCTACCATGTGTACGGGGGATAACCTGAAAGACACGCCACTGGCCTTCAAGGAGCTTGCCTGGGACTGCAGCATGTGCACACATGAGCACTCAGGCAGAGGCCCCTGGCACATGTGCAGGGATGGACAGTTGAGGCTGAGACCCAGGAGATGGCCGAGGGCCCTCAAGAGCTCAGGACAGGGAGGCCTCGCTGTAGACCAAGGCAACCCTACAGCTGCGAGGACAAGGCTGGCATCCCAGGTGGTGAGTGGGTGGTGCTTAGGTGGCCCTGGAGGCAGGGAGAGGTGGCAGGGTGGCTTGTCCTAATCTCCCCTGCCTGACCCCTGTTGGCAGGGTCTCTATGCTTACTCTGCATCGGGTGAAACATGGCCCCCCAGCCTGCCCTACAGCTGGAGTTTTCCCATGAAGCTCCTTCCCTAGGAGCTTTTTAGGCCTCTTTGTCTGTGTTTGTCACCTAGACATGTCACCAGGGAGTGTAGCAGATTAATAGCGCGTAAATGGTTGTGGGAAGTACAATCGATTGCCCCATTCACTTTCAAGCAGAGAGTCCTTGGGGAGTGACTTACTTTGAGGGGTACGTAGTGGGGAGGACTTGGGAGCGGCCCTCAGCAGGTGGGCCCTGGGAAGTGGGGAGGCCGGGTGAGTAGACTTGTGGTGCCCAGGGGAAGGAGGTCGCAGCAGGAGACACTTCCCCGGCCTGGCTGGACCTGGTCGGCGCCCTCCCTTAGGGGCCTCTGCTGTGGATTCGGGGGAGGACAGGGGCACTCTGTGGTCTCGTGCACCAGGTTGCCTGCTGCTTGCTACTTCTGACCTTATTAAATACGTGTGAGTGCACAGTGATTTCTAACTTCTAATCCTGCCATAATGATATGATTCATTCCTGGTGTGGACTCACGTGCATGGAGACCATAAGCTGCACCACCTTCTCCCCAGGACTGGGCTTGTTCCTGGGTTGGCTCATTCCTGGGCTGACAGGTTGGGTGGGAGTTTCCAGGTCCCCCTGAGGGGAAGCTGCACTCTCAGGAGGGCCAGACCCAATGATGCCAGCCTAAGCATCCCCATACATGCTTGGGCCATCTGGCTCTGGGAGTCCAGGGCTCCGTGCTCGAGTGTGTCTGTTCTGGTGGTCCCGGGGCAGCCTGGGAGTGGGCGCCATGTTACATGCATGCTCCTGCGTGTAGCCCTCTCCCTCCGAAAGGGGCTTCGGGGCTCCATGCCCAGGCCACTGTTGATGTTGTGCAGAGCTGGGGACTAGGGCTGCTGCCTCCTTCTCCTGCCCTGTCCAACCAAGCTGGACATCTGTCAGGCATTAGTGTGGGGAAGGCTGCCCTGCTGGACTTGCACGGCCTCATGCTGCTAGGCCTGAAGTCACAGCCCTGCCAACACGCACACACACACAAACACAAACATAGATACACACAGATATACACGGATGTGCATACATGGCCATATACACAGAGAAATATGGACACACAAAAGCACATAAAGACATGGACGGACATACCCACAGACACACATTCTAGCTGTTCTTCCAGGGCACCTGAGGCCCTTCCCTGGGTTCTGCAGGCAGATGGTCAAGGCCCCTGGCGTAGCATGGGCCTCTGCCTCCCAGAGGGCCCAAATAGAGCCCTGCTGTGGTATTGGAGCCAGCAGGCAGGCATGGGTTGGGCTTCGTCTTACCCCGTGGCCTCCCTCTTCTCCTCTCCTAAGACGACAGTCTGGACAATGTGGAGGCAGATCTCATTGTCAGCCGTAAGGATAGAGTCTGTGAAGCTTCCTGCGTTCCAGACCCTTTGCCTTAACATTTTGCCCATGAATGCAAAGAACAGTCCACAGCAACCCTGGTAGGTGGGCGCCCTGTGAGTGCTCTCACCATCCTTGTTTTTCAGATGAGGAAGCAAGGCTCAGGGAGGTGAGAAGGCTTCAAGACTATACAGCAAGTGAAACTGATGGCCCTGGGCTCCACTAGGCAGTCTGGCCCCAGAGCCGGCTCTTTGGGTTTGCTGTTTGAAACCCTGAACTTTGGAAAAAGTTGGCTGGTTTTAGGCATAACTCTCTACTCCTCTATAGAGCTCGAGTTTCTTCCTCTAAAATGAGAGTGAAGATTTCTACCTCACAAGATGCATCTGTGCTTAGCACAGCTCCTGGTGGGTACAAGCCAGGAATAATGGCCACAGCTGGTCTGACCCTATCCCAGTAGCTCACATGCCTCTGTGTGCCTTCTTGTCTCTTCTTGCCTGCAGCCTTGGCTTGGGGCCCCGTGGTGGAGGCCATGCTGCCATCTCAGTAGGCACAGCCACAAGGATGTCCAGCAATTCCCGACAGGGCTTCTGCAGTGACACTCACCCTTGGCAGGCACATCCTAAGCAGCCGAGAGCTCCCTGTGCTGAGGGCCTCTGGAGGGGTGAAGGAGGGGCCATGGGACCAAGCCCCACCCAGGGGTGTGCAGTTCAGAGGTGTACTTGAGAAGATAAGAGAACTTTATACTTTCAGTCAAACCGAAGCCTTCAAATGAGGAACAGGGCAGGCCTTGGGCAGCCTGTGCTACCTGGGGCTCCTCCAGATCAGTGCTCCCTCCTGACTCTGGCATGCTCCCCCTGAGGGGCTGCCAGAGATGTGAGCATCTGAGTGCAAATGATCCAGGGAAGCCTCCTGAAGAGGAAAGACAGGAACACCAGCAAGGCTGGGAATAGCCTGGGCAGTCATGGCGCTGCCCAAATCCTATGAGACAGCCACGCTGAGATGATTTCAGATAGCATGCTAGCATTCCTGCATGTGGGAGGGCACCCACGAAGAAGCCATTCTCTGGCTTTCCAGAGGGGAGTCCCTAGAGCAGCCCACTCCCCCCACGTGCCAGTCACGCTGCACTCCAGTGGCGCTCTCTGCACACCAGCACCTCCGGCCTTGGCTCTCTCAGGGTTGCCGGGCACTGCTGAAGGTTTGTGGTGATTGGCAGGGCAATGATAACAGTTCTGGGGCTGGAATCCCACCTCTGCCTGCTACCTCCCGAGCCAGCAGCAGCAAAGGTCTTTCTCTACAGACCTTTGGACACTTGGGTATAAATGTCACCCTCCTCAGGCACCATTAGGCTAGTCCAGGGAAGCCCAGTGGGGTGGCAGGTCACAGGATAGCACTCGCTTCTTGGTCATAGTGTAGCACCAGGGTACCTGAGTCCTCAGTGCAACTCAGTTGCCCACAGCTGTGTGACTGACCTAGCCTGTGCCTTAGGTTCTTTATATAACCAGAAGAGTTGGGCTGGTGCTTTTTAAACTATGTAATGAAAACAAAATCTGATTTTTTTTTTTTTTTTTTTTTTTTTTACCAAAATAAGCTTTGTTCTCAAATTCACTGTGTGAAGCAGATGCAGCAGAATGACTTTGATTAGAGCAGCAGAGGTGGGAGGGAGAGGCCCCTGCTACCCCTCCCCAGCCTCCCAATCCAGCACCAACCCTTGCTCTCCAGCCAGGGCCTCTGAGCCCTTGCATACACTACTTAAAAACCTCAGGACCAGATGATTGCCGAGGGCCTTCCTGCTCTGGGGTTCAGATTCAGCTTTGCCAGAGAATCCTCTGATGCCATTTCAGGGCAATCTGTTACCACTTTGGGCAGCTGAAAACATGGCCTGATATCACAAAGAGACAGTGGAGTCTCTAGGACTGACTGCAGTTCAGCTAGAGAGAAGTGGAGTGGTGGGCTAGGAAAACCCGCCCCAGTTTACAAATACAGCATGTGTATGTTGTATTTGTGGTGGTGTGATAGTATGTGGATGGGAGACATTGGTGACACTGTATGGCCAGGTGTGAGATGACATGGGTGTTGGTGGTTGTGTTTGAGATTGTGTACATGCGCATGTGATTGTGATGTGTAATGGAGAGGGCGTGGTGGTCCCTCCCTCCTGCTGACGGTTCTCTGACTCGTGCCTGGGCACTGGACGCTTCTCTTCTTTGGTCTTTGCACCAAAGTCAATGCCTCCTGTCTGTTAGCCATTCCTGAGACCAGAGCCAGGGTGAGGACAGCATGGGCAGACGTAAACCCAGCTGAGCGCTGCTGACCACTGCCTGCCTGGCCGCTTCATTGTCAGAGGCCCCAAGAACGGTCGAGAAATAGGCCTTTGAGGTTTGTTTATCTCAGGCTGTGTGCAAAGCCTTGTGAAGGTTCCCCCCGCGCACTTGTTCTCAAGCCGTTTATTTTCTTTTCTAAGATCTCGAATTGATTACAGTAAACCTCATGCAGGATTTCATGCTCGCATAGCTCTGCTGCTTTCCAAACGGCATGGCTAGAACTTTCCCCAGGGAGCTCTCACAAACCCCAAGGATGCTCAGAGTCCTGGAGTCAGGGCCAGCTCTGAACCAGGCCTGAGTGGCACTGTGCATGGGCTGTCCCAGTGCCTCAGTGAAGCACAGGCCTGGCCAGGTCGTTGAGAGGGTGCAGTGCGGGAGAAAACCTTTTCATGCAGTAGATTCTTGGCCTTCATTACAGAAGCAACTTCAGCTGCCCAAAGGCAATCTTGAAAGCCTGGAAGAGGTGGTAGCTAGTCATTTGCAGAAATGGTTTTTGAACAGCACAAGGTTGGTGCTGAGGGTGAGGGATGTCTCTGGGCAGGACCCACACCATGTCACTGTGGCTCTTTGTAACTCTCCTCAAGAGATTAAAAGCAATGGCACAACACAACAGTTTCTTCCTTTGTGCAAATAGTTCTGAAACAAAGCCAGCCGTGAGCGTTGGTTGGAAAGACAGTGACAGCAGCTCGATTCCCAGCCAGCGTAAGCAGAAACAAAGCACCGACTGCTGCTATCAGAAGCCTGGGCTTTAGGAGTGGCTGCACCCAGGAGCCCAGATATGGTCTGTGGGACTGGGTGTCTGTTCTTTTGTCTCTTCACTCTTGGCTTCTCTGTCCTAGCTGCATGTTCAGGAGGGTCCTCCTGCACAGTGGGCTCAAGAGAGCCCTCCAGCAGTTCCTCAGCATGCTGGGTGCTGGGTGCCATTCCTGGTGTGATTGCCATGACCAGGCCTGGGCTGCACCATCACAGGCATATGGACATGGGCTGTCCCCAGAAGGCAGTCACTGCCCACACAGGGCCACCACACCTGCTATAAAAAGACAGGGCAGAGTCAGGAAACAAGTGTGTCTGAGAACAGGAGAGCAGATGTGGGTTTGGGGTGGGCTGGGCCTTCATGGAGGGCCCCCCAGGCTCCTCTCAGTAATAAAGAGATCACCAAGCTTTCTGTTCCAGCAAGTGCAGGCAGCACTCACCCAGTCAGACCCTCTGGGGAGAATCGGGAAGGGGAAGGGGTGGGTGGTTGGTGGGGTGAGATGTGAACAGGGGCTGTTCCCCTTGAGAATCATAGGTTCTTTGAGGTTCAGATGTGCTGTTCCGAATGGGAGGGGTCCGCGGGATGCTCGTCAGCTTTCCCGGGACTCTGCTGAGCCACTGCCAGCCCAGAATAATGAGATCTGAACAGAGCCACCCAGACCAGGAGCCTGACCCCTGGGCTCCCGTTTCCCCACAGACACCCTGGCTTTGTGGCTCACTTGCCCTCTCTCACCTGAGTCTTCCCCCAGGTCACATGTGAGGCAGGGTGGGATGGCTGAGTGTCCTTCCTCCCCAGCGTGCTAAGACCTTTTGAAGCTTAGCTGGGAAACAAGAGGAGAGGAACTTCCTCAAACTCCAGCCCAAATTTCACACTGATTTGGATTAGGGCAGACGCCCCACTAATGAAGATTTTCAGCAATGTCTCAAGAGGCCAAGGTGATGGTGAAAGGTGGACTCATGGGGTCATGGATGCTTTGAGACTACACTTCCTTCCACTGACTCTGTTCTGTCTCCCTAGTCTTGTCCCTGGGAGCTACCTGCTCCTCTGTCCCCAGGTCCCTTTACAGGGAACCAAATTCTGTCCTGTATATCTCTGCCTTGCTTCCCCCTCATGACCCTGCAGGAGACTGAATCTGAGGCCCAGCCTCAGTGAGAGCTGGAGATGGAGGAGAGAGGGAAAGGGCCCTTGCTGCCATTCTGGGCCTTTGTGGTCTTGTGGCAACCCAAGGGACAGGTCCACAGGCTGGAACCCTTATCTCATTTATAGGTGTGGGAACTTTGAGATGTGAAGGGTCAGTTAGTGGCTTAGCTGGCAGCATCACCAGAGGCTCCTGGCTCTCAGGCTGAGACCCTGTGCCTGCATTGCCTTCCCTGGGCTATGGGAGGGGATAAGAGGAGCTGCTCAGCTGTGTCTGCCAACTTAGAAGGAGAGGTGGCAAATGAGGCCCCAGATAGGCCCATAGCAGCTGGGTGGTTGACTACCTGCTCCCCTTTCCCAGTGCAGCTGGAATGGGCTGGGCTAAAGCAAGCCAACTGTGCCCAGGCCAGACCCCTAGGCTGCTTAGATGGCAAGTCACAGCCACTGAGCTGTGAGGACAGTCATTCTGCCACAGACACCAAGCCTGAGAACTGTGTGGGAGGAGGCCTACCTGGCACAGCTGAGAAGAGGGGCTACACCCAGGCCGCAGAAAAGCTGGGATGTCTTCTGACCCCCGGTCCTGTGTGTATCCCTACCCACTCACCCAGGGACCTTACCTACTTGTTCATGAAGGGCCAGGTGCCCAGAGAAAGGGGACAGGCCTCAGAAGGAGAGAGAGGTAATTAACCTGCTGGAAGGGTCTGCTGTGCCAGACCAGCCTCAACTGTGCAGGTGGGCTGCTCACTTCCACCTGCCTCTTCCAGCTCCTGGAAGCTGTGCTGCCAGGGCCTTTCTCATGTGCAGTGTCACCTGGGGTAGGTGTGGGTAGGCTCATGTCATTTAGGGGCACAGTTGCTGTGCACCTGTGGGGTCTGGAGCCCAGTTCTAGCCCTCAAAGTCCTTGCTGCCTTGAGAGGCAATACAGGTATGTCAAAGCAGTTGGTGGGCACCCTTAGGAAGGAGAGGAGAAGAGATAGGGCATTTCTGTCCCTGGGGTGAGTGAGACTATAGAGGAGGTGACATTTAGCAGGGCTGAGGGTTAAGTGGGAAGGGTTTTGGCAGGCAGCAAGAACCAGGTAGGCAAAGGCCACTGGAGGGGGATCGCAGGGATCAATTGCAGAGGGTCTGGTTGGGAGGGAAGGAGCAGGACATGGTGGGTGGGAAGAGGTGGGTGGCAGAAGGCAGCTTGGGAAGGGCTGTGGCCAGCTGCTGCTAAGCCTGGGCCCGTTTTCTCCTCTCTTCTTGCAGGTCCCTCTTTCTCCATCCTGCACAGCCTTCCACCAGCTCTCCCCTTGCCTCCCGGGCTCCCATCCTAATCCTTTCCTCTCACGCTTAGAGAATGGAAACAACTGTGACCCTGTAGCCTGTGGGGCCCTCTGCAGTTTGCAAGACCTGGTATGGTCTAGTCCCTTATCGTAACAGCCCTTTGAGGTAGTTATTTTTATCCCTGTCAGGGGTGACACATTGGAGGCTCAGAAATGGAAAGCGGTTTCCCAAAGGTCACACAGTGCAGATGGCAGAAGGGGCCTGACACCCATTGGTTCTGACTCATTGGCTACTCCCTCTTGGACTTCCTGGGAAAACAGTGGATATCCGCTCTGTCCAAATCCTCTTCAGATACTCCCAGCTCCATTTCAGCTGCTTGGAGGCCTCGGTTTATTCTGGGTTCTTGGCCGTGATATGCGTGGCTGAGATGGCAGGAATCATGACCTCTTGGCCATTGTTTGTTTTGTTTTTTGTTATTATTGTTGTTATAGTAGGAAAAAGGAAGTGACATTTACCAAATGCCAGATGCTTTATATAGTTCATCTCATTCAGTTCTCACAGCAGTCTTTAATAGAAGGAGGTATCATCATACCTATTTTGCAAATGGGGAAACTGAGGCTCGGAGAGGGAAATAACTGGTAAGTGGCAGTAATTGGATTTGACAAGAGCCCTCTGACTTTAGAGCCCAAGTTCTCTTGGTTGTACCACAGCTGCCCTTACTTCATGTTGTCCTTACTTAAATGTAAGTCCCACCAAAGGGCTTTTATCTCTGGAGGTCACTGCTGGTTGGTGGGGAAGGTGTCGTTGAGGGTCAGTTTCTGGGAGGGGCAAGCAGGAGCTGGCCTGGTGGGACAGAGTTCCTCCAGGGTCCAGTGCCCCAGTAGTCAGGAGGAGGGGGATGGCTGGTTGGGTTCCCCCAGTGTAAATACAACCTACTTCAGGCTTGATGTTTTCGATGGAGTCATGGACCAGGCACACTTGTGTACATCCCAGGAGGCCCTAGAGATTTCTTACTCTAGTCCTCTGGTTTTCTAAGCAAAGACACAAGCTGAGAGACAGATCAGGACACGCCTGAGGTCAGTTGCCAGTCAGGGGCCAAGTGGATGCTGGTGTTAGGTGAATGGCTGTGACTGCAGGCTGGGACCATGGTCTCTAGGCCACTTGGACTTGTTTGCCTTCTTATTCAGAAACTTTTTTTTACCACATGCCCAGATTCACATGGGGAGGCTTTTAGCTGAAGGGACAAGCTGTGCCTGAGCCAGCAATGGTGGGGGCTAAGGGTGGGGCTTTGGGACTCCAGGGCTTGCTCAGAGCTGGCTGGCCTGGCTGATCGCCCCACATTTCAGGCCACAGCAGACACTCTGTGATGTTGGTACTGGGGACAGAGTCCTGGTCCCGCCTACTCTGTGTGACCATACAACCACAAGTCCTTTTTACTGACCAGGCCTCAGTTTCCCCATCAGTAAAACAGAGATGTTGGTCTTACCCTCCTGGCCTTACAAGGCTTTTGAGAGGAAGATGTATTTGAAGGTGTCTGAGACTGTGCACATTGGAGGCTCATGCATTGTGCAGCCTGCTCAGTGTCAGAGCCTCGTCTGCTGGGATATATGGACAGGGCAGGTGGAGAAGGGAAGCAGAGGGCCCTAAGTTTGAGCTGACATGTGTCACTAACTCGGGGCCAGTTTTCTTCTCTCTCTGGGCATTCATCTTACCTTCTGCAACATTCTGAGCCTTGCAGACTCTCCCAGCCCTGATGTCCCCTTTGTTCTGTTTCTTGATACAGCATAGTGTCTCAGGGACCTTCTGATGGTGGACAGAGTTGGGAGGTTTGGTCCTTGCTGGGATCCTGGGCAAAGCTCTCTATTCCTCCTTCTCTGTCTTTCAGTGATGCAGGCACCCCCGGAGGCTGGGTTGTCATCCGAGACCCTTGTTTCAGGGTTCTGACTCTTTGCCCCCAGAATGCTGCCGAGGTTGGTTTCAGGGCGGCCAGGGCCAAGCCTGTTCTGTGAGTTTCCACCCACTGGTCAAGCCCACCCTTCCCTTGTGCTTATTGGACTGAAGTCCCAGCAAGCTCTGCTCCCCGGAGGGGCCCCCAGTGTAGGACGTCTTCCGTTTCGTCTGGTCCTGGGCCCTCCTGGCTCCTGTTATCCAGCTTGGTTCCTGGTTCCTGGTTCCTCAGGCTCTGCAGGATTCTCTGACGGCTCACGGTCATCCAGCCCTCAGGAGGACATGGAAGAGACAGCTGCCCATTAGATTGGATGGTTAAGTCAGTCCTAGGTAAGGGACAGTCACAGCTGTGGCTCAGGTGGCCTCTGCTCCTACGATGCTGCATGTTCTTGGAGACCCAGGGGCTGATAGAGGAGGAGAAGGATGGGATGAGCCCCCACCCTGCCTTCAGCCTTCATGTTTCATATAATGGGTTTCTGCCGTAAGATTTCATTTGAAGAAGGGGCTTTGAATCTAAAAAGATGTTGGGGGCTACTTGTGTTGGTTTTCTAGGGCTGCCATAACAACAGATATCCGTGGCTCACAGCCCTAGCGGTGAGAAGTCCAAGATCAAGGTGGCAGAGAGTTGGTTCCTTGTCAGAACTCTCTGCCAGGCTTGCAGGTGGCCACTTCAGCACTGTGTCCTCACTTCACCTTTCCCCTGCGAGTGTGCATCTTTGGTGTGTCCCTCTGTGTATCCAAATTTCCTCCTCTTCCAAGTCAGATTGGATTAGGGCCCACCCTAATGGCCTCGTTTTAACTTAGTCACCCCTTGAAAGGCTCTGTTTCCAAATACACATTCTGAGGTGCAGGAGGTTAGGACTTCAACGTATAAATTTTAAGAGGACACAGTTCATCCCATTACACCTCTCATCTTGTCCAGGCCCCTCGTGCTGCAGGAGGGGAGGCTGAGGCCACATAACAGGTTGGGGCTAGTTACGTGGATTACCTTCTCTCCGGGCAAAGCCGAGGCTGTTGTTCCTCTGCTTAAGGACTCCTCACACTCAGCTCTCCAGAGAATTCTCCTAGAGGGAGGTCTGGGCATCTAGATTTGCCAAAGTTGTAAATCTCTTAAACCATAAGCCACTCTTTGGCGTCTCTCAAATGCCCTGATGTGAAATGCAGATGTTCCTCCCTTTTAAGATTCCATCGCACAGCTGAATTTCCCATCGTGTTTGCACCTAAGGATGCAATTACCATTTCCTCCCATTGTGCTTTCTGCCTGTCCCCCTGCTCCCCAGCTGACGCACGCTCTCGAGCCTGCTGGGTGAGCATGAGGCTGTGAGCTTATGAAGATCGGGCTGCTTCTGAAAGCGCTGGGTGGCGTGGGGCCAGTGATGCTTATCGGCTCCCCCCGAGGACTCCTTTGAGGTTATTTTCTTCCCTTCAGAAGATGCTTGTATAAGCTGCGGAGAGCATTTCCATCAATTCTTCTGCCTGAGTTAGCGCCAGCCGAGCACTGTGCTCCGCTGTGAGTCACTCCCAGCTGGCTCCTTCCCAGGCCTGCTGGGCTCTGTGGTGGGTGAGCCTCGACCACCCTTCCCAGAAGACTCCCAAGCCTTAGTGGTTCCCTGCAAGTCCCTGCAAGGGTAACCCCAGCTCATCTTCTCCTGTGGGCCACAAACCTTCTGTGTTTAGCCATGGTTATTAAATACCACAAACAAGTGTTTTCTCCAAGTATTATGGAACTTGACTTCTTAAACTTGTTTCAGAAGGAGACAGAGACCAGGGCGTGTATGTCAGGCTTGTGGGCTTATGGCAGATCTTAGATTTAAAGCATAAATTGAGACCAAGATTCTCTTCTCCTCCTCTGAAAGGAAAAATAAATGTTCAGATTGCTAAGCCCTTCTTACCCCTGGGTCGCCTACCTGCCCTTTCTCTTTGAGGTGTGGTTGAAGGAATGGGGCAGGCCCTGGACACAGTGCTGGGTAGCTGTGTGTGCCCCCTGGGTCAAGTGTGACCCTCAGGGTCATGTGTTCCCCCAGGTCATGTGACCCCAGGGCTGCGTGTGCCCCCTAGGGTCGTGTGTACACTAGGGCTGTGTGTGACCCCCAGGATCATGTGCAGAGGCGGAGGGGACAGGCCTGGGACCCAGGCTGCCTGGCTTCACCTTGCCTCCTACAGCCAGCCTCTCTGCACTTCTTCCCACATCTGTAAAATGGAGATAGGAATTCCTACTTCACCTGGGGCTGGGGGTTGAAATTGCTGCCTGCTGAGCAATGAGTAGATAGCAGCTCCTTCCCTGTGTGCTCCTTACAGGGCTCTGTTCAACAGGGTTTTCATCTTCCAGAAGGATTTACCTTGGGTGGCTAAAAGGAACAATGTCTTAATGGGGGGTTTCCTAGCTTGACAGCAAGCCGAGAAGGCGGGTGGAGACTTGGGAGGGTTTTTTGCCTGGCTTGCTGCAGGCTTCTGCTTACCGGGATACTGAATTGTTCTGGACCCTAGCAGTGCTCAGCCCATTTCTTTCAGTTTGGGGAATGTCTTTGGCAAAGGCACTTTTCACCTTATACCTTTTGAGGGACCCCATTCTGAGAGTGGAACCACAGTGGTACCATGGGTTGAGAGCACTGGCTGCCTTAGAGCCTAGCTGCCTGAGTTTCCCACTGGCCCTATTGCCCATGAGCTGAGCAGCCTTGAGCAGGACAGTCCCTTACCTGAGTCTTGGTTTCCTCAAAGGGTTTTAGGGAGTACTGTGCCTGTGGTGCCTGGTGCAGGAGCTGTGCTCAGATGGTGCTGATTACTCTAGAACTCAAGGAGACGTTAGAGTCCCTTCCTCCCATTTCATAGGCTGGCAGACGCTCAGAGGCAGAAGAGGATTCCTCAGTTTCCACCATTGGTAGTGACAGTTGGGATGTGATTTCAGGACCCCGGACTCCAAACCCAGGGTCCTTTCTTCTGTGTCATGCTTCAGTCACTGTTCTCTGGCATAGGCGGAGCCCTGGTGAGGCTGGAGTGGAGGCCAATGCCCAGAGAACACAGTGAGCTCTTCTCGAAGAGGCCTGGGCTCTACCCCATGCCTTCTAGGTGGGAGCCTCCTCCACGAAGGGCAACAGAACACAGAGCGCTCAGGTTCCCACCAAATCTGGAATCCTGGGTCTCAGTGTGGAACCCAAGGCCAGCGCCTGGTCACTCAGTGAGATTTGCAACCTGGGTCAGGCAGAGCTGTGCTAACAACACTTCTTCTTGTGTTTTCCAGCATCCGCCAGGACTTTGATGTCCCCACCAGCCACCTGATTGGAGCACATGGCTACTGTACACAGGTCAGGGGGTGCTGTGGGGCCCAGCTGGTTCTTCCTCTCCTCTCTTCCCCAGAGGGGGAGGTGTCCTTCCCACTCCTCTTGCCCAAGAAAGAGGCAAGTCTTTCTTGCCTCTGCCAGCACTCTCCAAGCAGCTTTCACATGCCCACCTCTGCTGGGTCTCACTGTCATGTAATGGAGACCTAGAAAGGCTGAGTGCAGACCAAAGTGCCGCGTAGCCCAGAGCCCAGGACGCAGGGAGTGATGTCTTAGGCATGGACCAGGAGACCCTGGGTCTAGTTAGGGAGATGGTGGCACTGGCACCTTCTACGTTTGCACAAGGTATTGTCTTTATAACGACCCTTCCCTCTGCATCTTTGCACAGGGGTCCTCAGTGGATCTCCCGGGAGCAAAGAAGACCCTGAGCACAGTTGCTTGTCGTCGATCCTCTCAGTCACCCAGGTGACACCAGGGAAGGGACCTTTTCAAGATGCTACCTAGTGAGCATCAAAACTGGGAGCTCAGTTCTACACCTGGCCTCTATCCATGCCTTTCTCCCCATGATGAAGCCTCCCAGAGTGGCCACATAGGCCACAATAAAATCTGGCTCTCAGCACATGGGGAGCCACAATGCATAGCATGGACAGGCTAGACAGAGCTGTATATCTTCTGGGGCCAACTGAGGACTCAGTTGTCCTGGGGGTCCTGGCTCACTTGCACCCAGCTCTGGAAACGTACCTGGGCACCATAAAAGGCAAGCTTGGGACCTGTGGTTTGTCCAGGGCACCCAGAGAGGGACGTTGGGGCTGGCTGCTGCCCACCACCCCAGAGGAAGACCTCACGGGGAGTGGCTGTTCTTCTGGCTGCTTGGGGTGGCCCCACTCTCACTCTGGGCACCTGCCTGCCGCATGGGATCTTCCACTTTTCTGGGGCAGAGAAGGATGCTGCCCAGGGGTGGGCAGTCAAGCAGGGTGGAGAGGATCCCACATCAGAGCCTGGGGCTGGGTTCCAATCCCTGTTCTCTGTTTGCACTCACAGAATGAGCTGGAGCAGTCTTTTTCTCCTCCGGTGAATCAGTTTCCTCATTTGTACAAGAGGCATTTGGACTTGACCAGGGCTTCTTACACTTTGATGTGAATAAATCTCCTACGGGTCTTGTTGAAGAGCAGACTCAGATATAGTGGGTCTGGGCTGGGGCCTGAGATTCTGAATTTCTAACAGGCTCCCCAGAGAGGGTGATTCTGCTGGTCCATGGACCACACTCAGTAGGAAGGGACTGCTAAGCTTTGCTGTTATGTGATTTTTGAGTCTAGAAGGCCTGTTGCTCTTTCTCCTCCATCACAAGAAGGCTTCCTGCTATGAGGATGGTTTTAGACACAGATCAGGGAGCAGGGGCTTTTATTCTCCTTGAAAAACCAGATGGGAAAACTCGAACTTGCCTGAAAAAGGCTGTGCCTTTCTCAGTAGCTGCTGCCCCTGAGGTGCAGTATTTTACAGCAGACATTTCCTTCAAATTCTTGTTTCTCGTTTCCTCTGCAAGGACACAATAAGGTCCCTGTGGCATCTCCCTCCAACGAGGGTCCCTCTGCGGCCATCAGAGGAGGCCACTTTTACTGTCACTGGGGCAGGGGTGTCGGTGTTAACTGAGGAACTTTTTTAACCCTCAATGTCATTTTCACAATTCAGGGGAAAACACCTCTATAAATGCTGCCTTCCAGAGTTTACACTGAGCAAGGGCCGTTCTGGCCATTCCTATGTGCTCCACTGTGGGAGTGACGCCTACCTGCTTGCCTCACAGGCAGCGCCAGCCCCAGCAGAAGGTGGATGACACAGAGAGACCTGCCTGCCCTAGCACTGGGGCTAGGCTCACTCAAATTCCTCTTCAGCAGGCCCTTAGAGGCCACCCTTCATCTTGAATCTGTGCCCAGGCGGAGGATAACAAGGTTGGGGAAGAGGGAAGTGACATGGGACAGAGAGCGCCAGATTTGGGCAGAAGCCCAGCTCTGGCACTAATGGGATATGTGGCTTGGGTAACCCACCTGTGAGCCTCAGTTGCTCCATTCCTAACAGGAGGTTGGACCCCTGATTACCCTGCATAAAGAAGGGGACTTGCAGCCATATTGGTACACCAAAATGTGGGAGGCATGGGCTGCAGGTGACTGCCAGAGAAACTTTGCTCCACATGTCACTGTCTCCAAGTTCCAGGGTTGACAAGCTTGTTGGCTTGCCAGGTGGGTGGTGTGAGTCACAGGGCCACCCAATGCTTCATGCCACGCAGCAAGATGATGGCAGAGACAGAGCTAGAACTCAGATGTGGGCTTCCTGCTTCCACCTCTCTGCTTCTGTTCTTGTTGCCTGCTGACATACCTTCCTTGGCTCTCCCGACTCTGTTAAAAGCCCGTCACCGATGAAGTCCAAACAAGACCTGGAGTTTAGTTATTGGTACTGCACCATGGCCAGTTTCCTGGCTGAGATAATGTGCTCTGGTTATGTAAGATGTTATCATTGGGGGAAGCTGGGTGAAGGGTACACAGGAACTCTCTGTACTATTTTTACAACTTCTTTTGAGTCTAAAATTGTTTCAAAATAAAAAGGTTTCTTTTAAAAATAACATCATTTAAGACTCACCCAAATGTCACTTCTCCACAAAGCTGCCCTGACTCGGTCATGTGGCCTCATGTTCATCTGGCTCCAGAGTACTCCATGGACACATTTTTAAAGCCCCAGCTACATCCTGCATTGTGAGTCAGTGTGCAGGCATGCGCCTGGCTCCCCAGTCTAGACCCAAAGCCCAGGTCAAGAACCATGTCTCACCCTCTCACCAGTGCCCCCAGTAGCCGACAGCATAGGACAGGGTCCTGTGAATGGTTGGCACTCAATGAGTGTATGCGGAATAAAGATGGATGGGTGCCTGGAGTTACCTTGATGAGAATATTTGGCACCTTTCCTACAGGGCTTGTGGGGAAATTGAAGTCACAGCCTCCTCTGCTCTAGGGCTCTTCCCCTCCTTGCTCTCCTCCCTTCTCCACCCCTTTTCTCTTTCCCCAGTCTTCTCTCCACCCTTTCAGTAACTGATTCAGACTTAATCATCCTTTCCCCTTTCTCTCATCTACAGGAACTTGTCAATCTGCTCCTGACTGGGAAAGCTGTGTCCAACGTTTTCAATGACGTGGTAGAGCTGGATTCTGGAGACGGGAACATCACGCTTCTCAGAGGGATTGCTGCACGCAGCGATATTGGCTTCTTATCTCTCTTTGAGCATTACAACGTGTGCCAGGTACCCAGATGCTCACGTTCACCACAAATAGGGGAGCCTGGCTCCCTGGAGCAATGAGGAGGAGGGAAGCGGGGAAGGAAAGCTGGACTCCACTTCTCAGAGCTGGCTGAAATTCGGGTCCAGTTGGAATCACAGAGGGCTTGGGAAGAGGAACAGCTCCTCTGCTATAGCTACGGGCCTGTAATTCAGACCTAAAGGCAGCTGATACTGTGTTCCAGGGAAGATTGTTCGAAAAGGACTTTGGGGGATTTCTACTGTGATTGTGGGTCACAGTGGCTGCAGCTGGTGTCTGTGTGGTAGGGGAGTCTTCCCAAGGGACAGGAACTTGAGGTCTTAGGCCTCGTATTAGTTTCCCAGGGCTGCCTAACAAACTACCACAGACTGGGTGGCTGGAAACAACAGAAACTTACTGTTTCACAGTTCTGGAGGCTGCAAGTCCAAGATCAAGGTGCTAAAAAGGCCATGCTCCCTCCAAAACCCATAAGGAGAATCCTTCCTTGTGTCTTCTAGCTTTCGGTGTTTTCTGGCAATCCTTGGCATTCTTTGGCACATAGTGATGCTTATGTAGATGTATCACTCCAGTCTTGGCCTCCATCCATCATCACAGGGCCGCCTTCTCCCTGTATGTCTTTTCTTATATAGACCTCAGTCGTATTGGAATTTGGGGCCCACCCGATTCCAGTATGACCTCTTCTTAACTAATCATGTCTGCAACAACCCTGTGTCCAAATACAGTCACGTTCTGAGGTACTGGGGGCTAGGATTCAACATATCTTTTTGGAGGCACAGTTCAACCCACAGCAGGCCTCACGCATCCTGTTTGCTGGCTCGTGATCCCTCTGCATCATGCACTGTCACCGCAGCCAGGGGCTCAGAAAGGGCTGGGCCCCAGGTGAAGCTGGACAGGGCATGGGTGACTGTACCTCTGGGGAATGTGGCCAGGGGCTGAGGAGGGCTGGGCAGAGGAGCATTGGACATTCTTGTTCCAGCTGCCATGGAACCTTTCTCTGAGTGTTGCTTTCCATGGCGTCAAAGTCCATAGTTCTGTGGTTGATTAAATGGGAAGGGTTGTCCTGAGTAATTTTGGAGCACACCCAGGGTCTGGTGCTCCAAAAGTATGTCAGGAGCTCTTTTCATGGTGGCCACCCCCTGCAGAGATTCTTGGAGTGTCTGGATGCGGCCTCATTCACCACATATCCTCAGAACGAGGACACAGAGATTGACTCAACAGGCCATACAGGTAGCACTGGGCAATTCTACCCTGGATTTGCAGGGTGCAAAAAGACTATGGTTTAAAGCCAGGGCTCAGTTTTACCCACCCTTCACACATGACCCCTTGTTGAGGTGTGCTGTGTCTTACTAATGAACCACGGGGTGCAGTCCCCTCCCCAGATCTCCTCTCTGGGTGATACCCCTAGCACGCCAAAAGCAGACTCTTGGGTCCCAAAGACTTGGGGGAGAAAAGAATGAGAGTGGCTGCTTCCTGGCCTTGCTGGTGTCAGGAGGGAGCCCAGGAATGTGGCTGGTGAGAAGCACCAGGGCTCTGGAGCACCAGACCCTGGGTGTGCTCCGAAAGTATTCAGCTCGAAATTCCATGGGCCAGGAGAGGTAACCTTGGCCAGGCTTATGGAATTCCCAGGCTCACCATGAGCTCTGGTTTCATTCTTGGGTTGAGGGTGTTGGTCAAAGAGTAAACTATTTTCCTGTGGTCTGTAGAGGGTACTTGATGGGAAAACCAGTTGGGTTTAATAATTCCTTCCCTTGGAATAAAATGACTGTTGAAGAAATTCAGGCCCTGCAACCATCTCCCCTCCTCGTGGGCTTCTTGGATCTGTGTAGACCTTCTGCTGTTCTGTGCTCAGCTGAGGACTGGGGGTTTTGTTTCCCTGCAGCAGGAGGATGCTTTCCTCCTCTGCCTTGCAACAGCAAGCTTGTGAAGGACGGAGCCTTGGTCTCCTCTCCTCCGTGAGCTCACTGAGGGCTGCGCCTTAACCCTCGCCTTCCACTGAAGGCTCAGGCTGGGCCCAGCAGCTCAGACAAACCCTTCCCTCCTTTTTTTTTTTTTTTTTTTTTTTGAGACAGGGTCTCACTCTGTCACCCAGGCTGGAGTGCAGTGGCACGATCTCAGCTCCCTACAACCTCTGCCTCCTGGGTTCAAGCGAGTCTCCTGCCTCAGCCTCCCAAGTAGCTAGGATTATAGGCACATGCCAGCACACCCAGCTTTTTGTATTTTTGTATTTTTTAGTAGAGATGGGGTTTCATCATATTGGCCAGGCTGGTCTTGAACTCCTGACCTCAAGTGATCCACCCACCTCAGCCTCCCAAAATGCTAGGATTACAGACGTAAGCCACCGCGTCTGGCCCCTTTCAACTCTTCTTCAACACCACCTTCTATCCCTTCTGTCCCCAGGTCCCTTGGGCCCTACACAATTAGCCACATTGGACATAGAGGGAGTCCAGGGGGGTTCAGTACCCCAGCCCGGATCTGGTCTCAGAGCCAGGACCCCTGCTGTGGCCTGGCCTGGCCCTCTCCTCAGGCAGCACAGACATAGCCAAGGGGAAGATTGGCATTTGGAACAGCCTGGGCTGTGACGTCCATGGTGTTCACTCACTAGCAGGTGAAGCCCCCCCTGCTTGCAGCCTGTCTCCCGGCTTCTCACTGCAGCCTGGGGTCCTGGGGCCCTCATTGAGGATGTGAGAGAAGGAGAAGGTCCTACCTAAAAGTGAATTGCTCAGATGACCCATACTCGGGGTGTACCTGGGGGAAACTGATGAAACTCTGGGCTGGAGAAACTCACCCCCTGCCATAAGTAACTGGACTCCTGACCTGGCCTGGCTGTGTCCTGTGGGACCTCCATGGGCTATCTGTGACCCCACCAGGCTGGTCTTGCCCGTCTGACTTCCGGCTCCCTCCGTCAGTCCCACAGCTGGCCCAGGACAAGGCTCAGCAGTGAGGGTTGGACTGCATTCTAGGCTACAGTTGGAGGCCAAGCCCCTCCATGCTAATGGTCATGGTGGTTATGGGGGATTGACAGTACAAGAGGGATGGGGTGGGATGGGGAGTTTAGCCTCAGAATTTCTTTCATGACCTGTAAGGCATGTTCATTGCTGTCTTCATGAAAGAACCCAAAGGAAAATAGCTTGGCAGACAGAATTTAGAAAGGTCCATCCTCCTCCCACCTTCCCCAGCTCAGAGATGGGCACCATGCACACATTTACTCAGCCAGGAGCACAGCCACTCCATCAGGAGGACATGTGCCTCCCCCGAAGTCATTTCTTAAGCCTGTCCACTTTTACCAGGTCAGAGCCACCGGCTTTGCTGATTTTGACACCTGTGACAGCCAGGCTGAATTCAACTCCTTTCCCCACTGATTTCTGCCTTTCCAGTCTGTCCCTTCACTGAAGCCAGTGTGATCTTTAAAAATACGGACATGATCATATCATATTCTCTGGACCCTCAGTGGTTTTCCGGTCCTCTAAGACTGTTGTGAGCTGAACTGTGTCTCCCCAAAATTCCTGTGTTGAAACCCTGACCCCCATTACCTCAGAATGTATTAATAACTGTATTTGGAGAAAAGGCCTTTAAGGAAATGATTAAGGTAAAATGAAGTCACTAGGGTGGGTCCCAATGCAGTATGGCTGGCATCCCCCTAAGTAGAGGAGGTTAGGACACAGGCTCACACAGCAGGAAGGCCTTGTGAAGGAAGGCATGGAGAAGGCAGCCATCTGCTAGCCCAGGAGCGAGGCCTTAAGAAACAGCCCTGGTGACATCTCGGACCTCCAGCCTCCAGAACTGTGAGATAATAAATGTCTGCTGTTTATGCTGCCCAGTCCGTGGTATTTGTTATGGCAGCCTGAGCAGACTAATGCAGAAACTAAAATCCAAAATTTCCCACCAGCCCCAAGGCCCTGCCAGACCTGCACCTGTTTTCCTCTTCTGACTCAGCCCACGCCACTCTCGCCTGCAAGCTGGGGCTTCTCTCGGCCTCCCTCCCGCCTCTGGTCCTTTGCACACGCTGCACCCTCCACCTGCCTAGCTTTTTCCTCTCATCGTTGTGACTTAAACGTTACTTCCTAAAAGGCAGCCTTTCCTGCTCTCATAACCCCATCTAAGTAGGGGGTACCTCCATTGTCACCTCCCTATCTTGTCAGGCGCCATCAGGGCATCTTGATTCTTTCCTTCATAGGCCTCCCCTGGATTTTAAGCATCACATTTCATCACCTTTAAGATGCAAACTTTCCCACATTTGAGCAGTTCTGAAATGTTGATGCATTATTACAGTTGATGATGTATCAGACTTTGACACATCTGCTTTTTCTTTCTTACTTAGTGATACAAAAATAATCATGGTGAATCTGAGGGCATCTTGGACACACTGAGGTGCTGTGGAAATGTCTGAGTTTGATTTAATTACTGTGTCACCCCCTTCTATCTGGTAAGCTCCATAAGGACAGCACTGTTCTTGCTTCCTTTAGCACTGTGTCCACACTGCTCTCCTTAGAAATGACACACCATGGCTCTATGCAAGTAAATGCTGATCCTTTTAAGTGAGTGCTTCTAACCTGGCTGTCCACAGATGGCTTTGGGCCATTCACAACCCCCGCCCCAGAAGATTAAGTAATCCGTAATCGTGCTGCATGTTCACTCACCAGGAGAGAGCCTCAGACTGTGCTGTAGGAAATGTGGTCCACCCCCCCCCGACCCCGACCTCACCTCAAGCCTTTGGTTACCCAAGAATTCAAAGGCAGTGAATTTCATCTCTGGAAAATGTCACCCACTTGGAAAGAGGCTCCTGAATGAGGAAACTCATTTATAAACTCTCTGGGCAGCTTTTTCCCCTTAATCTCTTGACTGTTATTTCTGTGTGGCAAGCTGCGCTTTTGTCCCTCTGTTGGAAAATACAGGGTGGCTGATTATGCAAAGGCCTGCTCCCTGGTTGGCTTCCGGACTCTCTCCCTGCCCTGAATGAATGCTGGTTCCCTGTGTCAGAGTTCCCTGTTCCTGGCGATGCTCTCACCAGAAAAGCCTCTTTGAAGTGTGGAATGGAAGTCAGGTTTACATGGGGTTTAGGCACGTCCAGCCACGTCCTGTAAGACATCTAATTCCCCCACATTTCACTAAGGAACGAGCTCTGCAGTCCACTTGAATGTCACACAGCGCTGGGGGGAGGCCTCGGGGCGGGGGGAGGGGACACCAGAACCTTAGGAAAAGGTTGTGCACATTGTAAAGATTGTCCTCGTGCCTTCTGGAGGAGGCAGCTTTAAACGGGCAGGCATTTCACTGGGGACCTGGCTCAGGCCCTTCAGAGCACAGCCCCTCTGTCAGAGACATCCCAGCCCGAGACGGGAGCTGCCCCACCACTCTCCTGTAAAGGGCTCTGGAAAAAGTATGCCCTTCTCTCCACTGGAAAAATAATTCCCATTCTTTCTTTAATCCACAGGCTGTAGCTGTAAATACCTGAGCATGCAAACATCTCCCTGGGGCTAGTGGGGATTAGGCCAGAATCAGCCTGGCCCGTGGCACGTACATAGCTGAGTAAACCAGGGCCCAGGGTCAGGAGAGGCGCCACCCAATGAGTCGCTTCCTAGGGGACTGGGGGAGAGTGTACAGAGGCCAGGCGTTCAGGGCTTCACAGGGGGCCCTTGTCACTCCTCTTCCCATTGCAGGCAAGAGGCTAGCGATGTGCTGAGGGCCCTGGTGCTTATTCCTCCATATCTGTCGTCCCCAAACACACTTCCAGCATGAAATTCCCCTGCTCAGAATGTTCCTTATCCAAGTGTTGCCTCAAGCTCAGTGCCCTGCTGCACCCTGAATTTCTCTGGCCCTCCATTCCTGGAACCCCCCCAGACTTCTCACTGAGACCCTTCTCTCCCGGCTCCCCAAGGCTCCATTCCTACCTGTCTTTACAGAACAGTTCTAGTCCCTGGCCTCCTGGCACTTCAGGGTATAGTCTGTCGAGCATGAGGCTGAGGTGGGTGGGCAACCAGTGATGTGCCCCTGGGGAGCTGGAAGGGGGAAACCATTTCTGCTCCAGCGAGGGATTTGGGAGATGCAGGCTGTCCAAGGGCAAGCAAGCTCTAGGCTAGTGGACAAGCTGGATTTGCTTGGGGGGTGTGGGAAGAATTAGTTTGGAGGTCACTGCTGTGGTGCAGTTGGAGGCTGAGTAGATCTGAGGAGGAAAGGCTGGCAGTGGGGGAGCTCTTGGATGTAGAATGGGCAGTACTGGGAACCACTAGATGTAGGGGATGAGGGGGCGGCTGATGCCAGGTCTTGGGTCTGTATGACAGAGGCCGTACGAGCAGCAGCGGGTAGGGTGGCAGGGCAGGGGTGGTCCTGGGAAACAGCACAGTGGCCTGAGCAGCATGGGGAGCTCCCAGCATCAGACACAGATGTGATCTTCAACAGGGCCTCCTCAGGTCAGCCCTGCCTTGGGTCAGACAGAAAAATGCCCTGGCCCCTTTCCCTGGGGACACTTCACATCAGGCCTCTTCCTCATCTAGGTTGGCTGCTTCCTGAAGACCCCGAGGTTCCCCATCTGGGTGGTGTGCAGCGAGAGCCACTTCAGCGTCCTCTTCAGCCTGCAGCCAGGGCTCCTGCGTGACTGGAGGACCGAGAGGCTCTTTGACTTATACTACTACGATGGCCTGGCCAACCAGCAGGAGCAGATCCGGCTGACTATTGGTGCGGCCCCTACCACCATCCCCAGGGAGCCCCCAGGCTGGTCACAGAACCAGCCTTCATATCCATTGCCACCCCTTGTGACAGAGAGCAGTGCAGACTCACTGCACCGTCCAGACTGTGGAGGATCAGAGGGCGAATGCCAGCAGGGCCTTCCTGCAGGAGGCAGCTAGAGCTGGGCCTTGAGCAGTGGGTGGCATTAAGGATGTTGGGTGAAGCCTACACCACATGGTAAAGAACCCTGAATACTATCATGTCAAGTTTGGATTTCGTCAGGCAGTTGGAAGCCATGGAAGGTTTTGGAATCGGGGTGATGAAATCGGATGTTTTTAGAAAGAGTATTGTGTAGCTTATAGGGGTGGGGACTAGTGAGTTGTGCAGGTGAGAATGGATGTCAGGGATGAGGGCGGGTCCAGTTGAGATGGAGAGGAGGGGACAGGGACTAAAGGGGTCAGGTCCCGGGAGTGGTCTGTGCTGACCGCAGGGTGAGTGCAGGGCCCTGAGTGACGTGTGTGTGCCTCTCTCCTCCTTCCCAGATACCACCCAAACCATCTCTGAGGACACAGACAACGACCTTGTCCCACCCCTCGAGCTCTGCATCAGAACCAAGTGAGTCAAGCCCCTCTCTGGCTTAGAGCCTCGCCCTGCATAGCTTTGAGGAGCCATGGCTGGGGGCGGTCAGGCCTGCAAGAAGGTGGATAGGTTCCGGGACCGCCCTGATTCAAAGGGGTGTGGTTACTGGAAAGACACAGCTTTCTCCACTTGTGGTCACTGGGGCCCAGGTTCGGTGAGATGTGCAGTGGTGATGCGTCTTGACAGCTTTCGAGGCTGTCCTCGTGTTGGGGGGTGGGGCTAAATAGGCACCTCTTGGAGCCCCTCCTCCCTCAAGGCAGCAGCAGCCAAATGTGGTGAGTACCATTAGGCCTGAAGGAGGCAGGACAGGGGTACTTACCTGAGGATGGGGGAGGCTTGAGCAGGATGGGAAGCTGGGGTGGCTTGGCCCAGCGCGGGGGTAGTGGGAGGTGCTGCCTGGAGGTGCTGCCGGAGCGGCACCCTCTGCATCCAGAGGAGCGGGAAGAGCAGCTTGGCCACTGAACACTGAGCAGCGTGCCCGTGGCCTCAGCGGGTGTCACCTTCGACTCTGACAAGGCCCTCTGTATTTAAGGGAAGGCTGAGGCTCAGGCAAGGGGAGGGGAATGTTTGGTAACTGGCGTGAGTTGGGGCTTACCTCCCTGCTGTGTTCTCTGAGCGGGCCCTGGGCTGGTGGGGCCGTTGCTGTTAGAAGTGCTCCCATCTGTCTCCCCGGCAGGCCCTTTACAAAGCCCTTGGAGAATGATCCGGGGTCCTCAGCATTAATGAGAAGAGCAGCCTGGGAGGGAGAGGCCTGGATCCTAGTCCCTTCTGGGGGAGCAGTGGAACTGGTGGCCTTTATATCAGTGTGGACTCTGTAGAGAAGTTGCCTGGGTTCCAGCCCTGCTGCGAGCCACTGGACCTCACCTTCCTGCACCTCACTTAGTCATCTGTAAAATGGGGGTGATGTGTATCTAGCTCACCGGACCTTGTGAAGAGTGCCTGGGACATTACTAAGTGCTCCACGGTGTTCGTGTTCACTGTGATAACCTCAGCCACTCCTGATTTGCTGTGACCTCAGAGAAGCTCCATTTCTCTGCCTGTGAAATGGTTGGGGTTGGGGCAGGGGAATGGAAAATGGCAAGGCCCTGCAATGTTGACTGCCCGAGATCCAGGGGGCACAGCGAGCTTAGGGTTGATGCCCACCACAGGTGAGTGAGCCCTTGAGAGGAACTGCAGAGAAAGAGAGAGAACTGTTCACATGCTGGAAACACCAAGAAGGGGAGGTGGGAGGAACGCTGAGACATCCTCAATGTGCTTTGTCTGTTTATTCTTCCATCCGTCCGTCCGTCCATCCATCCACCTGCCCGCCCCCTGAGCCAGTGATGAAGCATTCTTGCAGAGTCATGTGCCGATGGTTCTTTCATCAGGAGGATTAAGGACACCTGCAGGTCGCTTTCCTTTCATGTACAAAGGGCCACTCATTCAAAGTGATGAGAGAAAGGCAGCAGTGGGGACAGGAGGTGACACCAGCCTTGGCATCTGTGCAGGACAGTGTGGGAGGCCACAGGGCATCCTTCCTGCAGGTGGGCCTGCTGAGCAGGGCTCTGACTACATGCTGGACACAGCCTCTGCTGGCCTCTGGAACTCCTGGGACCCTCTCTGAAGGCCTCCATCTGACTCTGTGTCTCTGTACCCCTCCCAGGGGGTGGCCCACCACTTGAGACCTCTCCACTGCCTCTTCTGGAGTAACTCCTTTTTCCCCAGAAATTATTCCACTGTGACTTTCCAGGAACCTCCCAATGTGGGCCCAGGATTGGACCCCTTGGGCTCAGCCGTAACTGGCAGTTGTTTGTGATTGAGCTGGGGCTTTGGCCTGTATGGAGTTCAGTCCAAAGTAAGAGTCTTAGTGTGTGTACATGGGCCTGAAGCACCTCTTCCTCTTCTATCGGCTGCCTCCATCGCCCAGGACTTCCTTCCCCTACCCCTTGGCCACTTGGAAGCAGGTGGTAGGGAGATGATGTGGGAAGCAAAGAGGCTGCATGATTTGGGCCGGGGCCCTGCCCTTCCTTGCCTTTACATCTGCGCAATGTTGTGTAAGCTGGGACAAGGCTGAGCCCCAGCATCTCCGTGAGCAGTCGTGGATGGAAAATAGTTCTATTTGCGTGGCACATGGGCTGAGGGGAGCCCCTATGCATTTGTGGCTCATGCATGGAGAAGGTTTGCTCCAGAGCAGTGGTCTTCAAGCTTCAGGGGCATCAGAGTCACCTGGAGAATGTGTTAAAACACAGATCGCTATGCTCCACACCCAGAGTTTCTAAGTTTTTGATTCAGTCGGTCCAGGGTAGGGCCCAAGAATTTGCATTTTTAAGGAGTTCTCAAGTGATGCTGATGCTGCTGGTCTCGGGACCACACTTTTGAGAACGAGGTGAGTGACAGGTGAGGGCAGTGCCCTCCCCTCCTAAGCCCCGCTGCCTTGTAGAAGCTGGGTATCAAGTGAGGCATTGATTCTCTGGCCCACCATAAGCACTGGGCCAGGGGTACCCTCTTCCTGGCTCCATTAGCTATCCCCTCATCCCCAGGTCAGAGTGTTCCATGTCTGCTAGGACTTTGCTGACACCAGCTGCCTTCCTGTTCCACTTTCCCCATCAATCCCTCCGTCATAGTGTGTCCACCTGGGCAGTTATTCCTAGAAAAGCTGTGAGTGGGTGAGTGGAAGAGTGAGAACACTGCCCCCATACCCTCAGGTAGCATACCACTGTAATGGGAGACAGCAGGCCCAGCCTCATGAAATCCTAGTCCAAGGGGTCGGATTACAAAGGCTTGTGCTCTGTTTTCATCCCAGATTCTCAGCCCAAAGGGACTAGGGAAAGTGGTCTCCAAGGTCACTGAGGACACACTTCCAGCCTCTTGGGGGTAAGTTCTGCTGTCTGTAGGAAGGCCCCACCGTGTCAGGAAGGGGATACATATGATGCCACGGCCTGAACTCAGGTCTTTTCAAAGGCTGGAGTCAGAGCCCAAGCTGCTGATGAGATGCAGCTGTGTGCCCACAGCATCTTGTCCACCTCCTGGGTAGGCTGCAGTGTAGGCCAGGGTGGTGGGCACATGGAATTCGCTCACATCAGGTCAACCCTCATAGAACCCTTAGGCTGGACAGTATGGAAGAAACAGCTAAGTAAGACTTGGTTCCTGCTCTCAGGGAGTTTGCCATCAGCTACAAGTCACGTTCAGAATCAACCCTGTTAGAGTCCAGGGAAAGATGCACCACCCACCCTTAAACCCAGCTCTGTTGCCCTGTCTTCCCTGACACACACAGCTGATTAGCTGGCAGCTTGCTTGGCTCTATAGAAAGGCCTTTGGGCACCACCTGTTATCACCTCTTCTTTTACAGACAGGGAGATGGGGGCCCTTAGAACGGAGGTGTGTGTCCCAGCCACACCTTGAGTCACAAGCTCTAGGGACTGCAGCGTAGGCTCTTGCTGTCCCAGCCCGTTGGAAGGTCACTGAGCGGGCAGTGACTTCCCACCACCTGGCTTTGTTGCCACGGTGACATTGCACAAGCCCAGACTGTTGGTTTTGCCTTCAGAGAAGAGCACCCTAATTCAAACCATCCCCAGACCCCGTGTGTCTCTGCACTTTGGTGTGACGCAAATCTCGGCCTGAGAGAGTCTCCTGTTACCTTTGCTTGTGTCAGTAATGTGGGGTCTGTCCCCTGCCCCCTCCATTGTACTCTAACCATCTCAACAAAAACAGGCTAATTTATGGTCATTTCCAAACAAGACACACACAGTGACCTCTCATGCTTCCAGTCTAGCTAGAGTGAGGAAAATGAAACGGTTGTCAACAGTCCAGAGGAAAGGAGAAAGAACTCATAACCGGAGCCTGGGGCTGGGGCACAGATGTTTCTGTTTGGAGGCTCAGACAAGAATTGAAAATGTAATTCCAGCTGGGAATGGTGCTTTTGAGGGGCTGAGGCAGAGCACCCGCCTCCCTCAGCTGCCCCCACTGCCTGCATAGCCTCCCGTTCGGCTTCCATGCTGATACCCTTTTGCCCAGGCTCTCTGTCCATAGTGCCTCCCACCCATTGAAGGAGCATTCTCTGGGCGCTATCACTCCCCCCTGTCCACGCCAGCCCTCTTCCAATGCCCTGCTGTCCACACTCACCTGCCCTGTGCTGGCTCTGCAGTCATACTGTGTGAGCTCCAGAAGGTCTGGTTCTGCTCCCAGCCTTAGTTTCCCCCCATCGGTCCCTAGGGTCTAAGGATCCCTCTCCTGAGCTGCTGTGAGGTTGAAAGAAGAGCCGTGGGAGCACTCCCTTTCCTGTGAGCTGCAAGGGCCTCTAGGAATGTGTTAGGGAGGAGGAAGAATCAGATGGCAAGTTGAGCCAGGGCTCAGGAGCAGGCAGAGCGAAGGCGAGGCAGGGTTTGGAAGCTGAGCGAAGACCATGGTTTCCTCGATGAGTTCCTGGGAGGGTGGGGCTGCTCCCTAAGCAGGCATCCAGGAGGAGCAGCTGACCTGGGAGGGTGGTGTTCATGCAGCGGCACCCCCTCCTGCCACCTCCACCCGGAGCCCAAGCTTCAGGCACTGGTGAAACTAGCTTTGTCTTGGAGCCTGGCCTGGGTGCTGACAGGAGCCCGTGGGTGGCCTGGCAGTCAGGGAACACTTCTGCAAAGAGGAATCTGGTTCCCATCCTGCAGGATGCTGGACCTGGCAGGGCGCAGCAGGGGTTAAGACCCACGGGTGAGGGATATCCACGTGACTCATCCTAGAACTGCTCCTGGTTCCGAATGGCTGGAGCACGGGAATGGAAACTTTCGCTCAGGCCTGTTTGTCTGGAGATCCAGAGTATGCAAGAGGAGTCCCTGGATGTGTTTCTATCAGTCAGGAGCTTTGAACTCAGGCCTGCCGTCTTCTGGCTGACACAGGCTCTATCAGGCATCTTTTGCCGCATGAAAAACACTGTTCATCAACGCTGAAAAACAGTTAAGGCAGGTGACCACCCCTCTGTTGCGGTGATGCCCCTGGGGAGACAGGGCCTTATTTTTGGCCATGAAGTGCCCTTCTCTGTGATTTTGAGTTGACTTGAACATCAGGGACCATGGTGTTTTTACGGAGCCAGTGGTCTCAGAGGGGTGATTTTGTGCCCCTGGGGTTGTTTGTTTGGCAATGTCTGAGGACATTTTTAGTTGTCACAGCCCTGGGGGAGGGTGCTAAACATTTCACAATGCACAGGACAGCCCCCACAACAAAGAATTAGCCAAAATGCCGAAGGTGCAGGAGATGAGAGCCCCGGCTGTAAACTTGGCTGGCTGTCAGCCGCCTCCTGCATTAGCACTGATGAGTGAGTCTGGGACTTTGATTCTGCTCTTCTGCTCCTCAGAGGTGTTTCCATTTCATCCCTCCCCTTTCTCTGCCTGTCCCCAGTTGTTGGTTGCATATGCAGAGCATTTGTTACTTGTCCTTGTAATTGACTCACAGACTTTCTGAACCATTCCAGTCGGGGAATGATTAGATTCATCCCCTACACACGCACAACATGCGTTATCGCTCATCGCTTTCAATTTTTAACATTTCTCTGCTTTGATTTTCTATTGTAATTGCAGACTGCTTCCCTCTGGTGTTTCTAGTACTCTCCTTGCATTTGCACCTGTTGGCTGGATGGGGAGGGTTGGTTATGTCTGTGAAAAGCCTCAAAACCAAGCCCAACTCAACAGCCTGACAGTGAGACTCAGCCACTGTGGTGTGACACATGCTGTCTAGTGGCACTAGTGTGACTCACCCCTGCACTGAAACATCTTGCCAGGATTCAAGGAATTTCTAAATTGGGAGCTCATAGGAGGTACTTCAGTTTGTCTGTCTGGGTCAGGAGGGCAAAGGCTTAGAAAGATACAGAGGGATGGGGCGAAGGACCCTGGGGACCAGGCTGAGAGCAGGGATGTTGCTCTCCTTCCTGCCTCCATTCTACTACCCATGGGGAGTCTGGATTCCTGATGTGTTCCTAAGTGTCCAAGATTTCAACGCTTACCCATAAATCTTAATAGAACAATAAAAGCTTTTTAATGACACACTCCAAACTGCAAAGATGATAAACAGAACAAGAATAGTGAAAGTCTCAAACCTTCATTGTGTTGCTGCAGATTGCTAAAGCGCTATTAACCCAGCAGATGTAATAGGTGGATTCAGTCCCCAGGAACCGGGGTCAGCACAATGCCTTCCCAGCCTGCTTACCTCCAGAACCTACTCAGTTGTGTAAGCCAGAGCAGTGGCCATTTTCCTGCTGATTGGTCCTATATTAGCTACTGTAGGACATAATCAGACTCTACCCCCAAATAGTAGTAGCAGTGGGCACTCACCGCCGAGGAGCAGTCCAACTTTGCTAAGCCAAGCCAGTCTGTCTCCAAATATAGCCCCTGTGTCTCTTATTTGAGCAGTGAAGATGAATGCTATGATGTGAATAAATTCCATCAAAGTGGCCCAACCCCAAAACCCAATAGACTCCTCTGGATCCGCTTGACACACAGAAGCCCAGTAAATAGTCTGAAGCACTTGAATACCGTAGAAGCACTTAATTCTTCCACATCCCATGGAACAAGTGACGATGCTGGCCTTTTCACTTCAAAACGATTGATGATGAAGCGGAGGTGGGGTTGTGGATGAACATAAGAGTGTTACTGTGCACTTCTTGTCACAGGTTAGACTGGGGATGGATCTCACTAAGGTAGTTCTTTTAGTATTTGTTCTTGAAAAATCTCTTTTAAAAATGTATGCAGATTTTTTTTTTTTTTTTGCACATCCAGATCCGTTTCTAAGCATTTGTGACCAGAAGGATCCCAGGAACCAGATGGTTCAAGGTGGTAAACGCTCTCATGTAGGCAGATAAGGATTGGTTGCCAAAAGGCCATCCAACCCGATTTTGGGTGAGATCTTTCAGCATCACTGGACATCACCAAATGACATGGAGGAAGATGCAGAGGAAGTTTGGGACACAGTTGCCCCAAACAGTGTAACATTCCTGGCTGAGTGTGTTTTCCAGCATCCACCCGTTTGAACCTTTTATGCCAAGTGTTTTAACAAGAAGATACAATTCAGCATTCCTATTGGGACAAATCAAAATTTCTTGGGCTGTTGACTAGGGAGCACAATATAGGGCAGGACTGCGTCTTGTGTCTAAACAAGGATGAACGTGACATTCTCCCATTCTCCGATGGTATGCGCGATCTATCCTCACAGAACCCTGGGTGGAGCCAGGAGGAGAATGCAATATAATTGCTCCCAAATGGGCTGTATGCAAATATCTTCCACACCAAACCTTTCTATGGGAGCAAGAAGCACAGAATTTCCACTAAGATGTTTTTCTCCAAATGACAAGAAATCTTTTTGCTCATTTGAAGAGAAATGGAATGGTATAAAGTATTCAGAATATGCAGGGGGAAAATTCAGTCTTTACAAAGAAGTTGTCTGTAACCAAGAGGAAAGTGAGTTGGAAGAACAGAGTGAGTATGAACCTTGCTGCCTCTGGACGGGACACTTTCAACCAAAAAATGAGAGACTTTGATGTGGCAATTGAAACAAAGCACTGACTTGAAGAAAGACAAAGAGCAGAAGCCTAAGAAAGGAAGAAAGATTCAGTAGAAGTCTAGGCTGTGTCATAAAGATGGGGAAGAGTGGGTTGAGGATGAACCATTGACTGAGACCTCTTGGTACTTCCAGGCCTTCTGTTGCAAAATGCAACTGTGTTACTTTGAGAGAACCTCTTCACACCCTTCTTTTCGCAGTTCCAATGTCAGGAGTCCTAGACTTTCTGGATGTAGATGTACAGTTCAGTTGAAGTGAGAAAAGCTTCCCCTTTTTCTTCCTCCATGGCAGTTAGATTTTCTTCAATCTAAAGATTTTGAAAACAAGATGTCTGTTCCCTGCCCAAACCTCATGCTTTAGAAAGCATTTATGAATTCCAGCCTCAAACTGCACCATAGAACTGCTGTGAGAGATGCAACATCTGTTTGCTAGTTCATATAGTGTCTTAGGATATCTGTATATGTATAATGTACCTAGTGCCAGATTTAACATAAGCACTCCATCTTCTATAGATTTGATTCCTCTGTTTTCAGAAAATTAGCACCACGTGTTAAAATCAAGTGTTGGTTACTGTTACTGACCATGACATTTCCTAACATTTGTTTTGCAACTGAACTTTTACTCAGTTGTCTCTAACCCTGGACCGCAATTTAGTTATACTCTGTGCTTCTTCTGGTAAAAAGCAAACAGACAAAAAGCTGTCCTGTTACTGCTCACAGCCCTTCACTACCTTTCTGTGACTCTCAGTAAAGCCCAGAACCCTTACCTTACAAGGTCCTGCCAGCTTCCCGGCCCCTCCCCACCCTCTCTCCCCATTGTTCTGCACTCAGCCATATCTAGGACTGCACAGGTGCTTCTATAGTGCCAACCATCGGGCCCCACTGGAGAGCGGCTGGTCCAGATGTATATGGATCATTCATGTCAGTGGAGGGGCCAGCGGTGCCAGGCGCAAAATAGGTTGTGGCACAAAAGAATGCATCACCTGCCGCCTGCCCTCTCCATTACTCTCTGGGGTCCTGGGTGTATTTGTGTTTCATAAGAGACTGGTGTGTGGTTTTCTGTGTGAGTTTGGAGGGCTGGGATGAGCAGGATGGAAACTGAACTATTCGAAGCCTCCAAGACAAAAACCTTCAGGAAGTGGAGGAAAGAGATGGGCTCTCATCTGGGCCTCTGAAGCTTGATCTCTCTTTCTCTCTCTGTCTCTCTCTCCTCACTCTACACCTAGGTGGAAGGGGGCATCAGTGAACTGGAATGGCTCAGACCCCATCCTGTGACGCTGGATATGGGTAAACCCTGTGGTCCACCACTCATCACCGAGGATGACAGATGAATCCCAGGCTTCTGGGGCAAGTCTCTGAGAAAAGCGTCGCCCCAGCCTGGGTCAGCATGGCTGCAGAAGCATCCAGAGCCTCCCTGCCCCTTCCATGAAGGGCCCACCCAGACTGTGCTGGGGACCCAGGGTGTTGCTATGTCCCCTCCCAGCTGAGCCGTGAATGCTGGGTACTGGAAGGAGGTTGCCAGGGTCTCTGCTGCCTTCATCTGCATCCCTCCTTTGGTCCCCGCTGGATGGTCCCTCACTCAGGCCTGCGACATGGTTGGCCCCGGGGACTCATTTCTGGTACCTGGTTTTCTATAAAAGGAGTCAAACCTATGTCAAGGGCCCAGACACTTTGTTCTATTGCTGCCCAGGGTGTGGTGTGCACTGTCTGTGGTGATCATGGCTGGTGTGGGGAAGGTGATGGGGTGATTCACTCCCCAGAGCCCTGGTGAGGCCCCAGGAGAATGGAGGTGGACCTGGAGAGTAGGCTGGACCTGGCCAAGTAGATGTGGGAAAAGAGCCTTCCAAGGAGAAGCAGGGACCTCTTGGCCATTATGGTGTGGGGAGGGCAATAGGACAGAGATAAACAGAGGGACTAGGGACTGGGTGTGGTCCCTGGTACCTGACAGGAAGCATATGGGGAGAGGGCTGACTGAAAATGTGGGTGGGCAGAGCCTGTGAAGCCCCTCACATTCCAGAGCAAAGACGGCATAAGTTGTAATAGGAAAAGTGGGATATATGAAGGGGAGTAGCAGTCTGAGCCTTGTTTGTTTTGTTATCCCATGAGTTTCAAAAAGATGAGAACACGCAGAAGGGCAATGGCATTGCCAGTGAAGAAGGGGGTGGGGAGAGAGGGTCATATGGAAAGCACAGTGAAGGACTCTCCTGCAGTGGTTCACAAGAACAGGTTGGCTGCAGGAGCCCAGGAGCACAGCACTAGCCTCCCGGGGTTTCTATCTCATGGCTGCCCATGTGAGAGCTGCCATCCCCGTACCCCACTCTGTGCCCAGTGAGTGCTGTGGTTGGGACTCTGAGGGGGCTGTGCAGAGGTGGGTGTGTACACACAGGAACCAGGGGATGTACCCCTGCTGTGTCTGCCCTGGCCCAGGGAGAAGCCTAGGAGCGCCACCAGCACGGGACAGCAGCCTGTCCCCAGCTTCCTTGTGCTCCTGGGGCTCAGGACACTAGCAGCTCAGGAGCTGTGTCCCTCTGCAGTGCTGATTACAGGAGACTCCTTTATTTAGGTCCCAGGCACGTCGGAGGTAAAACTGGCATTTGGTGGTGACAACGAAAGGGCTTGTCTTGTGTTCTTGTGAATGGACATGTGTAGAAGCCTGTCAGTCTTTGGGGAGAGGCAGGTGGAGAGCAAGCCAGGCCGTGAGGGAAGTGGGAGGGTAGGGACTGTCCTGTCCGGCCTGTGCCGAGGCCCTGGTGGGGTTTGCTATGTAAACTCTCGCAGCCATTCACAGCAGGTTTCCAGCAGAAATGCTTCCTATATATCCCTGAAATGTTTATGCATTTGTTTTCCTTGGCCAGGGATAGGGCACTCCAGCTGAGCGCCCAGGCAGAGGAAATCGGTTTCCCAGCAGCAGCCTTGTTTATCAGCCTGGGAAGGAAAAGTGTGTCTTTTCAATGAAACTCATTTAACCTCCTGACCAAGGTCCCTTTGGCAGGGCTGGAGAAAACAAACTATTCCCAGTATTGCTTGAGAAGACCATTTCCAACAAATTACAGACCTGCTTCTTTAGAAGTCGGGTACACTGTGCAGTTTGATGCACCTTGCCTAGGTTTTCCTGGAATGGAAGATGAGCAAAGCCCAGCACCACCCTCCCCCAAACCCAGATACTGAGACAAGTCCTTGGTGCTGCCACCAAGCCTGTAGGAATGAAATACAGGCCCTTGACTCCTCACCCCTGGGCAATCTCCATCCAAAGGGACAGTTTTCTAGAGAGGCTGTGGGTGAGTTTCAGAGAGTCCAGAGCCGACCAGATTATGTGAAAGTTTCCGCTCCTCTTGCAGTGGTCATTTTGGGAGAGGGAGTTGTCGTTAGCTTTTGTCACCTTTCCACCATGCCCTTGGAGTCCTCCCCAGATGCTCAAGCTGGCTGTGGCTCCTCCGGGGAGGAGGGGCAGGGCAGCAAGGTCTTAACCTGTCCTGCAGTGGTGCTGGGTGTTGCTGTGGGCCCTCTGATGGCCACATAGGAAGTGCCGGCTGCCTCTTTGATGAGGGGGCTTCCCACCGCTAAGGACTTCCCCAAGTCAGCTGGTCCACCCTTGAACTGTGCTATGGCAGTCCTCCAGCCCCTCTGCCGGAGCCAACCTCTCTTCCACCTCCTTTATGGAAGACCCAAATCTTCCTTCTGCAGGATCCACACTTGGACTGTGCCAAGTACCGACATATCGTTGCCTCCCAAATCCTGGAGATCAGACCTTCCCCACTCAGCCCATCTCCTGCTCTGTCACTGTCAGGAGCTGCTCACCTTTAACCTTCCCCACTCCATGGGAGTGTCCCATATCCTGGGGGTACACATCAGGCTTTCAGGCAGTCTCCTTGAAGCCTCCCTCCCTTGGCTTTAGGAGTGGAGATTCACCCTCTCTGCTCCCCATGGGTGGGGGAAGGGGACCCCAGCACACGGATGCTTCTCTCCAAAGACATCCTCACTAGCCCCTGGCCTCTGACTGCCAGCCCAGTACTTTCTTCATCCTCTCGCATCATGGGAGGACCATTCGCACAACTCTTCCTGTTAGTTCTACATAGCGGCAGCACCTGTCCGAAGAGCCGTTTCCAGAATGGCGAGAATTCCCTGGGGTCAGAGCTGGGCCAGGGCTTGGAGGGGTGTGGACACTGTCCTAAGGCAAGGTTTATCCAGACTCCACGTTACTACTCCCCAGGGTCTCCATGTCTGAGCCCAAAGGGAACACAGGGACTGGGGTGGGATTCAGCCCATCAAGAGCACTAGCCCTGGAAGAGAAACAGCAGTGCCCACCTCCTGTGAGGGCCGGGGCTAGTGAAGTCTCAGGCTTCCACAGGCCCTTGGCTCTGCTAAGCCAGGGTGGCACAGCAGGGCGTCTCTGCCCCCTCTGCCCTAGTCCAGATTCACCACTCAAAGTGCTGTCCTCAGACCAGCAGCAGCAGCATCGCCTGATATCCGGGCTTAGAAATGCGGACTCAGGCTGCGCCCAGAGCTACTGGATCAGAGTCTGCACTTTCACAAATCTTCAGTTGAATCCGAGTTCAAGTTTTAAAGCCCTGCTCTGGAGGTTGTGATTTTTTGGGGAGACTGTGGAAATGCACAAGTAGCCCCCAAAATGAAGTACTGAGGGCGTGTGTGGGAGGCTCTCGTGGGCACATGAGGAGGAAGCTGCATCAGATCCCAGGCCTGAGTTCAGTCCTAACTCCACTGCTTCCTGCCTGTGGGGTCTTGAGCAATTGCCTTGAGCTCACTGGGCCTCAGTTTCCTCATCTGTAGAATTACAACCTCCTAGGGCTAGATGAGGATTAAGTGAGTTACTACATGGTGCAGTGCTTAGAACAGGGCCTGGCACAGCACAAACACTCAGTAAATGTTGGCTCCTAATACTTCCAACGAGGTAGGAGGCAGCATCTCGTCTGGGTGTTGGAGGATGAGCAGGGTTTTAACAAGTAGAGACGTGGATGGAAGATCATTCCAGCGGAGAGGAACAGTGAAAGCAGGGAGACCAGGGAAGTCCGTGATATCTGCAGGTCTCCTCTGGGGTGACCACAGCGTGGGAGGCCCAGAGCATAGGAGTGGAGGCAAAGAGCAGGAGAGGGCCTCAGGCAATGGGCCGGGACTGGAACATTTCCTTGGGAGAAGAGAATTTCTCAGAGTGCTGCGTCAGACCTCTCTCTCCCTGGCAGGAGAGTGGGGTGTGGGGCAGAGGCTGGGAGCACACTGAGGGGACGGAAGTGAAAGATGGCTGGAGGCCTTTTCTACTGGAGGCCCTAGTGGACCATCCTTACATGGCCACTGAGCTCTTAGGGGATTCTAAAATTTGCAGGAGGCAGTCAGCCGGCCGGGTCTATTTGCAGGTATTTCTCCACCCACCAGAGTCCACCCTACTCCTTAATCATGCGCTAATCCTCATGGGGATGTGGGAGCTGTAATTACCAGGCAAAAATGCCAGGCATTTGTGATAATAGAGATTACTTAATGCAAACTCCAGGATGAGGGAGTGGGCTGATAGGTAGTGGGGAGGGTTCAGGCAGAACGCTGCTATCGTGCCTGTGCATGTGCTCCGGGCAGACCTGTTACACGCAGAGAGGGGTCAGGACCCTGCTGGGCAAGGGCCAGTGGTCACCACAGCCTACAGGTGGCCTTCCTGCCCTTCCTTTTCATGCTGTCTCCCAGACTTCGGCACTTCATTCCATTCTCCTGCTCACATGCCCACAAAATACCCATCCTGTGTCCTTTTCATCCAAGACGTCACTGAGGGCCTTTCCCCATACAGATGGGAAAACCGAGGCCCAGGCAGGAATCCTTAGTTAAGAGCCCTCCTGGGCATTTCTCTTCCACAGAGGTCTCTTGGAGACCAGACCACCGGATGGTCTTGGGGCTGAATCAGATAAATCTGATGGGAGGTGGGGGTGATTCCAACCTGCCTCCCTTTTTGACTCCCCTCCTGCTTCCCCCTCCAGCCCTACACGTTACCTGCCGCAGACCCCAGCAGCCTCTTCCTTAACTTCCCCTGGCTGCCTTCAGCCTTCCCTGATGTTCTCTGATTCACCTGGGTCCTTGCCCTCTGACATCCCATGTCCATCTGTCAAATCCTACCCATCTCACAAGGCCCCTCCTCTAAGAAGCCCTCCTGGATTACCCAGCTCAAAGTGCAAGTCCTCCCCTCTTGAGTGCCCACAGGACTCAGTCAGCTTCTCTTTCACAAACCTAGATCTTAATAGTTGGAGGGTGTTGGTCACCTGACCACAAGTTCCTCTGTTGTCTCGTGTACAGAAGCAAACACACAAGCACATGCACACACACACCTGTACACCTCTAGTGCTGTTTCCTTACCCCTGGACCCGGGGCTCCCTTCCTCCCTCCTTCCCAAATGTACCTGCCCACCCTGGGGGACAAGCTCAAAGCTCCTTCTGCCCACTTTGAGGCCCCTCCCACACCTCCAGGCAGAAAGTCTTGGCAGCTGGGTGTCAGGGTGGGAAGGTGCTGCGGGAGGTTTAGGGAGGCTCTAAACCGTTGGTTCCAGGTGTGGCTTTGAGATTAAACCTGGCACCTTTCCTGTGGCCCTTGATAAGGGTGCTCCTGAGTGTTTATCTGGCATTTTCTGTTTAAGGCCTGTCTGAGGTTCAGTGAAGTCCCCACGGAGCCTTCGGTGATAAGCGCAGCACTCCCCGGGGCCTGCTCTGTGGGGAGCCCAGGGTCTGTACCATCCCTGGGCCCTGCCCCTCCCCTCCCCAGCACAGTGACTGACCCTGAGGAGTGCTATTAATAATTATATCAGGACAGTTTTGTAATCAGGAGCTGCCACGCATGGGAACTGTAGTCTAAGGGAGGATTGTTCTGTTACTGATTGATCTCCCATCACCCTGCCCTTCAAACTCCGGGCTCAGATCCTTCTTGGGTTGTATTTGGGGGTTGGAGCTCAGATGAGGGGAACCTCTCGGTGGGCTGGAGCAGTCGGGAGGCTTCTTGAAGAGGGAGAATTGAAACTGGACCCTGAAGGGAAGTGGTTGCGGGGGAGGGGCAGGGAGCATTCTAGGTAGGATGGGGTCTGTGTTCTCAGGGGCAAGGGGCCTGGGGAGTCTCGGGGTGGTAGGAAGGTTAGGGATGTCAGGGCTGGATCCTGAAGGGCTTTGAATGTCAGCTTGAGCTGTGAGCACTAGGGAGCCATGGAGGGTTTCAGAGCAGGGCAGTGATGGGTCCAAGCTGTTTCGGAAGACTGATATGGCAACAATGTGGAGGACAGATCAGAAGGAAGACACTAACTTTTTAGCTGGGGCCATGGAGAGGAGGAGAGGTGTGAGAGCGCCTGCTTTTTCTTTTATTATTTATTTATTTATTTTGAGACAGTGTCAGCCAGGCTGGAGGTGCAGTGGCACAATCACAGCTTACTGCAGCCTCGATCTCCTGGGCTCAAGCAGTCCTCCTAAATCAGCTTCCCACGTAGCTGGGACTACAGGTGTTTGCCACCATGCCTGGCTAATTTTAAAATTTATTTTAGCAGAGACAAGGTCTTTCTGTGTTGCGCAGGCTGTTCTCAAGCTCCTGAGCTCAAGTGATCCAGCTGTACTCACACCTCCCAGAAACACGTACCTATCCACCGTATTACTGCATGGTGCAGTGCTTAGAACAGGACCTGGCACAGCACAAGGACTCAGTGAATGTCGGCTCCTAATATTTCCAATGAGGTAGGAGGCAGCATCTCATCTGGGTGTTGGAGGATGAGCAGGGTTTTAACAAGTGGAGACGTGGATGGAAGATCATTCCAGCGGAGAGGAACAGTGAAAGCAGAGAGACCAGGGAAGTCCTTGATGTCTGTGGGTCTCCTCTGGGGTGACCGCAGTGTGGGAGGCCCAGAGCATAGGAGTGGAGGCAAAGAGCAGGAGAGGGCCTCAGGCAATGGGCGGGGCTGGGACATTTCCCTGGGAGAGGAGGACTTCTCAGAGTGCTGCTTCAGACTTCTCTCTCCCTGGCAGGAAGAGCGCTCAGACTCCTTAGCCTGACATTCAGAGTCCTTCAGGACACAGCCATGACATCCTTAACCTTCCTACCACCCCCAGATTGCCCAGGCGCCTTGCCCCTAAGAACACAGACCCACTGCCTTTAGTGCTTCAGCTGAAGGAGCCAGGTGGTGGGCCCATGGACCCAAGTCCCCGCTCTCTCCCTTGCTTCCTGACAGGCAGCTCTCGCCTCCAGCAGCGGTCCCCTCTGCTCCTCTGTCAGCACTGGTGACTGTAGCTCTCCCATGAGCATCTTTGCGAAACATCCCTGCCACATGATGATGGAAGGCTTCCTCTGCCCGCCTGCCTTGGCAAACCATGAAGGAGGGGGCCTCAATTTGAGGAAGTGCCCAGGACTTTGTTCTGGCTCCGGCCGTGGCTGGACCCACTGCCTATTGTTTTCCATGCCATTGGTGACCTTGGGCCAGCTGTACTGGACTGGCTGACTCCTACCTCCAAGTCCCCTGCAGAAGACGGCCAGGCTGGCAGGATGATTTTCAGTGCTTAGGTGGCCTTGGGTGGGGCCCCTGCCCATGGAGAGACGTAGTTTCCCCAGTTCATGGGGGTCCCAGTTGGCATTATGGAGATTGCTAATCTCCCAAGGACCAGGAATCTCTTATTAGACAGGAAAGTGAATTCCGAGCCCCAGAGGAGATTGCTAATCTCCCAAGGACCAGGAATCTCTTATTAGACAGGAAAGTGAATTCCGAGCCCCAGAATCGAGACCCATACCTCCTCCTGAGTCTGCTGCTGTTGGGGGCCCTTGTCTTGGACCTGCGGATCAGAGGTCCAAGTCTGTCTGCCATTCCGCCTCTGGGTTTTGGGGATCCTTGCTGCAACTACATGGGGTGTGGGCTGTGAGGAAAGGGCCTGTGTTGGATGGTGGAGTGGTTACAAGCTTCTGCTGGAATTGGGACCGCCTGGGTTTAGATCCTGGCCCCAACCACTCAGTTGTGTCACCTTAGTTAACTTACAAAACAAACGCACAAAATGAGCTTTCTGAGCCTCAGTTTCCTTGTCTGTAAAATGGGATTAATAACAGTGTAAACATCATAAGATTGGTGTGAGGATTAAGTGTAAAATGCCCAGAAGGGAGCCTGGCGCCTCATAGGGGCCCAGTAAATGTTGGATCTTTTGCCATGAGCTGATAGAAGGATCCAGGGGTTGGGGTAAGTTCACCTCACTGAGATTCAGGAAGGGTGACCGTGAGATGCTGTGATGTCGTGAGGCCTGCTGGACCTTGTCTCTGTGTACGGACCCCTGGAAGTCAGTCCCTTCCTGAACCTTCCCAAACCCAGCCCTGGAAGGCAAGTCCCTCCTCTCCTTTCCCTGGCTCTCCAGGCCCCATCGCTGTTCCTGGGCCAGCTGGATAAATGGCTTCTTCTCTGCTTGCCCCCTAAGGCTGTTCCTCCCTGCTGTCGGCTTTGGTTTCCTGCTTGTGAAAGGAGGTGATTGGATGAGGAGGGCCTGCATGGCGGCTGGGCCTGCATTCCCAGCTGTGACCACTCCTGAGACCGAGATCGAGGGCAACGGTGGTGGGCACTGTGTGCAGCCCCTAACGAGCCTGGCACTCACACCTCCCTGGTGACAGATAAACTGAGGCTCAGCCAGCCAGGCGCTTGCTCAGGGCCTGAGGCTAGCAGATGGCAGGTGCCCAAGTTCTCCTGCTCGTTCCTCGCCTCCTAGAGGATTTGCTGGGATTCTGGAAGGGCCCCAAGCAGGGCAGAGGAGAGGGTGGGGCTTCCTGGAGCCCCTCCTCTCCTATCTTCCTTTATTTCCTGAGACTTTGGGGACTCTGGAAAAATCTGTGAATGTCTTGGTTTCTATACCCGTGTACTATTGTGTGAGAGCCCAGCCTTTCCTTCAATTCAGACCCCTCCGCTCACCCTTCACGAGCAGTCCAGAGAGAGTGATGGGTCATTGCCCCGTCTGGCCCACCTAGAAGGCAGCCAGCCTGGGAATGTGACACAGCCCCAGCACCTTGCGCAAAACCCACTTCCTATCGCCCCTAAGCCACCACAGAAAATGCAAGGCACTTTTTCCTTCTTTCCCGCTAAGGCAGACACACCTTGGGTTTATTTGTCTAAGGATTTTCCATTTCCTTTTCTGGAAAGTTGTTTGGGTCCTGCGCGTTGCTGTTTCCACAAAGGAGGCTGGGAAGAGAGGCACGTGTTCCCGGGAATCGAGAGTAGGGAGGCTGAGATCCCAAGACCTGTGGGAGCCAGGGCTCACCCTGACACCGCCTGAGGCCGTGATGATGCCCAAGGCCTCTTGGGGTGGCCTGTCATAGGAATAAACCTGTTTTAGGAGTGAAGAACCTAGGCCAGGACAGCAACTTCCCCCAGGCCTCATAGCACGAGGCTGCCAGGCCTCCCCTGCTCATGTCTGTGCTCACAGTTGTCTTCAGAGGCCGTTAATTGTCTGAGCTTCTTATTCAGCCCTGTCTCCCACTTGGACAGACTTGGGTGGTATAGGACTCCCTGAGGGCAGAGCCTACATCTTTACCTCTGCACCCCGTGGGGAGAGGGGCAGTGAGGGAGCCTCCCCTGCTTCTGCGGTGGCTAGAAGCCCACCCCTCCTAGCCCTCTTTCTGCTTGGACATTCCTTTCCCAAAACCACCTCCCTTCCTTTATATAAACAAATGTCTGCTATGTGCCCTACTCTAGGAAGCCTTTCTGGATTACTGGAAAGAGGTGGGGCTCTTCCGCTGCCCAGAGATCCACCTCACCCCTCCCTGTGTCTCAGGCCTAGTCCCAGCTGCCCACCCCTACACACCAGGGCAGCATGGTAGAGCATCACAGCTCCAGGGTTCCTCCGTTGGCAGGGGTGTTTGAGTCCACTAGTATCAGAGCCAGTACGTGTTGGAAGGTTGGTTTCCTGTGGACACTGACCCTGGCACTAGCTCAGATTGGGCACCGGGGCACTGTGTTCTTAGAACCATGATGACTCAGCATCAGGGATTCACCCTACTGTGGTGCCCACTCTGCGTCCTTTCCATCGAAAGTCCTGCTGTGCTCCTAAAACAGCCTGCTTTTCAAATCTCCTGATAGGAAGATCTGCTTGATCAATTCCCTGGGCAGCCAGAATCGGGGAAAAGCCTTTCTATTGATGACAGGCAGCTGTCCCCATTATCACAGGGTAAGAGTTGGTAGATACTTCTTTCCTTTCTTGCCATGACTTCCAGGAGCGCAGGTGGAAAGCGATGCTCCATGGCAGTCTGTCTCTGGTGCCATGAGCAGCTTCATTCCTCTCTTTCATTGTATGTTCACTAGATTGTTGTTAGGAGCTTTTCTTGTAATTCAATCCCTTAGTGTTCAAAGTGTGGTTCTGGGACCAGCAGCATTGCACTGCCTGAGAGATTGTTAAGAAATAAATAATCCCAGGCCCCACTCGGCCCTACAGAATCAGAATCTCCATTTTAACAGTACTCCCAGGTGTTTATGCTCACATTTTAGTCTAAGAAGCACTGATGGAATCCCAAAAGACTTCCTAAATCAAAGTTGCATGAAATAAGACCTGTGATGCTTCTTCCCCTTTCCTATCCCACATTCCCTACCAGGGGCTTCCCCTGACCCGGTCTAAGCCCAGCCCCACCCCTTCCAAGCCCCAGTGCTTCCAAACCAGCCCTTGCTCTGATTTTGCCCCTCATTCCGCTCCCTGGCAGGGTCAGTTACTGAAGGCTATGGGAGGGACCCTCTGTGTTGCGGTCTGTAGGGATGAGGAAGATAATGAGCTTGTGCCCCAGGACAGGGACCCTCCAGGTGCTGGCTGATCCAGACCAAGTTGACTCTCCTGTGGCACTGGGCCCTCAGGGTTCTGCTCCTGATCACTCCTGGTGAATGGGACATCATAGTGTGGGGACATCAGACCCAGGCCCCGTACTGTTGCCAGGATGAGGCAGGAGCAGAGAGGGCCCGAGAGACCTAGGAGTGGTTGGCCTCAGGAGCTGCAGTCCCAGGGAGTGGGACCTTAATCCCGCTTCTGCTCCAAGAGCTGTCACTAGTTGGAGGATACAGCAGTGTTGGTCAGCGGCCTGCAGGGCAGCAAGGGACAGGGGGCTGAGTTCCCCAAAGCCACCTGTAAGGAGCAGCCTTTGGTGCTGGCCCATGGTGGGACCAGCTGCCCAGGAAAATGACCAGGACCTCACCCGGTGAGCACCCACGTGGGGGTCAGTGGCCCTCTGGCAAGGATTCATCCAGGGGATTCCGGGGTCTGGTCATGTGTGCTTCCAGGCCACCTTTGCGAGCCCTTCAGACCCCCAGGCTCCATGAGTCCAAGCTCTGCCTCTTCCTGGAAGGCTTTGTTACTTCTGCCCTCCTGATCAGCACCTTGCCACTATACAAGTATTTCTGAGTCTGGGCTCCCTTCCAACCTTCGAACTCGGAACCTGGGCCTACTCTGTCCACCTATCCTCAGGCTCACTGGGTAGGGATGGGCAGGAGACAAATGCAGACCCGTGACGCAGGCCTGGTGGGCCCCTCTGTCTTGGCTGGCTCTGAAAATGGCCACTTCCAAAGCCTCTGGTTCTCAAACACCAAGGGCTTGGGGAAGGACCCTCATCCCCCGCTCCCAGGCTGCTCCTAGTGCTGTATTTAGCCTTCTTCACAGGCCTGGGCCTGGCGTGGGGACCTGGGCTTCCTGTGTTCCAGGCCCCGCGGCCCTAACCCCATCTGGTCTTGGCTCTTCAAAGGCCCCCGTGATGCCAGCCTGGAGTGGGGTGTTCAGGGAGGAAGTGGGGTCATGGGTCCTGCCTCAGTCATGAGGCAAGTCCTCTGCTCTGCTGCATGCCCTGCAGGGGGCCACTTTGCTATTTGTGGGGCTGGGGAGTAGGTTGAGACTCATTCAATGCGTATGACATTGGGGAAGTCACTTGAACCCATGGCCTCAGTTTATTTTGGTGCAGTGGGGTTGTAATGGCCTGCAGATCCTGCTGCTGTGTTCCAATGCTCTGGTGGCAGGAGGGTCTGGAGGACGTGGCATGGAGGGGGGTCTGTGAGGTGGCTTCCCAGGACCTGCGTACCTGTACAGCTACATCACAAAGCAGGAAGTGTGTGTGCTGAGGTGAGGCTGGGGAGCTGGGGGCTGGCTGAGGCAGGGGCCTGGGGCAGAGGACCATGTCATCATTTTCTCATTAGGTGAGACAGTGATCTGCCCATGTGAGATGATCTTGCTGACCCTGTGGGCTCCAGGAATGTTGGCCTCTCATGAATAGACTTACCAGATGGACCTCAGAGTGAGGAGGTCTCTGGGTGGATAGGGGCAATGGCAGGCCCTGCCCACCTTTCCTTCCACCCTTCTAGGCCTCACCCACCCCAGCCCCTGCCCATGACATCCTAGGGGAGAAAGAGCAAAGGAGGGTTGTCCTGCAGGTGGCCCTGCCCCATCCCTGCTCTTGGGGGCCCAGCATACCTTCCTGACCATGCCTAGTGGGCTGGCAGATGGCAGGTCCTGTTCAGCTTTGAACACCTTCCCAAGCTGCCTGCATGTGGAGTCTGCTCCCCACCCGGCATTGTGTAGAGAGCTGGGTCAAGCCTGGTCCCCTGCCCTACCCAGGGTTCAGGGTACCATCTGGGAATAGAGAACAGGGCACATATGGTAAAGTAGAGTGTCCCCAGGAAGCAATGCAGTCACAGAAATGCCCACAGCTTCTCTGTTCCACTGTTTAAACAGCTCTCCGTGAGGACAGGAGGTGAGGGAGGTAGCTGGATGAGGGGCAGCACAGGTGGCAACCGCTGTGTGCACTCAGAGGGGCCAGAGAGACAGGCTCAGGGCTGTAGGCAGTGGAGGCCACAGTGTACATAGCACAGGGCTTCAGAGGTGGCAGGGCAGTAGTGACCACGATGTACATAACTCCATGTGTGTCCTCACATGTGTATGTTTAGGCACACACGTTTGTGTGTGCACACATGTACTGGTGTGAAATGTGCATGGTGTGTGTGCCCGTGTGGTGAGCGTGTGTTTGTATGTACATGAAGCCCACACAGTGTCAGAGGAGGAAGGGATAACCAGGCCTATTGCCAGGTCTGTTGCATGGTTGTGACTTGGCAGGGCAGGCGACAGGGCCTGCGGACCCATCCTGAGGGAGGAGATGGTCCACCTGCTTGTTGCACGGTCCTGTGAGCACAGCTGGAGTGTGCCCATGCCAACTTTTTTCCATCCTGTCTCTGTGGCTCAAACTCTATAGCATGAAGCAGGGGCCATTGCTGGAGAGTTGATGGTGCTCTCTCGGACCCTGCCCTCTGCACTGCTGGCTGGTGGTGGTGGTGGCAGTGGTATTGGGGCCACGTTATAACTTTTGTGGGCCTGGGTTCTTTGGCCATCATGGGCTCTTTCCTCTAGACATTAAGATATTAGAAACTGGATTTTACAGTTGCATTGGCATCAAGATGCACATATGAACCCTGGTGGTGAGGCCTGCTTGAACAGCCCTAAGGGCAGTGAAGGAGGAATTTCACCAAAGCTCTGGGGCCACCTGCACCTAGGTAGTTCTGCCATTGGGCCCAGAAGGGAACACAAGGCTGTCCCGGGCAGGGCAGCTGTTCCTTCAGCTGGAAACTGCTGGGCTTTGCATGCTGTGAACACCTAAGAAGCCAGGAAAGCTTTGGCCTTTGAAGCAGCTGGCTTGAACCCGGAGGAGGCAAGGGCTCCCAGAAGATCGGACTGGGCCAGGAGGCGGAGGGAACAGTGTCAGCGACCATAGCGCTCTCAGGAGGAAACAGAGCCAAGGAAGATGCAGTAAGAGGTGAGGCAGCAGCCGTCAATGACAGGGTGGAACCCATGCCAGGGGGGCAGATGGCATGGGGGCCTCCAGGAGAGGGAGAAGCGAACTAAGAGCCTGGAATCCCTGCCTGCTGGCCTTGCTGTGAGGGCCCAGAGACCCCCTGTGGGGACACCTGGCTAGAGGTGTGGGGTGGGACGGGTTGGGGAGGAGAAGCATGAGAACTGAAAAAGGCCAGCAGACGACCCAGAGCCATGAGGCAGAGGCTGCTGACTCTTCAGGGACTGGGTGTCAGTGGTGGAGGGGACAACAGCCTCTCCCTTGGCTCAGGCCCTGATTGGAGATGCAAAAACAACAGGTCCTGTGGGGCTAGGGGAGCGAGGGGCTGGGAGAGTGAGAGGCAGGATCTCCCGTGGATTCCTTTTGGCTGCCCAGCCCCCTTGGTTCTTTGTCACGGAGGCCACTTTTCTGAGTCCTTGCTGCAGTCTGAGGAGGAGGTGGCCTCTGGTTAAGCAGAAAAGGGAGGAGGAAGAGGCTGGGTGTGGCAGGCAGAGCAGGCCAGGCTGGAGTGGAGACCCTGGGCTCCAGCCTGGCTCCACCCTGCCCCACCAGAAAATCCTCTGAGCCTCAGTTTCCCATGCACCAAAGGAGGGTGTCAGATCCAGTGCCATCCCTCTGCCAGTCCTGTGCTTTATAATCTAACAAGCCAATGTAGGAGACTTCTGAGGGAGCCCAGGGCGGGAGGAGCAGAATGGGAGGCTGCAGGGTCCCAGGAGAGAGGAGGAGCTTGGCATAAGGATGTGCTCCAAAGCCACTTACACACATGACACTTCATTCCAGGGTCCCACAGTGCCGAAGCCACTCCAGCAGAGGCCCTGTCCTGCCCTGCCCTGCCCTTCCTAAGGATGTGGGCTGGCAGCCTGGCACAAATGCCACCCCCACTTTTTTATTTTTTATTTTTATTTATTTATTTATTTATTTATTTATTTATTTTTACAAGTGAGGGATCCCTGCCCTCCCAGGCTAGCAGGGATTCATCACCCTCAGGGCAGGGCTGGGGAAAAAGTGACTTCATTCCTTCCTGGAGGATCTTCTCCAATCCCCACAAAGTTGGGGGGAAAGTAGGGCCCAGCCTCCCCAGGGCACCCTCATTCTGAGAGTTTGGTCTGACTCTCAAATCTCTGCTCCCATCCCCGGAGGTGGCATCTCAAACCCTTATGGACCCCAGCTGGGCTGATGGCAACTTTTTTCCACCCTGTTTCTGTGGCTCATCCTCTATTAGCATCAGGCAGGGGCCATTGCTGGAGAGTTGATGGTAAAACATCAGAAAATGGTGCTTTCCAGAAAGAAATGGGTACAGCATTATTGCTGCACCCCCAGGACAGTAAGCCTGGCCAAGTGCTCAGGGCAGGCAGGGGTGGGGATGAGGACAGGATAGGGGCAGGAGGGGAGAAGTACATGGGAAGCAGTAGCCTAGAAAATTACTAAATTGTTCCAGCTCTGGTGAATCACTGGTGGCCCGCTAAATCCGCTTTTGATTTAAGAGAGATCGTGTGACGCCTAAATGTTCAGGAGTTGTCTGTCAGACAGGAATTCATAGGCTTTGTGAGGTGGGTGCCTCTCTCGTCTCTCAGGGGATTGAGAGAGTCAGCAGATACCACCAGGATCAGCCCCCACCACGCCTAGCCCTGTGCTCAGCTCTGCGGGGGGGCATGGTGGGCAGGGACACAGAGGCCCAGGCCCTGCTTTGGGAACAGTGGGCCTGGGGTGAGCATGGCCTTGGCCCTCCCTGAGGGTGGTCTTGTGGAGGAAGGGTCAGGAGGGGCTGCTGCAGCTGGAGAGGAGAGCGACGGCACTGTGGCAGGAGGAAGAGTGAGAATGTCAGCACCCAGGCTTGGCGAGTCTGGGGCATGGAGCCACGCCTCTGTCTAGAGCAGGAAGGGTAGTGAGGGCCTCAAAAGGATGGTCAGTGGAGAGCTCCAGGCAGAGGACCTTGACAGGCTCTGGGGCCCTCCTGTCTCTTTTCTGGATCTGTGTGTTCTGGGCCTGGGCCCCTTGTCTGCTCCCCTAGGCTTGGAGAGGACTGGCCTTGCCTCATGCAAAGGACCACTCCAGACTGGTACCAAGTATGGCCCATGGCCTCCTGTGGGTGCAGGCCTGTGCGGGTGTCCTGAGAGCCAGGGTAAGCAGGTCAGAGTCGGGAGGGGGATGGCAGTGGATGCCCTGTGCAGGATCTTCAAGCAGAGCTGGGAGCCACTGGTCAGTTGGGGCAGAGTCACTGGGAGGAGCATTTTCTGATTTTTTACCACCCCTTTTCCAGGACCCTGGGGGACTGGGTCCTTTCTTCCCACCCTCCATCAGGGTTCTCTGCCCCAATTCAGGAAAGCCTGCATGATTCTGGAAAGTTCATCCAAGCTGTGGGTGAGCTGATGGTGACTAGATGGTCAGGACCAGTCTGCTCTCTGAGTCCTCTCCCACCCCAAACCCCATCTTCCTGGTGGCCCCAGAGGGATGGTCCTTCCCACCTCGTCCCCTCTGCCCTGCACTCAGCAGAAGCTTCTGGCCAGCGATAGCCTCAGCCACACCCAAGGTCTAGACCCTCAGCCAACATCTGAGGCTCCATCCACCCTCCTCCGGATGAAGCCCAAGGTTCTCCCACCAGGAGACGGGGCCCAGACAGTCCTGGGAACAGCCAGCTCTGGCGGGAACGCGGGTCTCTGGGGCAAGTCAGGAATGAGGCACATCTGGAAAAGCCTTTGCCAAGACCATTGCTGTCAGCAGGGCCAGGAAGGGCCCAGCCTTAGTAGCCTCGAGCCCCGCCCAGGGCTTAGAAGCGGGGGTGGGGGCAGCCCCCTTATTTAGCCTGGCTCAGGCCCGAGTCCATGGGAAGACCCAGGAGCCAGCAGAGTGCAAGCGGACAGCACCTGCCAAATCAGGAAGTCCGGGAGGAGAGCTGGGCTGCACACAGCACCTGCCCGGAGACCAGCCTCCTAGGGCTCACTGGGACCACAGGGGTGGCTCTGGCTGCCCTGAACTCCTCTGGTGCGTACTTTTAGCCGGTGCTTCCCTTCCCACCCACCACCCCAATTATACAGGGTTGTTGGAGCCTGTCCCCTCCCTCCCTGCCCCACCCATCCTGGCACCTCTGGCCTGCAGCCCCCAAGTTTTGTACTGGGGTTTCTGTCTGGTAACCAGGTCATCAGGGGCCCTTCCTGACAGATGGGCAGAGAACTGCATTCAGGCCCTGGGATGGGGTGTCCTGAGTTCTAGTGCCAGTTCTGCCTTTTTTTGGCAAGTCATTTACAAATCTGAGCCTTCCGGGGTTTCGGGAAACAAGCCCCAGCTGGACGCTGTGTCCTTCCTTCCTTCCTTCTCTGGTTGGTCTGCATTTGTGGCAGATCAAGAAGGAGGCAGAGGGGTTGGAGGCATCCCTGGGCCTGGGGCTCCAACAGCAAATCCTTCCCTTTTCCAACCACATGGCCAGGTGCCAGCCACAGGGACCCTCAGCAATGGTGGGCACGTGAGCTCTTGGCACTCCTGGCCATGCTTGCATTCTGGTGGCGCCTCCTGGTGACAGCCATGCCTTCCTCCAAAAGAATGGAGATGTAATGGTGGCATTAAAGGCAGAGGCCATGCTGACGAGGGGGGGAGGATGAGAGTCGCAGGAGGTGGTGGAGTGGCACCCTGAGGAGCCTCATAGCATCGTGAGATTGTTGGGATCTAATCTGCCTGGGCAAAATGCTTTGCTTGACCAGTTCCCCCTGGGTCCCTTGGTCACCTGCCCGATGCTGAGCAAGGTGGGCTTCTGCTGAGTACACACACACACACACACACACTCTCTCTCTCTCTCTCTCTCTCTCTCTCTCTCTCTCTCTCTACAGTGCCACAATCATTAGCCTCTCCTCGCTGAGCCCACGGGCTCTTAATGGGATGGAAACTGTGTGTGAACCGAAGCTGGTCTGCCTGGCTCTTGTCTGTCTTCCCTGTACCCAGAGCAATGTCTGGCCTGTGATACACACTAAACATTTATCCAACTATATGTTGGATAAATTAGTAAGTCTCAGATGACCCTCATCCACATGTACAGTAGCAAACTGTGGGCCCTCACCTGCACATGGACACCATCATGGACACCCGGGACATGCCTGGGTCCATGCAGGCCTGTTTTCCTGTCTGTGCCACTCTGCAGGGCCACATGGCCTGAGTTCAGTGGCCCCTTGTGGCCTGGTGCCAGTTCTGCCCCTGCTTCTTCCCTCAAGTCTTCTTGGCTGGTTCCCAGCACCTGCCAGCCTCAGAACATAGCCCTGTACCAAGCAGAGCAGGAACAGGTGTGGGGAGGAGGAGGGTGGTGTGTATGTCCCTCAGTAGGCATCGTCTGCTGGAGACAGCCAGGAGCCTATGGCCTGGAGGGAGATGGTCACGTTCCAGAGGACCCTGGTCTGAGGGGTGCCACCCCCACCTACCCTCAGGAGCCAGATCTACAGGAGAAACGGGCTGCTCTCTAAAACTTCAAGTTGAGGGAGTCCTAGTCCTGCAGAGAGCTCTGGTTGGATGCCCCTGGAACTGACCAGAGAGTTTCTCATGTGAGTCAGTGTCCTTGCTAGGGCAAGGGGCCCTGGGCCCGGAGCCAGGGGTGTGAGGGAGCCTCCCAGAGCCTGGAATGCTGAGCCAGGGCTCCTCAGAGGAAAGGATGTAGAGGAGGGCCCAGGAAGTGACCCAGCGGAGCTACTTTCCTCTCCTGGACAGCTAAGGAAGTGCTGATGACCTTCGGCCCCCCGGGCTCTCTAAGCAGGCAGGGCGTACTGGCCACCGCCATCCTGGACAGGCACTTAGGGGAATGCATCTCCTGCAGCCCCAGCAAACACACACCAGGCTGGACCCTGTCAATTTATGGTGAGAGCCAGGCCACAGCTAGGCAGAGGGGTGATCAGTGACGGCTGGCGTCATTGTCTGCAAGACGGCCCCCAGACAAGAGGTACAAGATGCAGTCATCCTTGCCTTGCCCTAAGCATACTTCGAACTCAGAGGAGTCCTCTCATTGGGCCTCAGTTTTCCACCTATAATGGGAAGATGCCAACACTGCTGAATGAGACTGTGGTGGGGCAGGCAGGAGGTGGGAGGAGAGCCCAGAGTATCCCAGGCCCTTCCTAGGGGCCACAGGGGGACCCTCCCTCCTGGGCCTGGCTTGTCCAGCACGTTCTATGTAGCAGGCAAGAGGGCTGGGCCCCGGGGTTCCTGACGGCTTGCTGGCCGGAGTCCAGATTCTTGTTGTTTGTCGGCTGGCGCTGGACCTCTGGATTGGAGATGCCCAGGGCACAGGGGGTCCACAGGGGTCTGCCTGAGGGCTTTGGTCCCTCCCGCTGTGGGGGGCCCGTCTGGCCCCTCCTGCTCTCTGCCTCTCATTTATGTCTTCCTTTCTGCTTCTTGGTTCTGGGTCCAGTCCTATCTCCCTGTTTCAGTTCGTCTTTTCTTAACCCTCTGTGCTCTGTCTCTCAGCCCTGCTTGTCTCACTGTCTCTGGCTGGGGATCTGTGTCTTTCACTTCTACTTTGGCTCTATTTCCCTTCTACTGTCCGTCCTTCTCTCGGTGTCTCTGCTCTCCTCCCCTCAGCCTGCATCTTCCTGTCTCTCCCTTTCTCTCCTGCTCACTCCCTCCCTCGTCTCCAGCACCTTCCAAAGCCAGGTCGGGCTGCCGTTCCTTCCACCTTTCCAGTGACCTGCCAGTGTGACTGCCTTGAAAGTCTGAAACTGTCTCCATCGTCACCAGCGAGCCCTCAAATCATTGGTTCAAACAGCTCCTGAGAAGTTTGGGAGCTCCGTGGGCGGGGGCTTTCTAACAGCCCTGCCAAGCTCACAGCATAGAGAACAGCCACGGACAACCTCTCTGCACCTTCTGATGCCTCCGTGCCTGCTTCCACAGAGGCTTGGCTGGTGGGACTGGGGGCTCTGGGACATCCCTAACATGGCATGCAGTGGCCGTGCAGGAGGCCCCGACTGCCCCTCGGGAGCCCTGGGCTCAGGGATTCCAGGCCAGTCCCTCTCTGGGTTGGGATGGGGATGTCAGGCCAGCAGGATCATGGTGCCTGCCTCCAGGGAGGGCAACATCCACCCACCGAGTCCAGCCTACCCACTCGCCCACTCTGGAGTGCCTGGCTCTACCCTCAGGAACCCCCTGAGCTTTGCACACAGGGTGGAGACACCTGTGTTTCTCTGGTCCCCTGAGTGAGGCCAGCTTGGAGGAATTTCCCAAAGCCTATTAGAGCAACGGCCGCCTCCTGCCTGCCTCCTTGGGCTGGGCAGGGCTGAGGGCGGAGGGAGAGAGGGAGGGGGGCAGAGGAGGAAGGAAAAAGTTGGCAGGCCGACAGCAGAGCCGAGTCTGCATCCATCCAGAGGAGGCCCGTGTGGTGTGGGGCGGGCCAGGAGTGAAGAGAGGCCTTCCTCCCTTTGTGCTCCCCCCGCCCCCCTGCCCCTATAAATAGGCCCAGCCCAGGCTGTGGCTCAGCTCTCAGAGGGAGTTGAGCACCCGGCAGCGGTCTCAGGGCAAGCCCCCTGCCAGCATGGCCAGTGAGTTCAAGAAGAAGCTCTTCTGGAGGGCAGTGGTGGCCGAGTTCCTGGCCATGACCCTCTTTATCTTCATCAGTATCGGTTCTGCCCTGGGCTTCAAATACCCAGTGGGGAACAACCAGACGGCAGTCCAGGACAATGTGAAGGTGTCGCTGGCCTTCGGACTGAGCATTGCCACGTTGGCGCAGAGCGTGGGCCACATCAGCGGTGCCCACCTCAACCCAGCCGTCACGCTGGGGCTGCTGCTCAGCTGCCAGATCAGCATTCTCCGTGCCCTCATGTACATCATTGCCCAATGTGTGGGGGCCATCGTCGCCACCGCCATCCTCTCCGGCATCACCTCCTCCCTGCCTGGGAACTCGCTTGGCCGCAATGACGTGAGTAGGGTGTCCCTGGGCTCAGGGTGTTCTAGAATGATGCTGAAAGGCACTGGTTCCATCCTCGGCCCATTGTGCAGATGGGGACACTGAGGAACAGAGAGAACAAGAGGTGGCTGGAGGTCACGTAGGGAGCTGGGGCTAGAACTCAGCTATGCATGCCTCCCAGAGCCTGTTTTCCGTCAGGCACTGTGGGAAGCTGAAAGCCAGAGAATAATGGTCTTGCCAATGTCCCCTGCAGGGCATTTATTATGGGGAATAAGCTTGGCCAGCCGTTTCTCGCCCCTTGGCTGTAGCTTTTTGGCCCTTCTCAGTCCTGCCTGTGCTGCCAGCTCCCTCCTCCTGCAGCCTTGCACCCTGGGGAAACTTTGCCCACCATCCCTAGCCACCCTGAACCCGATGCCCAGCCTGTCTGCAGCTGGTTCTGCAAGTCTGTGAGCAAGACTCCCTCAGGGAGCCCCCAGGCCTCTGGGGAGCCCCCCATATTCACACAGGTTTCCACACACATCACCTCTAGGAATTAAGAGAAGGGCCCTCTTCCACTCCTCTGCCCCTGGGAATTAGACAAAGATAAGGGAGTGGAAACACTTTCTGACACTGTTTGAAAGGGGTTTTCCTGGATTACAGTGTGGGCTGGGGGCCAGGCACTGACAGGTGTGGCGCGTGTGTGTGTCTGTTTGTGTGTGCATGTGTACACGTGTTTGCCAGCATGGGTCTCTGAGCTTGTGTAAACTGTGCACATGTTTGTGCACCCGTGTAAGGGTGTGTGGGGGTGAGTTTATAACCACACGTGCCCATGGCTCCTGGCCTGAATGGGGTCTGGACTGGGGTCACTAATGATAAGCAGATGCTGGTGACTGGGTGGCAGCTGTGGAAAAGAATGTCTCCTGAGCTGCTTGGCACGGGTAATAGGCTGCTGGCGGTAGCTGCCTGCTATCCCAGACCTGGGCTTTTCCAGCTCCTCAGACAAGTGCAAACTCAGGCCGGGCTTGGGCCATAGCAGGGGGTGATTTGGCCTGGAGACTGAGGAAGGCTTCGAGGATGTCTCTGAGGGCCTGCATGGGGAGGGAGGGAGGCTAAGGAACAGAGAGGAGGACTCATCTAGAGAGAGGAGGCTGGCGGGGCTGTGGGCAGGGCAGGTGGGTGTGGGGATGGTGTGCACCATCTCTGAGGGCGCCACAGAGATGGCAGGAGTGATTACAGCAGCTGTCCTCTCTCTTCCTAGCCAAAGTTCAGATCCCGGTGCTGGCAGCCAGCAGGAGGCTAGGTAAAGGTCTGGTGCAGAGGGCAGCTGGCTCAGCCCGGCCACGGGGGGCTTAGCACTTTTGTGTCACGGTGACACCTTGCCCAACCTCCTCTGCAGCCAACCTCTGCTCAGCCCAAGATTGAAGATTAGCTCCCTGGGCTGGAGTTTAGACTTTAGCCAGTTTAGACATGGCTACAGGGGATGTAAGGGACAGAGCTCAGGCAGGCCACGTCAAGCTCTGCGCCCCAGGCCTCAGTTTCCAGTGGAGGCAGAGCTTATGGCCTCAGGGAGTTCCGATGGGTAGGGTCAAGCTCACGCTGAGGCTTGGCTGGGCATCACGGGCTGGGGAAGGGTCCCCGTAGGGGAGGGATTGTGATTCCCAGGCTTTCTGGCCCCATCTCTTCCCTCCCATCTCACAGGGCAGTACCTCTGCACCTGCTGGCAAAGGCTTCACACTCCAGTACGGGCATCCGAGGCAGAGGCAGGAGGGCGGGCTCCATCTGTGCCATCTGGATCAGGGGCCACACCCGACTCCCATGTCCCATGTCCTCCCTGGCCTCCATTTTTTATAGTCACCCCAATACTTGGGCTGGGCATGTTGCAAATAGGAGAAAAAGAGGAGCAGCCTAGTGTGGGGGCCAGCCCTGGGCTGGGAGGCACACACCTGGATTCAAGACCTGTCTGCAGCTAACCTGTTGAGCTTCCTTGGAGCTGCAGACCCTGAATCTCGAGAGGGGACCTAGGTCTTGTGACATCTCACAGCCACACCCATACAGCCAGCTCACTTCATTGCTTTGCACTTATCACCCATCCCAGGGAGGCTGGCTAAGAACAGCCAAGCAGGGCCAGTGCTGAACATCAGGGCACTATGCATTGCGGTGGGGGCTCAGGCGCTGCCCTGTCCCCACAGGAAGGGTGGGGTTCTGCAGCTCAACTCTGGGCCTAGAAACAGAGAAGGTATCCCCCAGAGGGCTCCCATCAGACACTGGCCCTGGAACTGGAGGGGCCTCAGGGGTGGCCTGGATGCCTTAAAAGGGACAGGGGTTGGTCTGGGCAGCAGGTGACACACTCTCCTTCATGATCCAGGGGAGACTCCTGCAGCCTCTCTGGCCCTGAGCCCCACCCCAGCCAAAACCTGGGTGGGGCAAGTTGTTGGCATGGAGATTTCCAAGGAAAACAGAGAAAGAGGTGGCAGGAAGTGGTTGGGGTGAGTCAGGGGTGTCCCTTTGAGACATGTTGGGGACAACTTTCTCCTGACTTGAGTCAGGGCTCAGGATACGCCCTCTAGAGACCATGGGCCTCCATCCAGCCTGCAAGGTCTTGGCTAGTTCTAAGAGCCAAATACCAATTCTGGCCAAGGGTGAGAGGCTCTGAGGCTGTGGGGGGACACTCTTGCCTGTCCCCGTCCTAGCTCAGCCACTAACACCATGTGACATCACACAACAGACAAGCCTGTATGGTCCTAGCTCCTGTCTATGAGATAGGGACATAGCAGGGCATGGCCACGCTCTGAGAAGTAGGAGACATTGATGGACTTGGGATTACTGGCATTTGCTGTTTTTGTCATTCTGCTGTCTGGTTTGCTCAGCCGGCTCCCTGTAAGCGTGACCGGGGACTGCTGGGTGCTCAGTGCAGGGCCGGGTTAGCCCGGCTCCCTCCCCGGAGAAGCCCTATGGCAAGATAAGCCAGTGCACAGCTGCCTGTGATATGGAGCAGGAGGCAGATTCGATAAGAGGTGTCAGGGCAGGAGGCCTGGGAACCTTTGAACTTAAAGGGTGGGAGGTCCAGGAAAGCATCAGGGAGGAGGTTTCGCAGGAACCAGAATGTGGAGACCCTGCCAAGGGAAGGGCCAGAGAGGACTGTGTAAGCACAGGGTGGGAGGAGGTGGGGGGCAGTGTCTGGGAGTAGTGGGGTGTGGTCAGGCTGGGGGGCAGTGTCTGGCAGTAGTGGGGTGTGGTCAGGCTGGGGGGCATGGAGGGAGGGTGGTGAGGGCTCAGGATTCAGGCCGGGGGCTTCATCCAGGGGAAGGAGTGTGGATCCCCAGAGCCTGTGATTTCTGCCCCCTGGGCTCAGGCAGAGGGCAAAGCTACCCTCTTTGGGGTCTTCACCAGCCCTCCTAATTCAGGGCCTGACTGTTCAAGAAGTGCTTCTACCTGCAGCATCAGGGGCCTGACCGAAGCCCTAAACTCTCCCTTTCACCCTGTTTTCTGGGCCTCAGTTTCCCTAGCCATAGAGTGAGAGGCCCCTTCATGCCACCAGTTCTCCCGGGGGCCCTGTCACCTCCTCCAGAGCTCAGGGGAGGGCTGGGGAAAGGCAGGCAGAGTTTCCATGTCCCTGTCCAGCCCCGGCTATGCAGGGAGGGCTGGGGGCTGGGTGGTGATGCCACATCTGGGACATATAATTACTGTTTCCAGCCAGTCCCAGATGACAGGGAAGGCACAGAGAGGGGCGGGAGCTTTGTGGTGGAGACTTCCCTCACCACGGAAAATCCTGAGGCTGCTTCTCCTTTAGGGCCCTTAGCACAGCACAGCCCAGCTGGTCCCAGTGTTGCCCACCCCGATGCTTGCCCTAACCAGGGCCTGCACTGGGAACTCTGGTCTGAAGGGGCCCTGCATTCAGAGGGGACACAGCTCCCCGGGATGCCTAAGGGGCTCACCACCTCCTGCACCTCGCCAGGCCACAGCCTCCTCTCACACCTTGCCTCCCCCTCTCCACCCAGGGCAGCCTTCCAGCAGCGTGAGGGGCCATTAGCTCATTGCAAGGCATTTCCAGATGGTGCCCCCACTTAGCCTAGGGCCCCCTGCCAGCAGGGGCCATGGCCCTTACCTTCTGGAAACACACACAAATCTGGAGTCTCCTGAATGGCTGGAATCTGAGCGCTCACACCTGAAGGAAGGCAGGAAAATGCCTTCTGCAAGGTCCTGCAGGTGGCCTGGGTCCCCTCAGTCAGGGCTTCCCCCGGGGACAAGAGGGGCTCCTTGCCCACATGGAATGGTGCCCAGGGGGATCATGAGGGGCTGTCTTCACTCAGCCAGTAGCTACACTTCAGTGGCGTGGGCACACTCTGAGGCTGAAATCTCCAACTTAGAAGATGTCCAGAAAGGCTGGAAAATGCTACTGCCCCATCATCCTCCCACGCCCCTCTCCCCGCCCTTTCAGTGCCTGCAATCTCATCATGGTCAAGGCCCCTTGAGAGGCAGGTTTCTGCTCAGTGTAAAGAAGGTGGTGGTTGTCACTGCTGACATGAAGAAGGGGCTCCCTCTAAGTCAATAAGCTCCCTGTCATCAGGGGTGTGCAACAGACACTATCTGGTGGGGAGGCCACTTTGGGGGTGCCTTTCTATGCAGGGGTGTAGTAGGGTAGGTGACAGCTTCTGCAACATAGGCTTTGTGTCACACTGAAACCAGCAGTTCTGATGGCCTGCAGGGGATCCTGTGCTCAGGTTTCTGGATCCGGGGCTAGAGAATGACCACCCGACGTCAGGCAGAAGGCGCATCTGGAGACTGCCGGGGGCTAGAATCTGAGCCAAGGCCTCCATTTTACCGATGGGGAAGCTGAAGACCACAGAAGCGTGGAGGCTTGTCAAGGTGGCAGTGTCTCCTAGCCCTTGATTATTTCTGCTGCTCCACAGTGCACAGCATTGCACAAACACAAATATGCACGCATATGTGCTCTCACATGGGGAACGCACACACGGTACACAGAACTCATTCTCAAGACTGGGTGGTCCCGCTCAGGCTCTGTCTGGGACCCGAGGAGGGTTGGGCGGGGGTTCCTCAATGGAGCCTTTTCCTTTCCCTGAGCTGGAGTTAGGAAAAGAAGGAGGGAGGCAGGGAGGAAGCTATTGCTTTGTGTATTGTTTCTTGTCAGGAAGATGAAATGGCTTCTGGGAGCAAATAAAGGGCTCGTCGAGACTTGCTGCCTTCTCACTTGAGGGGCTCTTTTTTTTTCTTTTCTCTTCCCTGTCTAGCTGGTAGTGGCACCTGTGTGGGTGTGACACAGGGACAGTGAAGCACTCAGAAGTGCCATCAGACACACCAGTGCAGACACACAGCATGGCCTCCAGATCTCCTGTCCTGCAGAGACCCCTGTGTGATAGCTGCTCCTGGGGAGGGCTGAGGCTCTTGGTCACTACCTGACCAGTTGTATGAATGTCCCACGAGATTAAAAAGCATATGTATTCTCTAATTCAGGGGTACAGGGTTTTTAATATTTTTTTTAATCAAGTTGGTTAATGATGTGGTTCAAATCCTCCCTGTTCATGTTATTGGTAGTTTTTGGCTGCTTCATTTGTTCTATACGTTTCTAATAGAAGATTGTTACAATTTTTCACTCTGGTGGTAGAGTGATCCAATTCTCCTTATAATTCTGTCAATTTTCCCCTCATTTATTTTTAGGCTATGTTGTTTGGTGCATGCAGATTGGGGATTTTTGTAGTTCTTTTACAGATTTTTAAAATTTAATTATTGTGTAATAAATCACTTACAATCTAACAAAAAAGAGAAAGAGGGAGTGAACCCTGGACACATGTGGTCATCCACAGACACAGCAGACACTTATCTACAAGACATGCAGAGACACAAAGCCAGGAATACCCCCATGTCCATGTGTGAACGCCCACGGAGGAGTGACACTGTGGGGCCCACAGAGGTCCCCTCACTGCCCAGTGCTGAGTCCTGGAGGCACTGGGGTGGGCAGGGAAGGTCTCAGTGTTTTCTGTCCCCTGCGAATGAATGCTTAGAGCCTCAGTCAGGTCTGGAGGCCTCTGGAGCCCACTGTTCCTCAAGGCCAGGGCAGGCCGTCAGGGGCCCCAGGCCTTGGAAGCTACCCTGGTTGGCCTGTCTGTGGGTAGCAGGGAGGGCTTAGAGTACATTGCCCGGAGAGATCATTCCTGGGCTGCCCCTGAGCCAGGACACACTGGTAGCCCAGAGCCCCGCCTTCTGCCAGCTCCTGAGTCCAAGCTGGGGATAGCCAGGTCCCTTTGGCTGGGCCTAGGAGCGTCCAGCCCATTGACCTGTGAGTGTAGGGTGGCACAGCCCATGGGACAAGGATCCTGGCTTTGCTGCATCCTCCCTGGGCCTCAGCCTCCACAGCATCATCTCACTGAGCCATCGCACAGGCTGCCTTGTAGGGCCCCCAGAGGCTAATGATTGGCCCATTGTTTCCCAGCTAGAAAGTGAAGAAGACAGCCCTGGGTCTGGAGAGCATCTCTGGAGCCAGGCTGCCCCTTTCGAGGGTGGGAGTTCTAGAAAATTAGCATCTCTACTACTTCCATCACCACACAGTGAGGCTCCCCTCAGATGTGTGGGCACGAAATGGCAGAGGCCCCCCACCCTGTCCTCACCGAACTCCAAAGCCAGGAGGAGTTGCCCCCACATAGGCCGCAGGAAGATTGGTTTCCTACAAGATGCACAGAGAATTCAGTGTGGGCGTGGCAGGTGAGAGCAGAAGTTAATTCCAGTCAGGGGTCCGGGAAGGCTTCTAGGAGCTGGTGGGGTCTGAACTGGGCCTTGAGCAGTGGGCTTACAAGGGCTCAGCACAAAATGGAGAGCTTGTATCTTTTTGACGCTTCAGAAGAAATGTGTGCAAGTTTTTCCAGATGTAAATAATGCAAGTGTATTAGGTAGTTGAAGGAAGATTGTCAGTAGATGTTGAAGCAATCAGGGGAGGCTTCCTGGTGCTGGTGGTGGTGGTGGTGGTAGTGGGTACTAGAGAGGAAGGCTGTCAGCCCATGTGGTTCTCAGCAGTCAGGAAGACATATTCCTGAATTCCCGGGGCAGGTGACTGCCCCCTCCCCTCCCCAAGGACTCAGCACAGAGCCTGGAACCCTCACCTTCTGCTCTGCCCACTTTGCATGAAAAGCATGGTATCTTTGGGTAGGGGCTGGGACTCTCAGACCTGGTTAAGAACCAGAGGAGATGAGCTCCTTCTGGTCACATCTGTGAGGGGTGGGGCTGGGAGGGTTCTCCAAGGCGGGTACAGCCATGGCTCCATTAATCATTGCGGAAGGGCTGGCTTCAGGATTTCTGCCAGCTAGCAATTAGGCCAGCCCTGGAGAGCAGAGAAGAGAGGAACAGAAGGAGCTGTGAGCTTCCTGAAGGCTCAGACACAGAGGGACAGGGGTGGGTGGGTGGGCATCAGGACTAACCAGCCTGGCCTCACCAGCCTCAACCCCGTCCAGCCTGTCCTGACTCTGGGCAGGCTCCAGCTGCTGTCACTCCCATTTATGCAGGCAAGATGTCTCCTTCTGCCTGTCCCCAAATTGTACACACACAATGAGAAGAACCACAACAAGAGCCACAACCACTGCCCCGTCCCTCCTGCGTCGGCAAATGCCCTGAGATGGCCCCTTTAGCCTTTGAACCTCCCGGCTGGTCTGGAGAGCAGGCATGGAGAAATGAGATCCATTTTGCAGATGGGGAGACTGACGACCAGAGGGGATAGGCCATGCTCACGGTGCCAGAAAGTAAAAGAGGCAGGACCTGAACCCAGGGCTTCTGCCTCCTTGGTCCAATGTTGGCACAGAAAGGGAACTGGTCATTGCCCAGAGGTCTGGCAGACCTATAGGGATGTAGCTCTGGGGTCTGCCAGGAAAGGCCCAAATCTGGGGCTGCAAGGCAGGGGAGGGGATGTGAGTCATTCCCTGTAACCCAGGGCTGCAGACAAAGCCGGGAAGAGAATTGTTCTTGTAGGATGGCCTCAGGGTGGAGCTGGGAAAACCTCCAAGGTGTGCCCCCCTACCTTGGGTTTTGCAGAATTCCCTATGACCTTGGAGACACTCCCATACCCTGAGAATGGGAGCTGGGTAGTGGGGCTGCCAGCTGGGAAGTGTTTGGGTGCATCCGCCCTGGCTGGGAGAAGGCAGCCTAAGTGGCCTCATCTGGGCATCTTTGCAAATATGCCTTTGCTGATGTGGTCCAGCTCCCCTGTGTGAGTGCACTGAACCCCTGGGACAGCCACAAAGCTTAGTGGATGGTGTTGGAGCTCCTTGGGGAGGGTCCTCTTGGGGCAGCTGCACAGGGACAATTTTCATGACTTCACTGCAGCTCCCATTCCCTTCTCTTTCCATGAGTCATGTTTCTAAAAGTGGCCCAGGAGCAAGTGGCAGCCAGACAGTGGTGGGGGGGGCCTATCTGGCCAGGGAGACAGAGGGTGAGACTGGGGCCAGGAGCAGGGAGGAATAAGAAGGAGAGACAGGGAGGGCAGGACCAGAAGAAATGGGAGACAGGGCCTGGACCAGGAAGAGAGATGGGTGGAGAAGGAGAGAGGGTGGAGACAAGGGAGGCAGGCACGGTGGGGAGAGAGGGCGGAGGGAGCCGGGGGCTCACTGAAGGCCCCCACAGCCCTGGAATTTAGATGCAGTCAGGAATGGGGTGGAATGTTCTGGACTTTTGGGTATGAAGCGATGTCCCCTGCTGGGCCCTCCCACCTGTTTGCATCTCTTCTCCTAGGACCGTGCTCCTGACCATCACCCCCATGCCTGGGACTCGCCCCTTGCCTCTAGCCTTGGTACCCCAGAGTAACGTGGCCAGGATGCAGCTGGATGCAAAGGCCCCAGCTCACCCCACGGGTCTCCAGCTTCTAGGCAGAGTGGGGCTGGGGCTGGGGCTGGGGCTGGGGCTGGGCAGGTCATAGAGGCTGAGCTGGAGTTTCATCCACAGCAGTGGGAGGGTTCGAGGCCTGATTTCCACCACCTGCTGTATGTACTTGCCCTGGGCCCTGTGAGGGGCTCTGAAGGCCCCTCTGAGGGTCTGCCTTTCTTGCCTGGGCCTGGGAGGTCTGGGGATCTTTGGGGTTCTGGGACACAGTCCCTGCCTACCCTCCTCACCGGTCCTCCTCACCTCTCTCCCCTGCAGCTGGCTGATGGCGTGAACTCGGGCCAGGGCCTGGGCATCGAGATCATCGGGACCCTGCAGCTGGTGCTGTGCGTCCTGGCCACTACCGACCGGAGACGCCGTGACCTTGGTGGCTCAGCCCCCCTCGCCATCGGCCTCTCTGTAGCCCTCGGACACCTCCTGGCTGTGAGTTGGGGACCCTCCCAGGTGGAGGCAGGGGTAGGGAGGGCAGGGGCTGGTGGGGTGCCCTGCCGTGGGCAGCCGGTGGGACTTTCAACAGGGCTCTTGCCATGGGGTGGAGGATGGCGGCCAGCACTGGGGCTGGGGGGTGGGGGCTGGGTCCTGCCCTGGAGAGGAGCACAGGGACCTCCTGCCCAGCGTGGGGTCAGCACTCTTCTCTCTCTGGGTCTCATTGTCCCCCACCCCTGATTATTCTCTCTCTCTCCCTCCTCTCTCTCTTCACCTGTGACTCTGCCTTCGCCCCTCCCTCTGTCTTTTTCCCTCACAGATTGACTACACCGGCTGTGGGATTAACCCTGCGCGGTCCTTCGGCTCTGCGGTGATCACACACAACTTCAGCAACCACTGGGTAGGCGACCCACGGGCTGCCTACGGCACAGGGTGGGGGGTGGGAGGCTTTGGTGTCCCATGCTAAGCCAGACCCCACCCTGGCAGCATCCCTTCCTGTCCTGGAGGCTCTGGGAGACAGCCAGGGCACAGGAAATCAGGAAACCGAGGCCTGCCACGAAGGGGCAGGGCGGGGTCACACTGAGCTTGAGCCCTCCCAGCTCTGCCCTGCCCTAGGCTGCCCGGCCTCCAGGTCATCCCAGCAGCGTGGTTGAAAGTGGGGCTCCAAATCCTGGCCCTGCCACCTTTAGCTTCAGCATGACCTTGAGCAGCGTGCTTGAGCCTCGGTTTCCTGAGCTGTGGAGGGGGATATGGTGGTGCCCACCTCCCAGGGTGGCTGAGAGGAGGAAAGGGCTTACTTCCTATCTGTAAACTGAGCTCAGGACAGGGGCAGCGCCTGGTGGATGTTAGCTCTTCTTGTCACGGATGTGGATGTGCTAGGCCAGCCTTGCATTAACAACGGTCTCGGGGGCCCTTCCAAAGCTGGGAGAGTCGGGGTGGTGGCCTTCCTCAAGAAGGGGCTGCTACTGCCTGTGCCTGAACTGGGCCATGCAGAGGCAGGGAGGTGCCCTCACCACACGGCCTGGCCTGGGCGGGTTCTGAGGGGCACCGGAATCCGGATGTTAGGATTTGGTCCTCCTGCCTGCCTGTCTCAGGTGGGAGAAAACCTGCCCAACAGGGTGGTGGGCGGGCGGGGGTACCGCAGGGAACTCTTCCCAGGGCTTCTCAGTGCAGCCTTCTGAACACACCTGCTCTGTTCCTAGATTTTCTGGGTGGGGCCGTTCATTGGGGGAGCCCTGGCTGTCCTCATCTACGACTTCATCCTGGCCCCGCGCAGCAGTGACCTCACAGACCGCGTGAAGGTGTGGACCAGCGGCCAGGTGGAGGAGTACGACCTGGATGCCGACGACATCAACTCCAGGGTGGAGATGAAGCCCAAATAGAAGGGGTCTACCCCGGGCATCCACGTAGAGGGCAGGGGCAGGGGCGGGCGGAGGGAGGGGAGGGGTGAAATCCATATTGTAGACACTCTGACAAGCTGGCCAAACTCACTTCCCCGAGATCTGCCAGACCTGCACGGTCAAGCCTCATTTGGGGGTGTTTCTATCACTTTCTTTCTCTTTCTGTTTTCTGGCCTCAGAGCTTCCTGGGGACCAAGATTTACCAATTCACCCACTCCCCTGAAATCGTGGAGAAGGTGAAAGAGAGGGACCCACCTGCTAGTCACCTCTCAGAGTGGGATGGGAGGTGTGCCAGAAAGTCCCCCCCTCGTTCCAAAGTTGCTCATCGACCCACCTGCGTAGGTGCCTGGGATTCTACTGTAATTGCTTAGTGTGTTTGGGCACGGCCCTCCTCCTCCTAACCTGCACCTTGCTCCCAATGGTGCTTGGAGGGGGAAGAGATCCCAGGAGGTGCAGGGGAGGGGCAAGCTTTGTTCCTTCAGTTCTGCTTGCTCCCAGGCCCCCGCCCGCTCAGACTTACTGCCTGACCTTGGAATCATCCCTGTCTCAGGGCCTCAGCGACCTCCTTCTACAGAGTGGCAGGGACAGGGAGAGCTATACGGACCTGCAGCCCTGAGTGCAGACACAGCACAGGTCCAGAAAACGTGGTCTAGACCAGGGCTGCTCCTTCCACTCGCCAGGGGCATGGCTATCGCCACACGCCTCTGTGTACATGTGTGCAGAGCAGGCAGGCTACAAAGCAGAGATGGACAGACAGCCAGGCAGTTGGAACTTTCTCTTCCCTGTGGAGGGTGTTCCCAAGACAGGGCCTGCTGTTGCAGAATGAAGCCGTTTAGAGGGTGAAGGAGAAATACCCATGTTACTTCTCTGAGTTTGAGTTGGTCTTTCCATCTGTCACTGCATTATCTTGCTCATCCTTTCAGTTCTCTACCCCCTCGTCAGTGTAGACACAGGTCACCATTATGCTGGTATATGTCTATCAAAGAGCACTTGGGCTCGCTGAAGGCCAAAGCCTGAGGACAGAATGACCCTGATGCAGGTCAGCCCATGGAGGCTGGGCATGGCCCTCCTGGGGCTCAGGGTTTTTTTTTTTTTTCCAAGCCCTCAGCTGGTCCTGAGCGGATGGAGCAAGTCCTGCTCTTGTTCACGAGCTCCTGGTTGGAGGCATTTGAGCAGCTGAGTAACCTGCACAGTTTTGCTGCGTGACCCCTGGCCACAGCCTTCCTTCCGCATTGACCTGGAGGGGAGAGGTCAGCCTTGACCTGATGAGGCAGCTACAGCTGCAGCCCAAGGACAGTTCGGAGATAAGAATCAGCTCTGAAGGCTGAGTTCTTCCACTCATCTATCTACATAAGTCCATTCAATTCCACCAGGGCCAGAGCAGCTCCACCACTGTGCACTTAGCCATGATGGCCACAGAAACAAAGAGACACAATTACGCAGATATTTCGAAGCCGAGGGACAACCAGGAGGCCCTTAGCTGTCACCAGCACATCACATCCGCACACTCTTCTCTGTTCCCTAGCAGGAACTTCTAGCCCATTTAACAGATAAAGAAACTGAGGCCCTCCGTTTCAGCTAGATAATGATTTAGCCAGCCCTAGCAACCAAGGCCCTGGCTGTGGCTACTTCCTGGACCACGAGGCTCATTCCTCTCATTTCCAGCTTCTCAGTTTCTGCCTGGGCAATGGCCAGGGGCCAGGAGTGGGGAGGGTGGTGATGGAGGAGAGGGGCACACCCACCCCCAGCCTGGTTCTACGCTGCTGCGCACCAGGGCCCTGCGTCTGCCTGCTCTGCATAATTGTCTCTTTGGAGCTGGAATTTCATTATATGTTAATAAAGGAAAATGACTTGTAAGGTCCTTCAGGCTTCTTGCAGTTTTTCTTTCGATGCCGTGTCCCCACAAATGTTTCTGGATTACTCCACAGGGAAATCAGTCCACTGCTAGGGACTCAGTCTGAGGAGGAGCCACTGCCTCCCCTTCTGCCTTCAATACTCCTGACCTCAGGCGATGATACAGCCACACCACAGACTTCATCTGAGGGACACAGGTCCTACTCCTAGTAGGAGACTTCCAGAGCCCAGTGGGATGACATTGAAGATCTGGGGCAGGGAAAAGGGCAGAATTCTGATCAGTTTAAATGGGGCAATGGGAGCCATTTCTGATTCCTGAGTATGGAAGGGATGGGGGAAAGCAGGCCTGAAGTCTAACAGCCCCCCCAGCCCCTCATCCTCTCTACCCTCCACAGAGCAGGACCCCGGGAACACTGGGGATCGCTCCGCCGTCCTCCTTCCCTCCACCCACATTTGCCACCCATCTGACCTGGGCTGAGCGTCTCATGGGAGACAGACTTGCTCATCAGAGCCCAGTGCGGTTGGCTCTGCATCAGGCTGAGATTGGGACCCCGGCTCCTGACCCTCCCGACATGCACACACACTGCCTGATCATAGGGAACAGGTATCAACATGGCAGTGGGCTGAGCTGGGAAATAGTGTATGGGCAGGTCCCGGGGCCCTGGCACTGCTCCTGGGAGACACATGGTTCCTGCCTGCTCTGTGGAACACCTGGCTGACGGTGCTATAAGAGGGGCTCGGTCTCAGGGAGCCAGGGGCTAGGCACCCCCACAGTGAAGACTGAGGCCGTGTTGACGGGACAGGCTTTCTTATTTCAGTGTGCCCTGGGTCCCTCGGCTGTCTCAGTCCCTGCAAACCAGTGCATCACATCTGCACACTCTTTATTCCCTCGCAAGAACCTCCAGCCCATTTAACAGATAAGGAAACTTATCTCCCAGCTTGAGAGGGGCGTATAAATGGCAGCATGCCAGCCAGGCTGTGGGAATCGGCTACCAGCTAGCCCGCTGCACCCCAGGCCCGCCTGTGAGGGTGTGCCGATGCTGTCTGTCTCAGCCCTTCTCGGCTTGTCTCCTTAACTCGTCCCATCCTTCCAGGACTGAAGCCCTCCCAACCCCCGCTGTGGGTCCAGCCACCTCAACTCCTACTCACTCACTCTGACCCCCACCCCCACTCACCTCCATTCCATGACACAGCCTTCTTTAGTGTATTGCTTAGATATAGAATCCTAGAGCCAAGAGGCAGGGACTGAATAAGACATCAGGGAACTGCTATTTCTTGAGCACTCACTATGTGTGAGGAATCTCCCTGAGATTTTGCATACATTCGCTCTAATCTTTACAACATCCTTGGAAGGTAGAGATTCGTGTCCCCATTTGTAGAGGGTGCCAGAGTCCCTGAAGATGAACTGACTTTCCCCAGGCCACACAGCATGTTGGTGGCAGAATTGGGATTTGAACATGTTCTGCTTGGCTTCAAAGATCAGGCTCTTTCCACAATGTGGTCTTGGCCTGTTTTGCCATGATTCCTGCTAAGTTAAGCTCTGGGATAGCCAGGAAGCCAGGCTGCGTGCCGAGTGCAGCCACTCCAGCAGAGTGTGCATGGGGAGGGGGAAGGGAGAAGTGCCAGCCCTGGAGCCACCCGGCATCAGGAGAAGCCTGCTTATTCCAGGGTCAGCTGGACTTGGTGTCTGCTTGAGACACATTGGCATCACAGGGCCTGAGGCTGCTCCCCTTAGCATTGGCCCCACCCAAGCCTCCCCACTGTCTTCCAGGGCCTGGCTACCCCTCTCCCTGGGAGAAAAATGTCTGGGAAACGTGTTCACCCAGCAGAGTATCTGAGAAGGGGAAGGGCAATGCTGCATCATGAGGGATAATAATGCACTAAGACAGGGCCTCAGTGGCCTCAGCTACCCATCAGGCAAGGGGGCAACAGCTTAGGGCAAAGGCAATCCCAGACTACTCGTCAGCTTCCAGCCTGTGCGTTTAATGCTCCAGGCACCCCATCTCTTTGGGGCCATCCCCAACGCTGCTCTTCTCATCTTCTCTACAGCCCCATGCAGGGAGAGTTTTGAGGGAATAACAGATGAAGCGGGACTCCTTGGGCAGCTGAGACCTTGTCTGTTTGTTCATCAGACTTTAATGGAAGTAGTAAATTTCCTGAAAGCTCCCAGGATTCAATCTTTGTCCTCAGGCTGTTGAACATTCAGGCAGCTGCACATGTGATGTGACTTGGTGGAGGGCACCTGTTGTCCCTCTCTGGCTGGGTCCCTGATGAGACCAGACAACAGGTCACTATGTCCATCAGATGCCCTCCCGGCCCGGCCCTTGAGATTGCACATGGAATGACTCAGCTGGCTTGGAAGGCTGTGCCCTCTGCACCCGGCCCAGCAGGAAGCAGGATGTAATCTAGCAGCCACTGAATCCTAGAACGTGTGTCTTTCCATTAAACTCACAAGAGCAAAAAGTCGTGGTTCTGCAATTGCTCCATTTATTCTGAGGCCCCCTAGGAACCCTGGGACAGGTCAGAGGGTCAGCCAGAGCCCAGAGGTGACCGATCACATCAGCCTGAGGTTGGATTTCAGCCACACATACTATGACCTCAAGCATCGGATCAACCTCTCCTGGGTTTCTAAACATTCAAGAGCTCCTTATAGATGCATATTCCCCTTTTGACATTTCACTTTCTCCTCCAGAATCAAGGGGATACATCTTTCCCAGCCCTGGAGAGGTGTTGAGAGGTTATAGGGAAAAGACTTGATTTCTGCAGCACCCAGGACTAGGAGTCGTGAACTGGTCACAAATGTGGTGAAGTGTCAGCGGGGTTAGTGGCCCATAGCTCAGGCCCTAGCACGGCCACCCATCTCAACGCTCCTGTGGGCTCTGAGGGCCCAAATGGAAGGGTGTGGGGCTTAAAGCCACTAGACCACAAGGACCGCGGTGCCTTTGGGGGATTTGGTAGATGCAGGGAAGGTTCTCTCCGTTTTGGGATTCTTAGGCAGTCCTCAGTATCCCCAGAACCCCAGTCAGGAGTCTGGAAAAGCACTGGAGGAACTGGTGCCGGGTCCCCCCGCCCATGGCGTGGTCAGGCCATGTGCTGACCCACTGGGATTTTTCCATGGCTCCTGTAGGTCACACCTTCACTGGTTAGAAACCTCTCGAGGAGGGGACAGTGATTAATGTTTCATGGAGGAGCTGCTGGGCATGATGCCTTGTTTTCTTTAGGTTTAGAACACAATGAGGACAATGAGTGGAATTTGCTGCTGAGCTGGGGACCAGGGTGGGGCTATTCTTGGGGGCTTGGAGACCCAAAGGTAGTGATGTTTACTGTCCTTACTGCCAAAAAGGGGGCAATTCTATAGATAGGGAAGGCAGGTGAAGCCTGCGCTTATGCGGCTGTGTTCCCTAGCCCTCAAGAGCCCATCAGTCCCCACCGATACCTTGGGCCCTGGTGTGCAGAGAAGCCTATGGCGAAGGGTATCCAGCAATTTTAATGAGCTCGTCCTGCCTCGGTGATTCTGCTTCATTCCAATAAAACCATGTTTTCTGCATGTAGGATTTTGCTTGTTTTTCTGTTCTTTCCAGCGCATCAATCAGGAACTGGGCAAGGGCACAACTGATCTTCAGCCTGTTTTTTTTTTTTTTTTTTTGGGATGGAGTCTTGCTCTATCACCCACGCTGGATTACAGTGGTGCTATCTTGGCTCACTGCAACCTCTGCCTCCTGGGTTCAAGTGATTCTTCTGTCTCAGCCTCCTGAATAGCTGGGATTACAGGCGTGTGCCACTATATCTGGCTAATTTTTTTATTTTTAGTACGGACAGGGTTTTGCTATTTTGGCTAGGCTGGTCTCAAACCCCTGACCTCAGGTGATTCACCCCCCCAACACAGCCTCCCAAAGTGCTGGGATTACAGGCGTGAGCCACTGCACCAGGCCCACCTGCTCTTAAACCATTAAAATCTTTCCATCTGTTTTGAGCCATCCAAGTAACATCCTCCTAGCGCTCTGTCTGGCTTTCCTAGCTGCCTGCTCCTCTTTATTCTCCCCCAGACCTCCCCACAAGCCAGCACTCAATGGGTTAAGGGGCCCCCTCGGACCCTGTCCAGAACTACAGTTGTGGGGTAGTTCTGATGGATTCGTGTCTTCACTATACCAGGGTGGTATATATTTTACACATCAACCCTGGGTGAAAAGGAGTAAGAGGTGTCTATCCAGCAAGGTCCGAGTTAGAAAAAGGGTGTGTGTGTGTGTGTACACGCAGATTGGGGCACACAGTCCAAGGCTCCTGCCCTCTCTGGTCCTCAGTCTCCCCACCTGTAAGAAGAGTGGGTGAAGTGCTCCCTTCTCTGTGATGTCGGTGGTGTCCCAGTCCCTCCCTGACCTGGAGGTGGTGCTTTGGCTCATCTGGAATTCCCAGGGAGTGGGTCCAGGTGGGGCAGTACGTGTATGGGGTAGAGCTGGGGCCTGGGGGGCATCTTCCCCCTGGATGCACCCACTGTGCTCTGGGGGCTCTGCTCCATCTGTGCCTTGAGTTACATGGAACTCAAGAGACATGTTATTCCGAATAGACGTCACCACCAGGTACTAGACTCAGTTTGCCTGGAGCCAGATGCTCCCCAGGAAGAATATTGGTTTGAGAAGGCTGGCCTGGCTTGTGTTCATTGAGGGTGAATTGGCATACATTTCTCAATAAGCTGCTAAGTAGGTAAGCAGATCTATAATTTGTAGAAGAGTATTACCTTTTCTCCCTCTGAAATAGTAGTATGAGGAAAGCTTATTCAACAAATGAGTCCAATCCAAAAAAAGCAAACCAAATAATTAGTCCAGATGAAAAGTTCTTAAGGACTGAAGCTTACCATTCACAGCAGCCTTGAACATTCTGAAAGGGGTCAGCGTGTCCCTGGTGCCTTATTTCATATAAGTGTTTTTTAAAAAGCTTATATTTTTCATAAGGCACCTTAAATAGAAATAATAACTTACTCCTTTAAGGGACTCAAATAGGAAACAGAAACAAATCAAACCAATAAAACGAAGAAAATGTATTTTAATCATGTGAATGTAGAGTAGGTGGCTGGGGGTGGTGCTCAGGGCACACAGGGTGTTAACATATTTGGAATGTCACTTTGTGGGGTGCGGGGTGTGCATGTGTGTGCACGTGCGTAGGAGGTTCAATTCTCCGGAGAGTCCCATCAGGGCTGTCAGCAGGAATGCCCACACTGCATCTGTGCACGTCTACGAGATGCCTGTGGACCCAGCTTCAGGGGCTTCTGGACTGTGTCAGGCTACTGCCTGCCAGGGGATGATAGGAATCATGTAAACTCCAAGGAAACCTTCCTGAAATCTAGCTTTTGAACAATATGAGAGGATCTTACCCAGACCCAGCCACAGATTAGAGCCACATTGCCGAGTTCCCGGCAGCTGGTGTTTTGTCCAGCGGGGAAGAGCAGGTTCCTAGGGGTCTGGTGGGAGTCTGGGCTCCCCTTCCTCAATTGCCAACCAGGCCGACAGGACCAATGCTCTCATCCATCTTCTTTGCCAGATCCAATGTCTAGTCTTGAACTGATCATATGCAAAAATGTTGCGGGGTGGTCAATGAACACTTTTTTTCAGTAAGAAATGTATAATAAATTCTAAATGTGGTAAGAATGTCAGTAACCTTTGTATTGATTGATCACATTTCCTCAGCTGACATTCCCTGTGAAGTCAGGCACTGGGAGGTGAATTCCGTTGAAGACGGTGGCCAGAGCTAGTTTCATGTACCAGTCAAATCATTGACAGAGGCAGGTCTTGGAGGCTCGTCACAGGGGATGTGGCCCCAAAATTCCAACAGGCCACCTGGCACGTGCCAATGCCAAGCACGTGCCGCAGATCTGAAATGCACCTCGGGGTCCCCTTTCCTAGCGTTCTGTGCTTTCACCCCATGTCTGGGTCTCAGCAGCGAGGAGATGGACTCAGCAATCTCCCTACCCTCCCCACACCTGTACTTTTGTGTATCCTGCCTCACTTTACCCCTCTCCCATCCGTGCCTCTGCAGACCTGAAGAGGAGTCTCCGCTCTATGCCCTGAGGGAGGATTCCTGGGCACTTAGGTGGAGGTGACTGTTAAACTGTTCGTGAAGTTCCTTGGAGCTGCTGAGCCGCTACTGCGCCTGGATTGTAGCTGATGGGCTGGTGGCAGCTTCCATCCGAGATGAACTCCAAGAATTTCCGCTGCTGGCAGTGACCTCCTGGGCTGGGACAGGCAGCTCCATCTGCCTTCAGGAATGTGAGGCCAGAGACACCAAGCCCAGGAATGCCTCCATGGGCCTGCAGTTTGGGTTCCAGAGAATTCCGAGGGCTCCAGGCCCCTGCCCCTTTCCCTCTTTCTCCGTAAGTGTGAAGCTACCCAGGCTGCCCTCGAGGAGATTTTTCTGGAGGAAAAAATCCTGGAGAGTTGGATTTGAAACAGCTTAGCAGCCAGAGGGACTTTACCAATAGGTGCCACCCATGTTCCTGGCTAAGTCCTGAGTGGAGGGGCTTGGGGAGGTCACCTGTCCTCTGTGGTCCTCACCAAGTGAGGGTCTCAGCTCTTGGAGCTACTGACTGGTTTTTACAGGTGGCGAGGTAAGTTTGGAAACCACATTACCCTCTTGGAGTCTCACCATTCACGTCAGCAGAGGAGAGGCTCTGACAAGCCCCGCAATCAGAACTCATTTTATTGAAGACTGTGTTCACTAAACTTATTTGTCCACAGAACCTTCTTTCAGAAGTAACGTGGATTACCATTCCAGACAACTGGATTTCTACAAAACACCCATTGTAAACGTTGGCCTGGGTGTTATCTCCGAGGGCCCCTCAGCTTTCAGATTTCCCTGTCTGAAACCTCAGGATGGCTTAGTCTATCAAAACCTCTCCTGAGGGCCGGTGTGAGGGAAGGAGGAGAAAAGAGAGGTTCAGCGTTCCCAGTGAGGGTGCTGGTGAGGTAGAGGGGAGGGGAGGCAGGTTTGGGGTGTGCCAGAGAGAAAGGGAGAGGGAGGGAGGAGCGGGGAGGAAGAGAAGGGGAGAGGAGGAGATGGTGGGTGGGGAAGACCCTCCCACAGTCTCCCTCCAGGCCTAGCACTGATCAGTCCCTGCCCTGCCCTGCTGGGGGAGCTTGTACAGGAGCCAGCAGCGGGCTCCTGGGCACTGGGAAAAGGCCCCCAGGAACGAAGCCTCCATGAATCATTGACTATCCTCCCATTGTGCTGAAACCAGCTGGGGCTTGTGTCCGTGCCAAGCTCCTGGAGCTGTGGGCAAAGGTGATGCGAACTGGGGGTGAGCCCAAGCAGAGCCACAGCCTCATCCAGCCGCTTCCAAAGCAGGCCAGTCCCCGCGCGTCTGGGTGGGCTCTGCACACCGAGGCGCCCTCGCTGCCCCAGCCGCAGCAGCCAGGGACCTTAGACTGAGCACTGGGGTAGGAGTCAGGGCCCAGGGTTCCAGGCTTACCTCTGCTCCTGACCCACTGTGGCACCATGAATGAGCCCCTACTCCTTTCTTGGCCTCAGTGTCCCCATGTAGACATGGGGATTGAATTTCAGAGTCCTGAAAGACAGGCCTGGCTGGAGGATTTTGTCCAAAAGCTTTTCAAAACCTCATGCCTGGAACTCTACGCGTCAGCCTCGGGGCTTTATTATGGTGACCCCAGCTGATCTCCCACAGCTCTGCCCTGATTCAGGCTTGCTCAGCTCCGCCCTCAGGGACACACAGAGGGATGGCGGTCTGGGGACCTTTCCCAGGGGCCCCAGCATCCCACCCACCAGGGTTAGTTGGGGCCCCTGCGCCTGTCCACCTGTGAGAGGGGCAAGCCTGCGCTCACCCTGGGGACCTGCGGCTGCCTTGCTGTGCGACCCTGGCCGGCCCCTCCCCGCGCTGAGGCCCGCATAACATGGCACTGAGAGCAAGGCCCGAGGTGGCGGCTGTACAGCCAAGAGCCAGTCCGGCCTTCCTGCTGTGGGAGGAGGCCGCCCGCGCAGCCCTCACAGGCCGGCCTCTCATTCCACGCTCTCCGGGGCTTATCCGGGTGGAAACATCATCCGGCACCTCAGCCCAACTCTTGGGGAAGCTGCCAGCGAGGCCCCTTCCCCTGGGACCTCCCAGGGGGGCCATTTTCAAAGCTGGGAGCTTAGCACTCCCAGGGGGACCATTTCCAAAGCCCTGCCCACGTGTCCACATCAGCCCGATCCTCCATGGCTGGACGCTAATCCCTCGGGGAGCCCTGCAGGGCAGGTTCCAGGGCTTAATGCTTGAGGATGGAGTTAGGCTCCTTAGCAGGCGGGGCTAAAGTAGAAGTTTCCTGTTTGCCTGGTTGTTCTGGGAGCCCCGCGTCTGCCTGTGGGGGATACTGGGGTGCTATGACACGAGAAAGCCAGATGAGAGGTGGAGGTGATGGGGGACTGACCACAGCCCCGCCGCCGGCACCATCCTAGAGCTGGGAACACTGAGGCCAGGGAGATGGGACCTGCCCCAAGTCACCGCTGGGCTCAGTCGCAGAGATGGGACTGGAGCTCTTTCTGCTGCCCGGAGCTAGATGTGGCCCTCACCTCTGATTGCCTTTTGCTGTGACCATTTCTCATCTCTGCTTTTCTCTGTGCCGGGGGGACAGTCCTACACCATCCCTGCTGAGACCTTCACACCCTGAATGGCCCTGAGCACAGGTATGATCGCCTGTCCTTGCTCTGAGCGCCACCATCCCTGCTGGCCTCTCCTCCACTGTGAGTCCCGGGAGACAGTTCCAGAAGCAGGGAAGCATTCACTGAACAAAGGAGAGGAGGAGAAAGCAGTGTCCAGGGGCCTTGGGCCTGGCAGCCTGGGCATCCGTGCAGGCCAGGGGCACTGTTTCCCCAGGCACCAAGTGGAAGGCTGTGGTGTAGGCAGAGAAGTGGGGAGCAGAGGCCAGAGGAGCTGCGGGGGAGGAGCCTGGCCTGGGGGTCCTCGGCAAACTCAAGAGGCTCAGAGCTCTGGGTTCCTGCGGTTTCAGGATGGAGTCTGGACTTTGGCCATCCGGGGTCCCTGGCTGGGGTCAGAAGGGGGCTAGAATCCTCATCATGGTCAGTGAGGGGGCAACGTTTCTGCCATGCGTTTGGCACTGTGCAGGAACTTCATTTCATATTTTCTGCTTGGCTTGACACTCATAAATGAGCTGAGAGTTAGGGATTACTCATTCATTCATCCCAGAAATATTTATCAAGCCCTTACTATGTGTCAGGCACCATTCTGGGTGCTGGGTATTGAAGAAAACAGAATGTTTGCACTTTATAGATGAAGAAACTCTAAATCAGAGAGGTTAGGCAAGCAACCAAAGTCACACAGCTGGAAAGGTCTGGGACTAAGTTCTTTGCATTTGTATATAATGGCTGGGCAGAAAGGCAGGGCGGCGGAATAGAGAGGACTTCAGATGGCCTCGCTACGTGAGCAAGAGCAAGTCACTCCCCCTCCCCGTACCTGAGTTTCCTCAGTTGCCTTTGAGGCCTTTGGCAAAGTGGTCTGGAATAGCTCCTATGGGCAAAAACTGAAATTAACATTTTACATGGGACAGCTACTGATTTTTGAGCATGTTGTATGCATCAGACCCTGGAGTGTCCACGGGGAGCCAATGAACGTTCCTGAGTAGGGGTGGGGGGAGTGTCCCTGAACTGCGCTTGCCCCTGGGGCCCTCCCAGTTTTCCAGGATCACTTGTTCTAGGGTTATCAGGGGAAGCAGCTGAAGCTTTGGATAAACAGTAGGGGCAGGCAGGGACACGGGGACATATGCTTTATAAATAAGGGAGCTGGGTGGGGAAGGGATGGATTGGGTGGGAAGGGTGAAGGTTGGGCTGCAGGGAGAGGCCAGCAGAAGGCTTCAGGGGACATCCATCCACTTCTGGTACTCACCCCCCCGCCCCTGCCATTCTGTGGGTAGCCCCTCCTCTGATCAGAACTGACTCCAGCATCCCCTGTGCCCAGCCCCAGGCTCAGCATCTCTGAAGGGGGCAGTAGGGGCTGGAGCTCTGGCCTAGCCCTCCAGGTCCTCCCAGAGGGGACCAGGGCTGCTTCCTCCATGAAGTCTTCCATGCTGAGACCAGTCTATCTTGACCACACCAGTACACATCACAAGGCCACCCAGGTTTGTTATCAAGAACATGGGATCATCAGCCCTCGGTGCTCAGAGAAGATGGGTCAGCAATGAGGGAGGCTGTTGAGCGGGAGAGGGACCTTCAAGAAGGTTTAGGGGCTGGGCAGGTGGAGAGGAGGGTGAAGGAGGGGAGGAATTTAACCTGGGAAAGGGGAGGGTTGGAGGGGGATTTTCTCTCCATCTCAGGCCCTGCCCCTCTTGCCTGTGACACAGTGGTTACCTCCTTTCCTGCCTCTCCCAGTGCACTTTACATTTTTTATTTGATTACAAGAATAAAACATTGGTTACTTATGCAATAATATATGGAGCTTGGTAGAATGGTTTAGAACATGGGCTCTAGAATCAGGCTGCCTGGGTTAGAATCTGGGGCCAGATACCAGGTGTGTCAACTCCAGCAAATCACTGGTGCCTCAGTTTTCTTATCTGGAAAATGAGGATCCACCTCATAAGGTGAAGATTAAATGCGCTAATATATGTAAAGTGCTTATTAATATGAGAAGGAATTATTAGAGATGCAAATTATAAAGTTTAATAACATAATAAATACTTAGGAGCCCATTTCTCAATTCAGGAACTGGAACATTTCCAAAATTCTCATCTAGCTTATGCACCTCTCCTATTCCCCCAGCATCCCTTAAAGGTATCGACTATCCTGAATTGTGTTTTTCATTCCTCCTTAAAAAGAAAACGTCTGTAATCATGCCTGTATGCTTAATCAGTATATTGGTCCACTTTATTTTCGAGCTTTATAAAAATGGGAGCATGCTGTAGATGGCCTTCTGGGCTGTCCACTCAATCTTCGGTTTCTGGGAGATGCATCCATGCTGGGCCTGTGGCAGGGCCTCATTGTGTGAGCTCACTACCCTCGATTTCTTCCCGGCCACTCTTTCCCATGCCTGAGCACAGGTCCAACGTGTCTGCTGTAGCCTCCAGGCCTTCAGACCCCCACTCCCACAGCAGGCTGGCTGGCCCTTCCACAGCACCTTAGCCCTGGCTCTCTAGCTCTGTCCCTACCCAGACTCACGGCCACATTTTTAGACACTGCCTTTTCTCCCATCTATATGTTGCTCTGCAAGGAGTGGCTGGCCAGGGGCACCAGCATGGGCCTGAGTCCTTGCTTTGCTTCTAATTGGCTGTGTGACCCTGGGTGGGTCTCCTGCCCTCTCTGGTCCCCATCTGTAAGGAGAGTGGGTGAAGAGAGGCATCCCTCTCTGCGATGCCTATGGTGTCCCAGTTCCTCCTTGGCCTGGAGGTGGTGCTTTGCCTCATCTGGAATGCTGGAGGAGTGGGGCCAGGAGGGACAGTGTGTGTGTGGGGTGCAGCTGGGGCCTGGGGGGCACCTTTGCCTAGGATGCTGCCACCATGTTCTGGGGGCTCTGCTCCCTCTGTGCCTTGAGTTAGTAATAACCACTTCAAACCAAAATAAGCACATTGAAATTTTGAATCAAAGCCTTGTGGTGAGTTACAGCATGGAACTTAGGCTGCTGACAGCAGCCAGGGCTGGGAACCTAGGGCCCTGAGTCCCAGTCCCAGCTCAGAGAACAACTTCCTGTGAGACCCTGGGCACCTCAATTTCTCCTTCCGCAGGATGAGGCCAATTCTCCATGCGGGGTGCATGCAAGGAACAGCCGCGTCTGTGTATCTCACAGGTCTATGTATCTCACCTCTCTAGCCCCACTCCCCTCACAGGGCCGGCTAGAGAAAGCCTGCTCCAGGAGAAGAGGGCAAAGTCTGCAGTGAAGTTTAAAGTTTATAAAGAAATGAGTTATCTATGCACAGTTCAAAGCACCGTCTTCGGTTGGAGGAAAACAAAGTGTCACATTGTTCTCACGTTGTCTGGCTGAAGGCCAGTGTCCCTTCCGTGCCCCTGCCCACCCACACCTCGCCCTCGCCCCTCCCCCAACAGGTGTTACTGCTTTTGCCTGCTTTTCCCACATTTTCCCCTATTTTTATGATTTGGATGTGGAAGTTCCAGGCATTAAAAACTCTCATATACACAAATATAGAGTTTTTTTTTTAATGGAAAAAACCCCACATTCTGGCACTTGCTTTTTCTACTAAAAATTTTTATATTTTAATCAGCTTTATTGAGGAATACTTTACAAAAAACAAAATTCAGCAAGTTTATGTGTACACTTTGGTGATTTTTCTTTTTTTTTTTTTTTTTTAAACAGAGTTTCGCTCTGTTGCCCAGGCTGGAGTGCAGTGGCATGACCTCGGCTCACTGCAACCTCTGCCTCCTGGGTTCAAGCAATTCTCCTGCCTCAGCCTCCCGAGCAACTGGGATGTCACGTATGTGCCACCACGCCTGGCTAATTTTTGTATTTTTATTACAGATGGGGTTTTACCATATTGACCAGGCTGGTCTCGAACTCCTGACCTCGCGATCCAACCCCCTCAGCCTCCCAAAGTGCTGGGGATTATAGACATGAGCCATCTTGCCCGGTCGGTGATTTTTAACAAATATGCACAATAAGGGGACCATCATCATGATTCTAGATAGGACATTTTTGGACGTTCCTAAGTGTCTGCAGGGGTTGAGTCTTCTACTGGGAGGAGGAGAAAGGCATCTAAGGAAGGAGCCAGGGTCTGAAGGGGAGTGGGGTTAGGCAGGCCCTAAGTGAGGACGGTGCCCCTGACCCAGTGGGGAATGAGATTCCTTTCCTCAGTTTCATCATTTCTGTTCAGCAGAAATTCTCTTTGGAACTGCCAAGTTGACTTAAAAGTCTTTTTGTTTCTTTTTAATTTTTTTTTTTTTTTTTTTTTTTTTTTTTTTAGTGGTGAGGGCTGCCATATTGCCCAGGCTGGTCTTGAACTTCTGGCCTCCAGTGACCCTCCCACCTCAGCTTTCTGAGTCTCTGGGATTACAGGCGTTAGCCATGGCTCTTGACTTAAAAGTCTTAATAACAGATTGATTTGCTGCTCAGAGACTAAAGAATCTAAGTGCCATTATTAGCGGTGTCCGCAGGACCCTCAGCCCTGGTCCTCATCCTGCACCTGACTGTGGCCAGAGCCTCGCCCTGGTAGTCCCGACTGCAGCCCTGTTCAGAGCTGGGTCTCTCAGGGGATCATGTGAGGGCCGCAGATGGCTCCAGGCAGCCAATGGCCCTGCAGAGCCACAGCTAAGTGAGGGCTGGGGCTGGGGGCTGGGGGCTCCTGTCTGTGGGGCCCATTCTGAGGATCTGTGTCTGCAGGACTGCTGCCTGCGCCTGAAAGGAGGGCAGCATGGGGCGCAGGAGAGGGCCTAAACCCCAGCCGGGGAAAGGGGTCGCTCTGGTACCCTCTGCCTCCAGGCCCCTCAGCAAGGGAGGTTCGCGCCAAATATCCAGAAACAGCTGATCTGCAAGGCCTATTCGCCCGCTCCAAGCCCCGGGCCCCAGCTCTGGCCGCCCTTCAGCCTCCGCAAGCCTGGCGCCATCCCGAGACCAGGGCTGCTTTTAGCAGCTGCCGCTGGGAAGAGGCGGTCGTTGCGCATCATCACCGCCAGGGGGCACCAGCACAGGCGGGACTAAACCCTGGGAGTTTTACCGTCCATCGCCGCGGTCAAGGAGTCCATCTGCTAATGGGATAGGCAGGCCGGCTTGACCCCGGTATCTCTGAGATCCGCCGATATTACATGGAAAAACCATAACACCAGCTACTGCCTATATTAAATTTAAATAATTTGAATTGTGCAAGGAGTGTTCAAAAACAATTTTTTAACAGCTGAAATACTGAAATTAAAGATAATGTTCCATTTGACCATCCCCCACATCCCATCCCTTTCCGCTTTTCCCCATTTTTATAGTTCTAGACATTAAAAAATATACACAAATATAGTTTAAATTCAAAAGGCACATACATTCTGCAACTTGCTCTTTTCTATTAAAAATCTATAAATGTTAATCAGCTTTATTAAGGAATACACAGGTATTATTTAACTCGCCAATTTTGTGTGTTCAATTTGATGAATTTTAATAAATGTCTACAATAGTGTAACCACCATCATGGTCACTGTATAGGACATTTCTGACTTTCCTGAAATATTCTCTCTTAACCCTTTCCAGCCAATTCATAACCTCACTCCTGTGCCCTGGCAAACTCTTATCTGTTTTCAGTTGCTATCATTTTACTTTTTATAGAATTTCATATAGATGGAATCATCCTGCATGCAGTTTGAGTCTGACGTCTTTCACTTAGCTTTTATAATGCTTCTGAGATTCATTTACATGGTTGTAAGTAGTTTGTTCCTTTTTATTACTAAGTAATATTCTGTTGTATGTATATACCATAATTTACTTATCCATTCATCAGTGATGAACATTTGGGGGCGTTCCCAGGCTTTGTCTACTATGAATGAAGCTCCTATGAACGTTCTGGTATAAGTCCTTATGTGAACATATACTTTTTTTTTTTCTTGGAGAAATACTTAGAAGTAGGATTGCTGGTGTAACTGTAGGATTGCTGGTATAAGTGTATTATGTTCATCTGCTAAATGGGTTTCTACAGAAGCTGCACCATTTTGCATTCCCACCAGCAATGTAAGAGAGTTTTAGTTGCTCCACATCCTTGCTAAGACTTGTGTTGTCAGATTTTTACTTTAAACCACTCCAGTAGGTGTGTAGTAGCATCTTACAATGAAGTTTATGTTTCTCTAATGGCTTATGATGTTGAGTATCTTTAAATGTGCTTGCTTTCCATTCACATCTTCTTTGGTTAAGTGTCTATGAAAATCTTGTCCATTCATTTAATATCAGATTATCTCCTTATTGAGTTGTAGGAATTCTTTACGTAGTCTGGGTATAAGCCAACTTTGTAAGACAAATATTTTAAAGATGTTTTCCCTCAGAGGTTTGTCTTTTCATCTTCTTAATTTCACTATGTCTCTTTAACTTTTTATTTTGAAATAATTTTAGACTTACAGAACAATTGCAAAGATAGTACAAAGAATTCCTTTAATGGCAACATCTTATGTAACCACAGTGCAATGATCAAAACTAAGAAATTAACATTAATATGATACTATGCCTAAGCTACAGACCTTGTTCAGATTCCACTAGTGTTCTTTTTCTGTTCCAGGATTTGACCATGTCCCCTTGGTTTCTTCTATCTGTGACAGTCAAGTATTTTGTCCAGTGTCCCTCAACTTGGGTTTGTCAGATGTTTTCTCATTATTGCATCGAGGTTGTGGATTTGGGGGTAGAATACCAAATGCCCTTCTGGTTGCATCATTTCATGAGGCACATCATATGAATAAGACATCACTGGTGATGGTAATCTTCATCACTTGGTGTCTGATGGGTTTCTTCACTAAAAAGTCACAAATTTTTTCCCTTTGCATTTAGTTTGAAAGTTTGAGGGAGATACTTTGAGACCAAACAGCTATCCTTTCTTCTCTGAAACTTTGCTTTCCTTAAGCCTGTCATCCAAGCACTTTGGGAGGCCAAGGTGGGAGGATTGCTTGAAGCCAGGAGTTCAGTATTAGCCTGGGCAGCCAAGCAAGACCTCGCCTCAAAAAAAAAAAAAAAAAAAAAAAAATCAGCCAAGTGTATTGGCACGTGCTTGTAGTCCCAGCTACTCAGGAGGCTGAGGCAGGAGGATCACTTGAGCCAGACGTTAGAAGCTGCAGTGAGCTATGATCATGCCTGTGCACTCCAGCCTGGGAGATGCTGTCTCCAAAACCAAAAACAGAAACTAAAAAGAACAAACAAACAAATCCTTTGCATTCATTGGTGGGTTTGCCTGCAGCAATTATTACTGTGGTGTTCTGATGGTGATTTTCTATGCTTCTCATTCCAGCTACCTTTATTAACTGAAATCTTTCTGCAAGAGTTTTCTCTTCTCCATCATTTATTTACTGTGTGTGAACTCATGGCTATTTATTTTACTCCTTGGCTTGCGATCCAATACTGCTGCTATTTATTTGGTTGCTCAGATGGCCAGCCTTGGCTGCTGGGAGCTGCTCTAGGTTTGTACTTGTGTTCTTTGGCATGGCCCCAGCCTCCTTGCTCTGCATTCTTCTTTTTTTTTAGCATTCTTCATCTTTCTGGAACCATGAGTTGCTCCAGGGTTATCTTGAATTATTTTTGCCTCAGCCCTGGAATCAACTTCTTTAAGCAACCGTAGTTCATTTTATTGGAGAATAGTAAATACCATTAACAGATATCAAGATCTGTGTGCCAGCTTCTGTGCAGGTGACTCTCTCATCAGACCGACAGGAAGTATATGAATGTGTACGAATTCATGTGTATGCAAATATCTATTAATTGATCAATCGATCAATCTACCAATCTGTTGATCCATCATCTGTTAAAGCATGGCTTTACACTAACACGTGGCTGCAATCCAGCACAATGTGTTCATTTTGGCATTTTCCTTTATTTGTAACTTTAGCTCTCATTAACTACAATCTTTCTTTGGATCTTACTATCTACAGTATATTTACTTATTTGCTCTGTTCTACTCTACAAGTAGTTTTAGACTTATTACCTCATATTTTTGTGAAAACAAACTTGACAAACAGAGTACAGTGTTTATGCACCGTTCTTATCATCTTTAGTCTCACGGTATCCAGGCAAAATACTTAGATCCTTTCATCTCCAGGGTGATTGTGTCATATGTTTGTAATACAGTCAGTTTCATTGTCACAGTCTGCATTCCATCTTGGGAACCCCTGACATTTTTTTTTAACTATTCACATACAGTAATCTTCACTCTTTGAGATGCACAGGTCTATGGATTTTGAAAAATGCATGGAATCTTATATTCAACATCACATTATATACAGAAGAGTTTCTTAACCCTCCCATTGCCCTCATGCTGTACCTTTGCAGTCAAACCTTTTCCCCACTCCCAACCCTAGGCAGTTACTTATCTGCTTTCTGTCTCTACAGTTTTTGTCTTTCTTAGAGTATCATGTACCTGAACAATAGAGTATGTAGCCTTTGGGGTTTGGCTTCTTTCACCTACCGAGGCGGATTTAAGATTCATTTGTATTGTCGCATAAATCAATAGTGTATTCCTCTTTACTGATGAGTCATATTATATTGTGTGACTGTTCCACAGTCTATTCATTTGTTGAAAGGTGATTTCCAGTTCTTAGTAATTGTCAATAAAGCTACTATAAACATTTGTGTAAAGATGAGTATAAATGTTTAATTCACTTAGGTAAATACCCAGGAAAAAGACTGATAGTAAGTACATATTTAATTTTAAAACAAACTGCTAAAGTGTTTTGTAAATTGGCTGTACTATTTTACATTCTCACTGGAGTTCTCAGAGAGTGTAAGTTGCTCTGCATCTTTGCAAACACTCAATTTTTAAATTTTAGCCATCCTAGTAGGTGTGTAGTTGGTGGTTTGTAGCTTGTGGCTTTAATTTGCATTTCCCTAATGAAATATGGCGTTGAACATCTTTTTAGTTGTTTACCATTTGTGCATCTCTGTTGGTGAATGACTGTTCAGTTCTTTTGTTCATTTAAAAATTGCATTGTTTTTCTCAATGTTGAGTTTTGAGTGTTCTTTATGTATTCTACATACATGCTCCTTATTGGGCATTTAATTTGCAAACATTTTCTCAGTCTATGACTTGTCTTTTTCTTCTTTTTTGCAGAGCAAAAGTTTGTAGCATTTTGTTAAAATCTAATTTATCAAGCTGTTTTTCTCATATGGATTGTGGTGTTAGTATCATGTCTAACAAGTCTTTCCCAAGCCCAAGAATATGCAGATTTTTTCCATTCTTTCTTCTAGGTGATTTATTGTTTCGTGTTTAAATTTAGGTCTATGATCTATTTTCAGTTAACTTTGTAAAAGTTGTGAGGTATGAGTTGAAGTTCACTTTTGCTTTTCAAAACAAATATTCAGTTGCTCCAGCACCATGTGTTGAAAATACTGTACTCTCTTCACTAAATTGATTTTGTGCCTTTATTATACTGCTTTACTTGTATGTAGAATGAAAACTTCACAATCATATACTTCCCTCTTCCTCCTTCAATCCTTTTTGCCATTGTTTTTACACTTTTTATTTCTACATAGGCCACAAACTCCACAACATAACTATTAGTTTTGCTTTAAGCAATCAATTTATCTCTTCTTTTTCATTTTTAAAATTGTGGTTAAATTATATATAATTTGCCACTTTTGCCATTTTAAAATGTACTACGATTTAGTGGAATTAAATACATTCATAATGTTGTACAAACATCTTCATTAATTTTAAAAAAAATCATATCAAACAAACTCTGTACTTATTAAAGCAACAACTCCTCATTACCCCATTTCTCCAGACTTTGGTGACTTCTATTTTCTATGTCTAGAAATTTTCCAATGCTAGACACCTCACATAAATGGAATCATGCAATCTTTGTCCCTTTGTGTTTGGCTTATGTTATTTAGCATAATGAGTTCACGGTTCATCCATGTTGTGGCATATACCATAACTTCATTTCTTTTTATGGTTAAATAATATTCCATTGTACATATATATCACATTTTGTTTATTCATTCATTTGTTGATGGTCACCCACCTTTGGCTATTATAAATGATGCTGCTATAAATATACATGTACAAATATCCGTTGACATGGGTCATATGGTAGTTCAATATTTAACTTTTTGAAAATGTCTTCCACACAGTTGTGCCATTTTACATTTTTACTAACAACGCCTGAGAGTTCTGATTTCTCAGCATCCTCATCAATACTTGCTATTTTCCTTATTTTTTAAAATAACCATCCTAGTGGTTGTAAAGTTGCCATTGTTTGGTTTGTTTGCCTCCCAAATCTCACGTTGAAATCTGATCCCCACTGTTGCAGACCGTTCCATTGGTCTCTATATATCCACCTTCATGTCAGCACCACATCGTTCTGATTACCATAGTTTTGTAGATTTGAATTTGAGAAATATGAGACCTCTAGCTTTGGCTTGGTTACAAAATTGTTTCTGCTTTCAGGGTCCCTTAAAATTCCATCTAAATTTTAGCATGGGGTTTTCTAGGTCTGAAAACAATGGCAATATGATTTTTTATAGAGATTACATTGAATCTGTATATTAACTTTGGGTGATACTGTCCTCTAAACAATATTATGTCATCCAATCCATGAACATAGGATATATTTCCCTTGCTTTAGAGCTCTTCTTTCAGTAGTTGTGTAGTTTGCTATGTAAAAGTATTTCACCTCTTTGATTAAATTTATTCCAAAGTATTTTATTCTTTTTGATGCTACTGTAAACAGAATAGCTTTCTTAATTTACTTTTCAGAGTACTCATCATTAATGTACAGTAATACAACTAAATTTTGCATGTTAATTTTGTTTTCTTAAACTTTTCTAATTTGTTTTTTTAATGAATAAAAAAAAGTTATAGTCCGTAAATTTCATTCTCAGCAACCACAAAAATGATTTTAAATTCCGTAAAAACAAATAAAGTTTTAAGATGGTCCAAGTTTTTATTTCGCACAGACATACTTGGCATTTACATGGCAAATGCTTAGCGACTACAGCACTAACCAAGAACGTTTACACAATTTACACAGTAGTTGGCGTTCTGCACCACTCCTACTTTGTGTTATCATGTGTGTTTAACATGTATGGTTTCCAACTCTCTGGTTGGCTCAGCTCCTTTCTGGAGAGACTATTTCATTCATTGCTTAGTATGGGTCCCTGAGTCATCACAGTGCTCTTCTTGCATTACAGTTTCAATATTATTACCAAAATAAAGCCATTTAGACAAAATTTTAAAGTTAAATTCTGGTATAAGAAATTTCAAGTAACTTATAAGACACATCAATAAGAAGCAATACGACGTGACATAATAGCAAACATAGGGGCTTTATTTGCCTGTGACTAGTTGCTTAATACCTTTATAAGGATCAATGTATTTCATCCCTACATACGACCTTTTAGATTGCCTTGTTATCCCCATTTTTGAGAAGGAAAAACTGGAGCATAGAATGATTAAGCTAGTAATGGGCAGATGTAGGATTTGAACTAATACAGATTAGTGTATGGCTCTGAATTTGTTTATTAATTCTAAACATTTTTTGTGGACTATTGAGTTTTCTACATTTAAGATCATGTCATTTGCAAACAGAATGTTTTATCTTTTCCTTTCTAATTTGCGTGTTTTTTATTTTTATTTTTGCCTGATTACTGTGGCTAGAACTTCCAGTACCAGGTTGAATAAAAGTGGTGAAAGCAGCCTGCCTTGTTCCTGATCTCAGGGGGGCAGGGGATTTCCAGTCTTTCAGTGAGTATAATGCCAACTGCTAGGAAAGTATCCTTCTATTCCTAATATACTGAGTGGTTTTTTAAATCTTGAAATGATGTTGAATTTTGTCACATACTTAATCTGCATCATTTGAGGTTATCTTTTTCAAAAAATTTATTATATTAATGTGATATATTACACGGATTAACTTTTATATGTTGAGCTACTACCCTAGAATTGTTGGGATAAATTCCACTTGGCCATGCTGTCTAATCCTCTTACTATGCTGTTACATTTGGTTTGCTAGTATTTTGTTGAGGATTTTGGCAGCTATGGTCATAAAGATCAATGATCTTCTAAACGAGTATAAAATGAGAAAGAAGATCTTTTATTTTCATACCTTTATTTACCTTTTCCAGTCTCTGCTTCCCTTCCCTTCCTTCCCTTTCCCTTCCCTCCCATCCCTTCTCTCCTCCCTTCCCTTCTACTCTCCTCCTCTTTTCTTTTCCAGATGGGGTCCCACTCTGTCACATAGGCTGTAGTGCAGTGGCACAATGATAACTCACGGCAGCCTTGGACTCCTGGACTCAAGCAATTTTCATGCCTTAGCCTTTCCAGTAGCTGGGACTGCAGATGTATGCCACCACACCTGGCTAATTAAAACTTTTTTTTTTTTTTTAAATGGTAGAGACGGGGGTCTCACTGTGTTTCCCAGACTGTTCTTGAGCTCCTCAACAATCTTCCTGCTTCAGCCTCCCGAAGTACTGGGATCACAGGCATGAGCCACTGAACCCGGCCCCTTTTCATTCTTTAGTGTAGTTCCAAATTTTCATTTGTTCTCATTTTCCTTTTGACTTAAAAATCTTCCTTAGGCATTTCCTGTAGTGCAGCTCTGCTGAAAACGAATTACCTCATCTTTGATTTCTCTTTAAAAGTATTTGCCCTCATGTTTAAAATACATTTTCACTAATAAATATAGTTTGAAAGTTTTTTCTGTCAGTGCTTTAAAAATCTCTCTCCACTGTCTTCTGGTTTGCGGTTTCTGATGAGAATCTGTGGTAATTCTTATTTTTGTTCTTTTGTATACAGATTATCTTTTCCCCTTTGGTGGCCAATAAGATTTTCTCTTTATTACTGTTTTCAGTAATTTATAATAATTATCATGTGCCTGGGAGTGTTTTTATTGTTTATGTTGTTCATTGAACTCCTTGAATCCTTGATATATGTTTTTCATCAACTTTGGTAAAGTTCATCCCATTTTGTTGTTCAGATATTTTTCTGAACCTCCCTTCCTCTGTGACTCTGGTTCCACATATGTTACACTACCTGATATCGTTCCATAATTAACTATGCATAGGTTTCAAAAGTTTTTAGCACTGAAAAAACCGGTACTAACTTACTGTAACATGTCTGAACAGAATCTAGTTTGAGGCACTAAGAAGAGTAAGACATAAGTTTCAAAAGAACTCTTATCAGAGCAGGCCAGGTGCATTGGTTCATGCCGGTAATCCCAGCACTTTGGGAGGCCAAAGTGGACAGATCATCTTAGGGCAGGAGTTCAAGACCAACCTGGTCAACATGGTGAAACCCTGTTTCTACTAAAAATACAAAAATTAGCCAGGCATCGTGGTGGGTGCCTGTAATCCCAGCTACTGGGATGGCTGAGGCAGGAGAATTGCTTGAACCTGGGAGTCAGAGGTTTCAGTGAGCTGAGATGGCACCACTGCATTCCATCCAGCCTGACAGAGCAAGACTCCGTCTCCAAAAAAAAAAAAAAAAAAATCCCAGCGCTTATCAGAGCAACATAAATTCTGCTTTAATTGTAGCAAGAACTGATATCAATGATGATGAAGTTGGGTGGAAGAATGGTGAAATAATTGATACTTTATGAAAAGTTTAGGGAGATGATATCCCAAATAACTTAGCAGTTTGCAAATGGATAATTCCTTTTAGGAAAGAATGAGATGATGTTAAAGATAAAGCCTTCAGCAGCAGACCATCCACATCAATTTGTGGGGAAAATAATTAATTTTGTTCATTCCCTAATTGAAGAGGACGGATGATTAATGGCAGAAACAATAGCCAATACCATAGACATCTCGATCAGTTCAGTTTACTCAATTCCAGCCGAAAAATTAAAGCTGGGTAAACTTCCCAATTGATGGTTGCCAAAAACATTGCACCCAGATCAGCTTGCAGACAAGAGCAGAGATTTCAGTGGAAATTTTAAACAAGCAGGATCAAGATCCTGAAACATTTCTGCAAAGATTTGTAGCAGAAGATGAAAGATGGCTTTGCCAGCACAATCTTGAAGACAAAGCATGATCAAAACAGTGGCTACAAAGAGGTAGAAGTGGTCCTGTCGGGCCGGGCACGGTGGCTCACGCCTGTAATCCCAGCACTTTGGGAGGCCGAGGTGGGCGGATCACCTGAGTTCAGGAGTTTGAGACCAGCCTGGCCAACATGGCAAAACCCTGTCTCTACTAAAAATACAAAAATTAGCCAGGCGTGGTGGTGTGTGCCTGTCGTCCCAGCTACTCAGGAGTCTGAAGCAGGAGCGTCGCTTGAACCTGGGAGGGGGAGGTTGTAGTGAGCCAAGACCTTGACACTGCACTCCAGCCTGGGCAACTGAGTGAGACTCGCTCTTAAAAAAAAAAAAAAAAAAGCAGTGGTCCTGTCAAAGCAAAGAGACCGGTCAAGAGCAAAAGTCATGATGAAAACAGTTTTGGAGATGCTCAAGCTATTTTGCAGGTTGATTTTCTGGGGAGCCAGAGAACCATAACATCTGCTTATTATGAAAATATTTTGAGACAGCCAAAGCTTTAGCAGAAAAATGCCCAGGAAACCCTCACTAGAGAATCCCTCTCCACCACAATGCTTCTGTTCATTTCTCTCATCAAACAACGCCAATTTTGCAAGAGTTTTGGTAGGAAATCATTACACATCCACTTTACAGTCATGATTTGGCTTTTCATGACATCCTTTTGTTTTCCAATCCGAAAAAAACTTTTAAAGGCACCCATTTTTCTTTAGGTAATAATGTAAAAAAGACTGCATTGACATGGCTAAATTCCAGGGACCCTCAGTATTTTAGGGACGAGCTACATGGCTGGTATCACTGCTTACAAAAGTGTCTTGAACTTGACGGAGCTTATGTTGAGAAATAAAGTTTATGTTTTTTATTTTTTTAATTACATATTTCCATGAACTTTGTGAAATGCTCTTGTACACATAGATTTAAGTTTATACCTTTTAACTGCTTGGTAGTATTCCATTGCATGAATAAATCACATTTTGTTTAGCTATTGCTTTCTCATTGGACAATTGTGTTGCTTTCTGGTTTTCACTACGTTATAAACAACACTGAACAAAGGGGGCAAATATCTGGAAATGGAATTTCTGGCTTATAGGGTATGTTCATTCTTAAATTCAATAGATAATATCAAATTGTTTTTCAAAGTGGTTATACAAAATTCACTCTCATCTGCACCTTATGAATGCTCCCACTTCTTTACATCATCTTCCAGACACTGTGTTATCAGACATGAAAGTTTTAGGCAATGTGATAGGTGAAAATGGGTAGCTTATTATTTTTATTTTCATATACTTTAGTATTAGCAATGTTAAACATTTCTTCATCTGTTCATTGGCCTGTATATTTCACTTCTTTTCTCAATTGTCTGTTTATATCCTTTGCTCACTTTTCTACTGAGTTATTTTTCTCTTTCTTACTGATTAAAAAAAAATTTTTTTTTTTTTGAGACAGAGTCTTGCTCTGTTGCCCAGGCTTGCAATCTCGACTCACTACAATCTCTGCCTCCCAGGTTCAATGGATTCTCCTGCCTCGGCCTCCCGAGTAGCTGGCACTACAGGTGTGCGCCACCACACCCGGCTAATTTTTATATTTTTAGTGGAGACAGGGTTTCACCATGTTGACCAGGATGGTCTCGAACTCCTGACCTCGTGATCTGCCTGCCTTAGCCTCCCAAAGTGCTGGGATTACAGGCATGAGCCACCATGCTCGGCTGAGTTTTAAATATTTTTAAAATATATTTTTGATACTACAGATTTGTCAAGACTGGTTGGAAATATTTCTTTGTAGCAGAAAAATGCTTTTAGTTTTCATCTATGACATCTTCTCTTGAACATACATTTTAAAATGTTGATGTGATCACATTTTATTTTACTTTGAGTTTTATTTTATATGAAAATCTCCTTTATTCAAAGGCCATAAAAATAAATTTCTATTTTTTGAAGCATTTTTATGAATTTGTTGTTTTATAGTTAGGATTTTAAACCTAGAATTCATGTTTTGTAAATGTGAGCTAGAGATCGCATCTGATTTTTTCATACAAAGAATCAGTTGTTCCAATCTTATTTGCTGTTAGTCCATCTTCATGACATGCCATCATAAATGATTGTCCACTGTGATCTAGGCTGTATATGAGGTTCTTTATAGTACACGGCTTTCCTTCCCACCAACCCTATCAAGAAGGTGTTAGTAACATCCCTATTTTTCTTACGGGAAAATGTAAGCTTATATGGTTTGGATATTTTGTTCTCACCAAATCATATATTGAGATAGACCTGCATTGTTGGAGGTAGGCCTGGTGGGAGGTGTTTGGGTCATGGGGTGGATCCCTAGTGAATGGCTTGGTGCCCTCCCCATGGTCATGGGTGAGTTCTCGCTCTGCTAGTTCATGCAAGAGCTCGTAAAGAACTGACATCTCCTCCCTTGCTCTCTCGCTCCCTCTCTCACCATGTAATACACCAAAGGCTCCCCCTTCACCTTCCACCATAAGTGGAAGCTTCTTGAGGCCCTCACCAGTGGATGCCCGTGCTATACTTCCTGTACAGTCTGCAGAACTGTGAGCCAAAAGCAACGTCTTTCTTAAAATAAATTACCAAGCCTTGGATGTTCCTTTATAGCAGTACAAATGGACTAACACAGAGGCTCAGAAAGGCTAAATAACTTGCCAATGTATGACAGCTAGCAAGTGATGGAGGCAGAATGTGAATCCTGAGTGTATACAGAATTAGCTAGAGAAGACAGCTCCATGAAGGAACAGGCTTGCAAGGATCCTTGGGGAACAGAACAGGTGGAGCAGGGTTTCTCAGCCTTGGTCTTACTGATCTTTGGGACCGGATAATTCTTTGTATGGTGGAGGGTGGGGGTATCCTGTGCATTGTAGATTCTTAACAGCATCCCTAATCTCCATTCATTAGACACCAGTGACACCCCTCACCCCACTCCCCACCCCGACTCCTAGTTTTTATTTTCATAATTAAAAAATGTCTCCAGACATTGCCAAGTGTCCTCTAGGGAAGCAAAATTGCTCCAGGTTAGGAACCAGTCGTTTAGACAGTAATCACTACTATTAATGATCACTATCAACCTCAATTATTAGCCATCATTAATGCTAATGATAGTGGTGCTAATTATCAACAGTGATTAATTGTAAGACCTTTTTCCCTGGTGCTGTTGCTTCTTTGTAGCTGAGGAACAGAAGGTTCTAGCTTTCCTTTCAGGTTATACCTTCTCAGCTCACTGCTCTTCCAACCTGTGAGCTCCCAGCCTGCCGTGAGAGGCGCTCTGCTCCCCCCCGCAAGTGTGAAAGTGTGCAGAGCTCTGTGCGGCATGCTGCTTGCACCGTTCTCACAGGTCATCTCGTGAAAATGCTCGCACAAGGTAGGAGGGTTTTGAAGCTTGGGGTGGTTCATGTTTTCTTTTTGAAATATTTTTCTTCAGCATGTTGTTGACAATGAACAGAAATGGAAAAATAAAGCCCTGCTGATGTCCAAATGAGCCCTAAATCCAGATGTGGCGGGGGCGAGTCGCCTTCAACATTCATGATGCACCGGGGCCGTAAACCTGTCTGGGGTTGTAGCTTCCAGCCCAGCAGCTTCTGAGTGGGGATGTGCGCACAAACATCAGGACCTGTCGGCTACCAGGACATTCAGGTCTTTCAGAAACGATGCCTTTGAAATTTCAAGATACCGTGCAAGATCCAGGGCATTCAGAACACTGTCTTTAGCTGGCCGGTGGAGATCATGCATTCTAAAGTCTAAAACTATAATAAAAGCAACCAGGCGATGAACATTCAGTATAGTGTGAGTGACTGTGTAAGTCTTCTCTCATTTCTGCTCCCTATGAGAGTTGTCCTCCCCCTGTTCAAGATGGCCTGGCCCATGAATCGTGTCACAAGGCTTCCAACCAACCTCATTTCCTCCTCTTGCCATGAGAGTTTCTGGAGAGATTTTGACAAGCCCCCATGTGAGGTCCAGAGCCTTGATGTTTGCAGCTTCAGCCCACCATCCAGGCTAGAGTCCTTGCCCTGTACAGGACCCGGGTCTTGCTGACATGACACATTCCTGGTCAGTCCATGCCAGCGCTTAGAGATCACCTTCCTTTTCTAAGACCATTCCAACCCTCCATCTCCACTGACATCCATCTCCACTGATACTATACCCTTCTCCTTCCCCACCAGGTCTGCACAGTTCTGACCTCACTCTCCAGCCCTGTGGCTAAGGCTAGGATCCCACGTCAAGTAATCTGGGGGCTTCTGAAGGGCAGGTGCGGGTCCCATTCCTATTCTTTAAGATCCCATCAATCTGATGGCCACCAGAGACCTGGGCTTAGAGAAAGAAGAAAGTGGTAGAGAATTTGACCAAGTGACCAGGGGCAGTCACCTTTCTGGGCATTTGCTATCAGGACAGACACACGAGCAGACTTATGGCCAGAATATAAGGTGGTGGGGGTGGGGGCTCAGCCCCTGCCTGCTGGAAACAGAGTCCCACCTCAGAGCCATGGCTGAGCTGAGCAGGTGTCCTGAAATCCTGGTGAATATTCAGAGGGCTGTGTCCCCTTGGCTGGCTCCTGCCTATGCAAACAGCCACCTGAAAAGGGGAAGCAGAGGGTGTGGTGGCAGTGGCAGTGGCTGTGTCAGGGGACAGCAGGGGAGGGAAGACAGCCAAGGCTCACTGAGGCTGGTGGAGGGAGCCGCTGCTGGGCCCACCATGGACCGCCGGATGTGGGGGGCCCGAGTCCTCTGCGTGTTGAGCCAGTTACCGACCGTGAGTAGCCAGCTCAGACCTTCAAGCCTCTCCTACTAGGCTCCAGATTTGGGAATCATGGGGCCATCTGGAGCCTGGCAGAGACCCTACTGCCTTTCTCCCACTCTAAAATCCCTCCCCACGAGCAGGTGGCAGGCTGTGGCTTAGAGCACTCCTGATAACTGGGGACCCCCACTCATCTCCCTCTGCCAGGCAGTCTGCTGTGATTCTGGGTAGCGCTATTAACACAGACTTCCTGTTGCTTTCCCCAGGGCCTGGCTGTGCCCTCTGGGGACCAGAGACTCTGTCTGCCCCAAGACAGTGCCTCAGAATTGGGGAGGCAAAGTCAGGCCTCCTCTTAGTTCCCCCAGTCTGCTCTTTCTGTCCTCTGTGCATCCGCGATGCTTCCACACGCTCCCCTGGTAAGATTTCTGGACCCCTCCTTAGCCCCATGACTCCCTGAGCCATCTCCAATTTGGTGGTTTCCTTTGAAGACAGTGTGGCCAGGGAAGGAGTAGAACCTGAGGAGTTGGTGGAGACCAGCTGCTTCTGCTCCAGCAGTTAGGGGATCCATCATCCTGTCGTGATGCTGAGGGCCGGAGAGGCTTTTGGCAGCCAAACACTACTCCACGGGCTAGGGCGCTGGAGCACGGAGCATCAGGACAGACAGCCTTTCCCAGATGTGCTGCAATTTTCCAGTAACTTTCCACGAAGTTATTGCAAGTGACAGCAGGGACCAGGATGGGAGTCACAAGGTTCTGGGATGGTGGGGGCTGAAGTATTCTTCCTCTGCTGCCTTGTTGGGGCGCTGCTGCCCCTCCCGAGCACCTTGCTGCACCTACTCCCAAGCGCACAGGCTTTGGGCTTGAATCCTGGACCCGTGAAACTAGCCGTGTGGCCTGCAAGTCCCTCAGCCTTCCTGAGCCTTATCTCTTTTGTAAAAAGAGAATATATCTGCTAGCCAGGTTTGCTGTGCATTGAGTGGAGTCTGATTTGTCAAGGGCTGGGTAGAGGGGTGCAACGCAGGGAACTGACTGCCCCCTGGCGGCCATCTGTGTGCTCTGCAGCAAAAGCTTTATTTTCAGCAGAGGGACCCAGGACCTGATGGTGGCCATTCAGCAGATGGTGCTGATTCGAAAGCTAGAACTAAATCACGGTTGGCCAGTGTGGGCTCCATCCCCTGCAGACACCAGGAAGAGTGGCAGGCACACATGCCAGGCCTGGGGGTCCAGGGCACGGGAACCTCCCCTCAGGAGTGTGTAGGGGTGACTGGGAGACCCAGGATGTGTTTTGCCAGTCCTGATGGAGCAGGAGCATTTGGATAAATCTTAGAATGGTCTGTCTTTCCACCCCCACGACTTCCCTCCCTAGAATCTTCCCTTCCATCTTGCCCTGTGACCACACACCCCGAGTCATTAGTTGGACTTCCCTAAATTTCCCTCCTTCTCTTAGCGGTGTGGGCACTGTCTATCTATCCTTTGGCCCTAGGCTGCTCACATGGCGTCCTTTGCCCTCAGAGGTTCCCCTTGATAGGCCCCGAGAAGGTTCCCAGGCAAAGTTGGGGCTTTCCAGATCGTGTAGCAGGAGGAAGGATAGGCGGAGACCATGGCTCTCTCAACAGCCCAGGGTCAATGTCAGGTTGATGGTGTAAGAAAGTCCTATACAGGTCCACCTGCCCTCCTGCCCTTCCTTCCCCGCTTTGTGCCCTCAGTCTGTTGGGAGATGATGGGGACACACAACGGGGCTCTGCCCTGAGACCACTGAGTCCTGGGGAGGAAGCCAAGAGCCAAGTCTGGGGTACCCACCAAAATGAGACCTGGAGCCTGGGTAGTGGGTGACATCTGCACCCTGAGGCCCTGCAGGGCTAAGCAGGGGATGGCAAAGTTGGGTCCAAGCTGGATTTGGGGGAATGGGGTCAGTGGGGTGGGACAGGAGTGACTTCTGCCAGGGCAGTGCTGGTGGCGGTGACCCTCCTTACTGGGCTGGATCTCAGATCCTCTTCTAGCCCACAGGTCCACGGCAGAGCTCTCGGGCCTCTCCATATGGTCACCCACTGTCTGCTGTCCTCACTCTGGTGGTCAAAGTCTCTACTCTCTGACCCCAGCCCGTCTTAGGTCTGCTGCACTATTTGCTGTGCCTGCATTTATCCCAAAGAACACTAGCTGTTAATAAAACATTTGCTGACACGGATCCTGCTGGACAGACAGAGAGAGAAAGTGTGTGTGTGTGTGCGTGTGTGCCTGTGTGTGTGTGTGTGTGGTCATGGGAAAAGAAACATCAGTCCTGGGCAGATACTTCCCAAATACACCTTTTTCCACTTCGCCTGTCTTTGCACATGCTGTTCTTTTGGTTTCAGATGTTCTTCTCCTCACTGTGTGTGCCTGGCTTTAAAAATGTTCCTTTGTCCCCAGGTTCAGCTCAAATGTCACCTCTCCAATCCCTGAGAGGGGCACTCCCTCCCATGGTACATGTCTTGCTTCTTTTTGCTTTTTTTTTGAGACAGAGTCTGGCTCTATCATCCAGGCTGGAGTGCAGTGCCATGATCTAGGCTCACTGCAACCTCCGCCTCCCAGGTTCCAGCATTTCTTCCCACCTCAGCCTCTTGAGAACTGGGATTACAGGAGTGTGCCGCTACGCCCCGCTAATTTTTGTATTTTTGTAGAGATGGGGTTTTGCCACATTGGTCAGGCTGGTCTGGAACTCCTGACCTCATGTGATCTGCCCACCTTGGCCTCCCAAAGTGCTGGGATTACAGGTGTGAGCCACTGTGCCTGGCCCCTGTCCTGGTTTTGATCACAGTTTGCACAGGGTCTATTAGGACCCAGTCCTTCCTCCTTTCCCAGCCACTCCTCTCCTGTGAGAGCCTGGGGGAACAGAATTCTACACTGGTTGACTTGGCTGTGTGTGTTATTCACAAATATGTATGCTGTATACCCAGTTCACAGTGCAGAAAATGTGTTTGTGAACTTGGATCCCCTTATATGCATCTCTTTGGGCTCTGGCCTGCTGGGTGATCAGTTTGGTGTTCCTCCAGCTCGGGGCAGTGGGAGGGAGAAGTGCCAGGAATTCCTGCTGTTGACTCCCAGTTCCCTGGAGAACTTGTGAAAATGCAAAGCGCTGGATCCACCCTAGATCTCTGCATATTCCTGCCTCTGTCCCAGTGGATCTCTAGTTGGTTCTTGAGGCACACTTCCAGAAATAGTGCTAGAAGATTTCCAAAAAATCCAACTTGTTTCCAGCTTCCAGAGAGCATTCCTCATGAACACTGTGTAGCACAAGATCTGGGAAGCTCCTAAAACTGCAATCTTTCAGGGTGCTCAGCCACCAAGGCTATGATCCTTTCATCTGCCCATCCACGAACCCACACCTCCATCCCTACACAGCTCTCTCATCCACCACGGACCCATCCACGCGTCATCTCTCTGTCCATCCATCTGTCCATTCATCCATCCACCACCCTCCCAGCCCTGTGTATGTCTTCCGTCTGTCTGTATACTCATCCACTCCACCAGCCAACTGCCCAGGCATCCCTCCCTCCCTCCCTCCCTCTATGCATCCACGTTCGTTTGCTCCTCCACCTCATCTGTGTGCTCACTTAGCCATGTGCTCATTCATCCATCCATCTTCTCTCTCACGAACTTATTTTCTCACATGTTCCTGCCCATGTGCACCCCTAAAAGCAGAGGCTGAGACAGAGGTCAGAAATTTAAAATGATTTCCAGTGGGATAAATCCAAAGGATTGGCCAAGCTGCACTCCTCTGGAGACTAGAGAAGAATCCATTTGCTTGGCTTTTCCTTGCCTTGGTGTCCTTTCTCCTTCAAAGCCAGCAGTGGGGCACCTTTAAATCTCAGTTCCTACAGCACATATCCTCATGACGCCTCCTCTGATCCTGACTTTCCTGCCCCCGCACACCCCCTATAAGGAGCCTTGTGATCGGGCCACTCAGAGAGTCAAGGATGATCTTCCCATCTCAAGACCCTGAACTCGATCACATCTGCACAGTCCTTTTGCCATATAAGGTGACATATTCACAGCTTCCAGGGATTAGGATGTGGACACCTTTGGGGGCCATTGTTCTGTTTACCAAGGTAGCTTACGCAGAATTGCTTCCTGGGAGCAGGAGTGCAGAGCAAGGAGTAACACTGGGAAGGAGGAAGGGCCCTGGCAAGCATGGAGTTGGCTGTCTCTGCAAGGTCTTCAGAAGCACATCGTCTTCTGTGTCTCAGAACTTACTTCCATGAGACAGAATGGAGAAACAGTCACTCAAACCTAGGCAGACCCAGGTTTGCATAATACCAACTTTCCCTCTTCCAGTGTGACCCTGGGCAAGTCAGTCAACCCTGACCTCCGCCTCCTGGGCTGTGAACTGGAAAGAACAAGAGCATTAACTGCGCAGGAGAAGATTAGAGCCAGCCAGCCTTCCTTTTTTCTTCCTTCTTGCGTTCCTGCCTTCCTTCCTTAGAACAAGAGTATTAACTACAAGGGAGATTATTAGAGCCATCCCTTTCCCTCCCGCTTTTCTCTTCCCCTCCCCTTCCCTGTATTTGAACATCCACTGCACACACCTGGAAGTGCCGTGAGCAGGTCTTTGCTTAGGATCAACACACAGAAATGAATCAGGCCTTGTCCCTGTTCTCAGGCCATTTGGACCACAGAGCCCGGAAGGGCACCCAATTGGCCTGGCTCATCCTGTTCACTGTTTCCAGCAGGTATTGGGCCACATGCACCCAGAATGTGACTTCATCACCCAGTTGAGAGAGGAGGAGAGCTCCTGTCTACAGGCAGCAGAAGAGACGCCCAACACCACCCTGGGTATGGGGCCTGGGAGGCAGATGGCAGTTTCTCTGATTTTTATGTCCTTCAGCCTTACCCTTTGAATTGTGGGGGCAGCCCCGTGCCTGGACCGAGTCTCCCCTGCTCCTGGCTGTCTATCCAGGCTGCCCTAGGACCTGGGATGGGCTGCTGTGCTGGCCGGCGGCAGGCTCTGGCGAGTGGGTCACCCTCCCCTGCCCGGATTTCTTCTCTCACTTCAGCTCAGAGTCAGGTGAGGGGTCTTGGGTGTGGCGGTGGGAAAGGGAGTGGGGTGCCAGGTGAGGGGGGGCAGACACATCACTGGCTTTGGGGGCAGGCAGACCTGGGGTTGTACCAACTTGCCCTCTTCTGGGGCGACCTCGGGCCAGTCAGTTGATCCCAACTTCTGTTTCCTGAGCTGTGAACTGGGGGGAACAAGAACGTGAACTGCGCAGGAGAGGATTAGAGTGCAGAACCTGGAAGTGCTGGACCTGGGTGCCCGCAAGGTGTCAGCAGGAGGCAGACTGCAAGCGGGGAGGAGGGCAGGCTTGCCTGACTGCTAAGACACTACCAGCTGCCCAGGGCGGGGTGGGTGGGGCACCCTGCTGCTCTGCGTCACCTCCCTGGCCTGGGCGCCTGGACAGCAAGGGCCTTTTTTCTCCCCCACTGCCCTTAGGATGCTGGCAGCTCAGCTCACCACTCTCCGCCCCTCAGGGGAATAACCCTCTCTGGGAAGAGATGGTGCCTTTGAAGCCAGAGATAGAAGGCCCCATAGTGTATCCCTGGGCAGGCTGGACCAGGGCCCCAGGCCTCTGGAGCCACCCTCTTTGTTGGTGAGAGGAACTGTCCCAGTAACCCTGCCAGGGTCACTTAATGGTCCATGGCACCCCAACCCCTCCTGGGAGGAGGGAAGGAGTTGTGGCTAGAGAGTCCTGCTTGTCTCCCAGGAGCTGTGAACCGGGATTGCACCATCACTGGCTGGTCGGAGCCCTTTCCACCTTACCCCGTGGCCTGCCCTGTGCCCCTGGAGCTGCTGGCCGAGGAGGTAAGAGGTTCCTGGCATCTTGGAGGAAGGACTGCCATGGACATTTGTATGGGTGGGTGCACAAATGTGGGGGCTGCCCTTCCCCGGCCTGCAGGTTGGAATATTACAGTTTTCCAGAGAGGGCAGTGAAGTGTCTGGAGGAGAGGGGTCTTTTGCTAAGTTACTCGAGGCTGACCCACCAGCCAAGGTACTTGGAGGGAGAAGTGGGGCAGAGGGCAGGTGGGAGATCTGTCGGCTGCTATCTTGCTTCAGTGTGCAAGCCTCCAGGACAGGGAGCTTGGGGCGGTTCCAGAGGAAACAAGGCTCCTGGCAGCCCTGGGGAAGCTCCTTCTCTTCTGTGGCCCTCAGTCAGTGGAGCAGTGTGCATGGTTGTGGTGTGGGCCAGTGAGGGAAACTCAAGCCTAGAGAGATTGCGAAAAGCTCCTAATACCAGCCAGCACGCCCCGCAGAGCCTTTGCCAGGCACTCCCACGCGCATCATGCCGTTTCTCTATCCCTGTGATCTCTGAAAGGTGAAGCATGACTGTAACCATTTTTCAGATGCGAAGACTGAGTCAGAGGCAGGCAGTGATTGCCTGAGCCCCACAGGAGAGCTGGGATTGGTGCCAGTGCCCGGGCCCTACTCTCTTCCTTTGCCTGCACCCTCTATCTTCATGGCCAGGCTGGACTGATTGATCCAAACACTTGGCCATGGAAAGCTTTTGCCTGCCTGGTGTGGCTGTCCCCAGGTGTCCCTGGCTGTCTCCTTTACTTGGGGACATTGTGTTCCCAAGCCCGGTGACCAAGCTGGATGTCAATAAACAAGCTGATTTCCTCTTGGGCTTTTGTTATTCCCCAGGGACACGTAGTTTCTGTGGCTGCCTCTCTCCATCCCCCAGCATCGTGAGTGCTAAGAATCTCCACTCCTTGCCACCGCCCCTCCCTCACCCGAGGCTCAGGCAGGAAACTAAATCTTCAGCACATAGGGGGAGGTTTCCATGGTACCTGCGGACACCTCTGCCCCCAGATGGGGAGTGTTGGGGTGGAATGGCAGATGCTTCACCTGCTTGACTGCCAAGCCTCTCTTTCCCCCACAAGGTCCAGAAGCTAAGACTTTCTTCTGTCTCTGCTCTTCCCAGAAATCTTACTTCTCCACGGTGAAGATGGTCTACACCATGGGCCATAGCATCTCTATTGTGGCCCTCCTCGTGGCCATCACCATCCTGGTTGCTCTCAGGTTTGCCATCCTCATCACCAGCTCAAGAACCTTCCTTGGCTCCCTATTTCCCAGAGGGCCAAGTCTGATTTCTTGCCTGGATAGCCATGAACTTCCCAGATCTAAGCAGCATATCCATGTCCGCCTTTCCCTCTCTTTTCCCCAGCGTGTAGACCCATCCCTCCAAACACCAGAGCTCACTCCGACCTCCGCCCCTTTGCTCTGTGGCACTCATTGCATTTGCTTGGAATTCCTTATTTTTCCTCAGTGTGTTTATATTTGAGAAAGCCCAGCTCCTATATGCATTTAACAATCCTCCGCCTCCTGAGTCCCTCTTGACTGTTACAACTCTCTGATCATTGTCCCTTTTAAGCCCCTGACCCCCTCCTCCAGCCTTCAAAGTCTGAGCACCACATCTCGCCTGTGCTGTTCTTGGTCTCATGGGGATGAGTGTCTCTGATCATCCAGGGGGTCCCATGGGCAGTACCTACCATTTCTGCCCCTGTTCCCCCAGACTATGAGCACTGCCAAGGCAGGGACCAGATATTCCTCTGTTTCCACGCCTACCCTGAGCACAGGAATGGTTGCTCAGCTGTCTTGCAAGGGTTAAACTGAAACCTCAAGTTCAGCTCGATTGAATTCTGCTTGATTGCCTTCAATTCGATTCATCTCCTGCCCTGCTCAGCCCAGTCGCAGAACACCAGAATCCCCTCTCCCTGCTTGCTTCTTGTTCCTCATTTCTCCCATTCACACCAGGAGGCTCCGCTGTCCCCGGAACTACGTCCACACCCAGCTGTTCACCACCTTCATCCTCAAGGCGGGAGCTGTGTTCCTGAAGGATGCCGCCCTCTTCCACGCCGACGGCACTGACCACTGCAGCTTCTCCACCGTAATGGCCGTGGGCAGCGGGGATGGGCTGGTGGGGGAGAGAGGAGGTGGGATTACAGACCCAGATGTGCCTGCCCCAGCCTGCCCTGCCCTGTGGGCTGACCCTGGGGCTGCTGCAGGCATGGCCAGTCACAGAACAGGAAACTGCCCCTCTCTCATGTCAGACCCTAAGTCCTCACACGCCATTCCCGGGAAAGATCGTGGTGTCGATCCATGTAATTTTCCATGCATGCTGTACTCCGCGTTCTGTAGTCTAACCTAGACCATGTTTCACTATGCACAGCCTCTTCCTTTCCTTTGATAGCTCCCTGAGCACTCATTGGTCTGTGCTGGGGGTGTGTATGCAAGTGGCCGGGGGGAGCTGGGTCCCTCCTTCAGGAAGTGCCCAAGGGACAGAATGCACACAGATTAGAGGATCTCCAAACAGAGGAAGCTGAGAGGGGGCTTCAGGGAGGAAGAGACCCTGGAGCTGTGTTGGCAGCAACGATAGGGAGATGGGGAAGGAGGACACGTGAAGGGGAGGGACCCGGGTGAACAAACTCGCAAAGACAGGAGGACCTGGGCCATGTCCAGGAAACTGGGAAGACACCATGGGAGAGGTGGGGTGGAGACAGTAAGAGGCAACTGAAATTGAAGGGGAGGTGGGCAGAATGGGGAGACCCAGAACCTGTTAGATTCCCTATAGGTGTGCTGGAAATGAACAGTGAAATCTGCGAGCAAACTAACATATGACCTCAATTAACTGATGAAAGATTTAATCATACTTCATAGTCAACACTTATTTTGTGCCAGGAATTTCAATAGGTGCTTACCATGTACAGCTGTCCCTTGACACAACATGGGGGTTAATGGTGTTGACCCCCCTTTCAGTTGAAAATTCAAGCATAACTTTTGACTACCCCCAAACCTAACTACTGATAGCCTACTTTTGACCTCAAGCCTTACCGATAACATAAATGGTCGATTAACACATATTTGGTCTGTTACATGTGTTATATACTGCATTCTTACCATAAAGTTAGAGAAACAATTTTCAGAATATCATAAGGAAGAGAAAATAAATGTAGTGTTTTTAAATGGAAGTAAATCATCATGAAGGTCTTCATCCTCATCGCCTTTATGTTCAGTAGGCAGAGGGGGAGGAGGAAGAGAACTTGGTCTTGCTGTCTTAGGGGTGGCAGAGACAGAAGAAAATCCATGTGTAAATGGACTTCAGCAGTTCACACCTGTGTGGTTCGAGAGACAGCTGGCATTACCTCTTAAATTTTTAAAACAGCTTGAAGAAGAAAGTATCGCTTTCATCCCATTTTGTAGAGGAGAGGCAATTGGCAAGGTCACCCAGTGGCCCGGGGTGGGGGCTGGGACCAAACCTGGGCCAACTGAACTCAGAGGCAGTCCTGCTCCCATGCCGGCAGGTGGTCAGGTCATGCAGTGAGTGAGTGAATGCACGGGGGCCTGTGTGTGCTTTTGCAAGGCAGAGCTGTGCCTCAGTCACAGCTCTCGGGGTTGACTTCAGCTCGGGAAGCATGGGGTAAGTGAAAATAGAAGCAAGTCTTAGGCAGAGTTTCTAATTTATCCTTATGACAAGGACACGAGCTAGGTAGTGGAAGTTTTTCCTTTTACAGATGAAGAGCAAAGGTGTGAGGAGATTTCACAGCAAATCGACGGTAAATTAGAAGCCAGGCAGTCTAGATCCCAAATCTGTGCTCTTCACCCTTACTGTATATCACCATATCCCCTCTCGGGTGGCCCAAGGAGCCGGAGTTCCCAGCCTAAGCTGGAGGGGCCTGGAGGTTGTGTATCTGAGCAGGGTAGAGGTGACTGGGGTGGGGCTCCAGTGGGTGTCCCAGCTAGGAAGCACCTGAGTTTCATCCCCAGGTTCTATGCAAGGTCTCCGTGGCCGCCCTGCATTTCGCCACCATGACCAACTTCAGCTGGCTGTTGGCAGAAGCCGCCTACCTGACCTGCCTCCTGGCCTCCACCTCCCCCAGCTCAAGGAGAGCCTTCTGGTGGCTGGTTCTCGCTGGCTGGGGTGAGTGCCCAGGGTGGGTTGGGCACCATGGGAAGGTACTGGGCTGGGAAGGTCCAGGGAGCTCACATAAAGGCCCCTCCAGCTAACTCTGAGGCCCAGAGAAGGGGAGGGATGGGCCACAGTCCGGCAGCAAGTGTTGGAGCGTGGGACCAGGACCCTGACTCTGGGGTCCTGCCTGGCCCTGCCTTGGCAGTGCCCTGAGTGGCTGATGGTGGTGAGGGAGGTGGGGCCAGGTCTCAGAGCCAAGGATGCAGACCCCTCACTCCTGTGTCCCTGTACCCTTGTAGGGCTGCCTGTACTCTTCACTGGCACGTGGGTGGGCTGCAAGCTGGCCTTCGAGGACACTGCGTGAGTCGGAGCGGCCGCCTCGTCACACCCGCTGGGCGTACATAGGGTGTGGTGTGGACTGTCAGGCCACAGGCTGTTCTCCAGGCTGGGAAGAGGAGGAGGAGGGACTGCCTGGCTAGGATGGGGGGTGGGAGAATGTTCTGTGGATAGCACAGAAGGGGCATGAGCCAGGCAGGAGAGTGCAGCTCAGATTCCCAGGGCTGCAGGACTGGGGGAAGGTGGGGTAGGAGAGCTGCCAGGGGCCCTCCTGGAAAAAGGACATGTAGGGTCCAGGAAGGAGGCATCGAACAGACAGAGTTCAGAAACATTTGTCCATCTAGGTGGATAGAAAGGGTGAGCCAAGCCTGGATTGGGGTGCCCCTTTGGGTGAGACCCTAACTGGCTGAGACAGGTGAGAAGGCTGGAGGGGAGGTGGGGTGAGGCCAGAAGGCACAAATGCCTGAGAGAGGAGGGAGGTGCACTTGTGCCACTGGGTCATCACAGTGAACGGGACATTTCAACAATGGCATTCTTGCGTCTCCCCCCAGGTGCTGGGACCTGGACAACAGCTCCCCCTACTGGTGGATCATCAAGGGGCCCATCGTCCTCTCGGTTGGGGTCAGTCCCTGGCCCATGGTTCTTGGCTTTATCCAGTCAACCTCCCTGGATCTACTGAGGGGCTGTGCACAGCAGGAAATGCAACTCCAGGCTGGGAGCCTTGAACACAGAGCTCCAGCCTTGCTCTGCCACTGATTCTCTGTGAGGCCCTCTCTGGGCCTCAGTATTGCATTTGTAAAGCCGGAGGAGTGGTGGTTTCCACCAGCATGTAGGCTGTTCCAGCTCAATTTTGATGAGTCTACTGAGCTGGCTGCAGCTCATTTGCCACTGCAGTGAGAGGTTGGGGTGTGGGGTGGGGGCAGTAAATAGACCACACAGCTAAACCCCTCGCCTCCCTCTGCTCCCACACACAACACAGAGGAAGTGAAGACCGCTTTGCATGGCTTTGGTAAATGTACAAATGTTTTGCAACTTAGCAACTGTGCAAAATGAGGGACATCTGGTTTGTGCTAGAGAAGAGCCTGGGTGGTGGTCATAGGCGGGTGGCAAGGCCTGATCGCCCCTCTTTGATGCCAGGACTGGAGAGGGACAGGAGTCCTGGGCCCTCCTCTGTCCTCTATGGCTCAAATGTGGGAACTCCCAGCTCCAGGCCACAAGTTCTGGAGCAATGATCTGTGTGTTCATCCATCTGCATTCTCACGTCTGAAGGATTTAAGTTTTCTGGTCCCCAAATGGGCTGCAGCTCATCCCAGCCACCCAAGGATACCCACTGACCCTTGTCTTCCATCTTCCTATACCTCTATTTCCAGGTGAACTTTGGGCTTTTTCTCAATATTATCCGCATCCTGCTGAGGAAACTGGAGTCAGCTCAGGGCAGCCTCCATACCCATTCTCAGTATTGGTACTGTGTGTGTGCGTGTGTGTGTCTGGGGACACTGGAAAAGGGTAACTGGAGGGGGATTCAATGTGGTGGTTCTATCTCATCCAACAGGCACTCGTGACCTCAGCCCCGTACTCTTCCCTGTGTTCCCAGAGACAGAATAGACCTGGCCCCTTCCTCCTGGAGTATCACAATATTGGAAGGATAGGCACTTCAAACAGCCAGTTCCCATGCCAAATAGAATGATGAGTGCTAACATGAATTTCTATGGGAGCCTGGGGAGAGAGATCCTTTCTAGGTGAAGGGTGGTGTGGTCAAAGAAGACTTCCTGGAGGAAGTTTTGATCCCCACTTTGAAAGATGTGTAGACTTTGGGATAAACTGGGGCAATAACACTTGGCAGGGGAATCAGCAGGACCCTGGGCCCAGAAATGAAAAAGCCCAGGGTGAGTGTGGGGTGGTGGCGTTTCTCAGGGTGGCTGGTCCGCACAGTGGATGTAGGGAGGTGGCAGGAAGTGAGAGAAGACGAAGTGCACATGACAGTTTCTATGCCAGCCTTGGGAGCCCAGGATTTGTCTTTCCTGCAGGCGTCTCTCCAAGTCGACACTTTTTCTTATCCCACTCTTTGGAATTCACTACATCATCTTCAACTTCCTGCCTGACAATGTCGGCCTGGGCATCCGCCTCCCCCTGGAGCTGGGACTGGGCTCCTTCCAGGTGAGGGCCCCGCAGGCACTCTTTCTCTCCATGGGAGGTGCTAAGGGAGCTGCTGTTGCCCACAGGCCTTGGCTGGGTTCATGACAGGGTGAGGGCTATTCTTTTTCATCCATCTATTAAACTGTCTGTCCATCTTCCAGTCACCTATCTCTCTATTTATTCAACTACGCATGCGTTCATCCACCCACCCATCCATCATCCATACATCCACCCACTAACCCATCCATCATCCACCCATCCATCCATCTACCCACCCACCAACACACCCACCAACCCATCTATCCATTCATCCATCCACCCCCTCATCCATCCATCCATCCATCCAATCTATTCGGCTCCTACTGATCCCCTATTATGTGCCAAATGCTGTGCTCATCCATAAGGGATGCAGAAATAAAGTCAGAGAAATGAGGCCAACAGTACAGCCCTGGCAGGCTTGCTATGACAATTTTATGAGACAATATTCCTGGCACATAGTAAGTAATGAATGCATCAAAATTCCCATTTCAATCAGACCTGGCCCAAGCCATAGCCTGGGGGTGAGTAGGGAAAGAGCAGCAGGAAGACTGGACACCTTGAGGCCAGGCCAAAGTGTTCTGACGGGGTCTTTCCTCTTTGGCCACACAGGGCTTCATCGTTGCCATCCTCTACTGCTTCCTCAACCAAGAGGTGTGTGACTTTCAAGGATATCCCTCATGGAGTCCCCCTCCCACCAGACCTAAGGCCCCTCCTTCTCTCCCCCACTCAGGCCCTGTAAACCCCAGCTCAGGCCACACCTTGACTCCTATGAGCCTTTGTGGTAGTCTGTCCTGAGCTTCTGGATCAAGCTGAACTTGAATGCTTCCTGTAAACATCTCTTATCTATCCCTTCTCTGTGCTGGGCCAAGTTCTACTAGCCACTCTTCAGGAGATGGAGGCAGCTTTTCAGGGATCAGGAGCGGGATTAGGGTAGGGAGTCAGAAGGAATCCCCCAATTCTGTGTTTCTAAAATTGAACATAAAGGGAGCCCGGGAGGGAGTGTGCCAGCTGAAGGAGAGGCAATCAGAGAGAATGGATAGAGGAGCCAGGCAAGTCAGAGGTGAACATACAGGGAACTAGGATAATAATCAGATGCAGAGACAAAGAGGAAGATCTGGAGCCTGGGAAACAGCACGCGAAGGAAACAGACACACAAAGAGAATGGATGGAAGGGGAGACAGACATGAAAAAACAGAACAGATGGTGCTGCTGCACACGTGGACATGTGGAAAGATGCCAGAGACCGGCTCGAAGTGAATTCCACCCAGGAGACACTGTGAATTTCCAAATCTCCCCCTTAGGACAGTCTTGCTCTGGGGAGAGGGGCTGGGGAGAATTGATCTCAATGCCCTAGGCTCCCAAGTTCCACCTCTGTGCACCTGCAGGCCCCTGTGCTCCCTCTGCTGGCCATGGATTTGCCAGGGGCTCTGTATTCTGTGAGACCTGGCCGCAGGTGCCCTGTGTCCCTCACTGTGGAGTGTTGCTCCCTGCTCCCATCTCATCTCTCGCTTCTGTCCCTGACTGCTCCTTCTCCTCTCCCTCTCTTCACTCCTCACCAGGCCTCTCTAAGTCCCATGCAGCCTTATCTGGTGTCTGGGTGTAGCAGACCATGGGCCCTGGGGGTCCTGGGTGGGGCAAGCAGCAGCCCAGGCTGAGGCTGGTGGGGTGTGGAAAAAGTGTTTCCACAGAGGGTAGGGAGGGGAGCTGTCTTAGGAAGCAATGTTGCAGACCAGGTGGTTACATACTTCTGGTGATGGGGAGCTTACTACCCTGCAATAGCTCTTTCTGTTTCAGGCAGCTGTGTCCCACATAGATTGTCTCTGTGTTGAACAGACATCCGATTCCTCATCTTGCACCACAACTGTAGTTCCGCTCTACTGCATGGGGCAGTCTCTCCACACCCCGTGCCCCTGAAAGCCCCTTGGAGATGAAAAGATACAGACAGCGCCCCCTCCAATCCCACCCTTCCACATTGCCCTAGGCTACTTTTCTTTCAGTTCCTTTCAGTTCCCTCAACTGAAGCCCCGCAGACAGAGTTCTGAATCTTCTCTCCCTTCAGGTGACGTCCTCTGGACAGGTTTCACAGTGGCCAGAGTTGAGCTCACAAAATTAAGCCCCAGAGCAAGGAGTGGTCTAAGTGATTCAGAAGGAACAGGGTGGTTATTTGGCCAGGAACTCAAGAAAGCACCCAGAAATGCCTTTAACTGGGCTCAGACAAAGGCAGGGCTAAAAGGCAGAGAGAGGAGCTGAAAGAATGGTGAGAAATACTCACAGGAAGGAGGAAGTAGTATCCTCCAGAGGTAGTACTTAGCAGTGCCTGTGGCTAAGCATGGCTTTTCCTGCCCCATGTCTCTGTTTCTCTTACACGGCCTCTCCCTGTACCTGAGACTTATTGGGGTTGAGTAGCAAAGCCCCATGGGGACCTTCCTAACATCCTCTTCCTTGTCCCTGGAGGTGAGGACTGAGATCTCACGGAAGTGGCATGGCCATGACCCTAAGCTCCTGCCAGCCCGGAGGACCCACACTAAGTGGATCGCGCCTTCCCGCTCGGCAGCGAAGGTGCTGACATCTATGTGCTAGGCTGCCCCATCATGCCCCTGGAGTCCACACTTGAACTTGGGCAGCTATTATGCATTCACCACACTCTGGAGGAGCAAGGGGGCCCCCAGGGACCTTCAGGTCACAGCCCCATCCCGGCCCGGGACAGGGGCAGCCCTATCCTCCCTGTCTCTGCCCCGACTCTCTTTCGAGGTCTGCCTCTGACTTCTGTGGTCCCTCTGTGTCTGTTCTCATCCATAGCCCAGGCTATAGGCCTGGGGCTCTAGCCCAAGGCTAGCGGAGCCAATAAACCTGTAAATGAATAGACGCATGTTTGAGTGAGTAAATGGCCGCTAAAGGGTAGTGCACCTGCATTCTTTATTTGGACGGCTGGTGCTGAGTTGCGTTCATCGTTCCTCAGTTCATGCTACATTTTGATTATTTATCTGTGCAAAGGGCCTCTTGTTTTATTTGTTCTTAAACTGTGCTCTCTTTTGTCTTCATCACTGCTCCCATTCCCCTCCTCTCACAGGCAAGCAAGCATGTTTAATGTGAATACTTGTGTTTCTGGGTGTCTTGCAAAATACGTGTTTTGTGTGTCTGTACTTTAATTTACATCAATGCTGTTGGTCACTTGCCTCATCCTGCTTCTAACATTTCTCCCCCTCAGCACTGCGCTTTTAAGAGATGCTCTTGGGCTGTATGCATTGGCTCAGGTCTGTAATCCCAGCACTTTGGGAGCCCGAGGCGGGTGGATCATTTGAGGTCATGAGTTCAAGACCAGCCTGGCCAACATAGTGAGACCCTGTATCTACTAAAAATATAAAAAATTAGCTGGGCATGGTGGCAGGCGCCTGTAGTCCCAGTTATTCCGGAGAATTGCTTGAACCCAGGAGGTGGAGGTTGCAGTGAGCCAAGATTGCACCCTGCACTCCAGCCTGGGCAACAAGAGCAAAACCCCATCTCAAAAAAAAAAAAAAAAAAAAGATGCTCTCGTGTTGCCCTGCGCACATCTGATCCATCGTTTTGGCTGCATGTGGAGCTGCGTGGAGTCACCGCCCATGTCTTCCTGTCCTGTGTCCCCCGTGCTCTAGTGAACATGCACATGCCGGTTTCCTCCTGGACCTGTGAGAGTGAGCCTCTGTCCAGGACTCACATCCAGGAGGGGCAGTGCTGGGTGTCCTTCATGATTAGGCGATGCCAGGTTGCATGCTTCAGATCTGCACTACCACCAGCAGCTCTTGAGCTTCCTAAATCCCACAGCCCCACCAACATTTGGCATTACATGGCTTTTTAATGCTCGCCACCCAAATGGTGTAAAGTACCATGGCACTGTTGTCTTAATTTGCATCTTCCTGAAAGCTAATGGGTGTAAACATCTCTTGCTGTACGTGCTTGGCCTTTGCGTTTCTTCTGAAAATTGCTTGCATCTCTTTCCTTCTTTTTCTCTGGGGTGGAGATGCTGGAACTCCAGGCCTTTCTTTTATGTCCTCCCCATTGTGTGTCCTCTTGGGTCCCAGTGTACTGCCTGCTGTCTCCCACCCAAGTGAGGACTCCTTTAATGTAACACATCTGTAGAGTCCGTCCCTCTTCCACTCTCCTTCTTGGCAGCGGGGAGGAGAAGGAGACCTGGGCTCTGTCTGTGGGGACCTGCTTATTGACTGATAATGGTGGCGGGAGATTCCAGTACAGAGAACAGGCAGAAACCGACATAGTCAGGTTGGAGTGAAACCTCCCCCTTCTTGGTCTACCCACAACAGACCCGTCCTGCAAAACTCAGTTCCATTTCCCCCACTTCCAGGAAGCCTTCCCTTACTACAATTAGCCTTTCTGGCCATTGCTCCTTTCTCCGACTACCCTGAGAGTCCAAACCTTCCCCTCCAGCCTCTGCCTACTTGGGCTGATTGCCAGGTGCCGTTTGCCTGTCCTGGCCCTTGTCTGGGAGCCTCCCTTCTCTGTGATCCCTGCATGCTGGCCCTGTCCTCTGCATGGAGGATCTAGCTTGTCCTCCATGGTCTGCCTGGACCAGGTTTCTTTCCTCATGCACTGGGAGGAGAAGGAGTAGGCATCCCTCACCCTTGCTGGTGCACAAATGTGCTTCTGATGGAGGCAGTGGATGGACAGCCTCTTCCCTTACAGTCGTGAGAGTTCCAGGGAATGGAGACGCACCTACGTGAAGCTGCCCAAGGTCACACTGTCGCCCATGCCGCCCGGCTGCCTGGCACCTTCCTGGTCAGACAAATGTCAAAGTGTGGGCCCAGTCTGAAAACCCATCATGCATTCCTTCCTTCACTGTCAAACCATGAAAGTAATTCATATTCATGGCAGGCATTTAGGAGGTATCAAAGGATTTTTTAAAAACTCGATCATCATCTTATTACCCAGACATTCACCACTGATTCTTTTGTATGTTTCTGAAAGATTTTTTTTTCTTTGTTTTGGAAACATCTTGAGATCATATATTTATAAAATTGCATATGAATTGTTTGCATAAAAACAATATACATTATCTACAGATGCCCAATAAGCACATGAAAGATGCTCAGTATCATTAGTCACTAGGTAAATTAAAACCACAATGAAATATTGTTTCACATCCATGAGGATGGCTAAAAAAACAAAATAGCCAATAACAAAAATTGGCAAGAATGTGTGGAAATCGTACATTGCTGGTGGAACTGTAGAATCATCAGGCGCTTTGCTAAAAAGTTGCACAGTTGTTCACAAAGTCAAACACCGAATTATTCAGAAAATCCACTCCTAGGTACATAGGCAAGGGAATTGAAAATGCACATCTACACAAAGCTTGTATATGAATATTCATAACATCATTATTCATAGTAGCCAAGAAGTGGAAATAACCTGAACATCCATCAACTTATGAATTAGCAAAATGTGGAGTATCTGTATGATGCGATGACAGCTCCATCTTTTCTGTTTGAGGTAATACAAAGTTCTAAAATCAGTGATGATGGTTGCAAACTCTGGGAATACATGAAAACCACTAAATCATACACTTGAACAGGTGAATGTTATGGTACGTGAATTATCTCAATAAAGCAGTTATTAAAAATGAGTAAATGGGGGTTTGCTGGAGAATACTTACAATTTTTCTGCTACATAGTTTGAAAAGTCTATATAATATTATTTATTTAGCCAATAGTTATTTAACATATTGGTGAAAGTTTCTCTCAATTTAAAAAATCAATGTGTGATGGTAAACTTCCTTGCATACTTTTTTCCATGTACACCTTAAAAAGACATAAATTTAAACTCCTAGACCTTCAGAATAAATTCTCCTAACGTGGAAGAATGTTCGAACAAATGCAATGCACATAAGTCTTTTAGTACCTGTTGGCAAATTGCCTCCCAGAAAATTGGTCTAGAGAATTCTTGCACAAACAATTTAAGTGTGGTGGTTTTTCTGCATTGTTATTGTATTTTGAGACAGGGTCTCACTCTGCAGGCCAGGCTGGGGTGCAGTGAGGCCATCGCAGCTCACTGTTGCTCAACCTTCCAGGCTCAAGTGATCCTTCTGCCTCAGCCTTCCCAAGCAGCTGGAACTACAGGCATGCACCACTGTACTGGCTGGTTTTAAACGTTTTTGTAGAGATGGGTGTCAGTATATTGCCCAGTCTGGTCTCAAGCTCCTGGGGCTCAAGCAATCCTCCTGCCTCAGTCTCCCAAAGTGCTGGAATTACAGGCGTGAGCCACTGTGCCCGGCTGGCATTAATATTTGTTTCTCTGAGTTTTAACTGGTGTTAGCAGTAGTAATGGTGTTAGCATAGTGGTAGTTACTAGTTAGTGTTAGCTTGGTTAGTGCTCATTTAGTTGTGATTAATTTTAGTGGTTAGCAGTTGATAGGGTTAGTGGCTAGTCGTTAGCATTAGTTAAGGTTAGTCGTTTGTGTTAATGATTTACCAGTTAGTTTGGCAGTTAGCTGTTAGTTAACGTTACTTAGTGGTTAGTGTTACTGGTTAGTTAGCAGTTAACGGTAGTTAGAGGTAGTTAGTGGTAGTGGTTAGTTAGCAGTGAGTGGTTGGTGTTAATGTTAGTAGTGGCTAGTTGGCCATCAGCGTTGGCAGTGTGTGGCATTGGCAGCAGACAGAAGCCGCTCCCCCTGTGAATTGTCCATCCCTCGCCTAGAGGCTTCACAATGGCTGCAAGTTCACCACTTGCTCCCTTTTAGTTTCAACTGGAGCCTCAAACTCCTGTCACTTTTCTCTTCCGTGACAGGGATTCGCAGACTGGGCCTAGGATGCAGGTTCCTGGAAAGATCCCTTGACTGGCAAGCTCTTCCTCTCTCAGGGCTCCAGCTTCCACATCTGAGCGGGAAGGGGAGCAGGTTGCTCGGCAGGCCACGTCTCGGAGTCTCACCAGGGACACCGGACGGCCGGCAAGGAGTGGGGCTGAGACGCGCAATGCTCATTGCGGCCACCAGGTGGCAGTCTAACTGCAGCCAAGAGCCCTGGCTGGGCCGGCGGTGCTGCCTGCAGGAGCTGATGCTGGACGTGCACGCAGGACTCCAGCGGCCTGCCTGGGGCTCAGCGAGCCAAGGCTGCTTAGGTGGGGAGGGAGGGTCCTGGCAGGGGCGTGGAGGAGCAAGACATCTCCACTTCCCCCTCCGCCTGCAGGCCCCAGTGCTGATGAATAAGAAGCAGATTAAGAAGAGGGAGAACTGAAGAGACAGGAGGATCAGGGTCCACTAGAGCCCGCCTAAGATCCAGAGCACAGGGCCTTCCCTGGGCCCCGGGCTTTCTGCAGGACGGCTCCCCGCCACCTACCCCGCTGTCCTTCCAGCCAGCCTCCCTGCAGGTCCTGGGAGGAGAGCTTACTAAAGAGAAGAAAGAAACTTGGACTTCTCCCCTGTTAAACGTTCAGGCTCCTCTGTGGGAAAGAGGAGGAGAGAGGAAAATGAAGGGCCCGTTCTCTGTCTCCAGAGAGCCCCCAGAAAAGTTGGGAAGATCCACAAGGATGAGCCTGAACCTAGATGAGAACTGGCCTGCTGGGATCGGACCCTCTGGGATATGGAAGCTCCGAGGACCGGGTGTAGGTGTGGGCAGGAGCAGTCAGTGAAGGCTTCCTGGACGAGGGGACTTAGGCAGGGGATGTAGACCCTAGAGCCCCAACAGGCCAGGCTGCACAGTGGTCCCTTCCCACCATCTGCTGGGCAGGAAGTGGAATGGAGCTGATCTCAGTTTAGAGAGCAATACTTGGAGGAAGGTTTGTGTAGGAGGGTGGGGTCCGGTCCAGGCTTCATCGTTCTTGGGTATTCCTGCCAGGGCTGTGGGTCTGCATGTGGTGAGTGTTCACTGAGTACCTGGGGGAAGGCGCCTTGCTGGAGTCTGAAAATACAGCTACAAGCAACTCGCAAATGTTCCTCTATGCAAGGGGCTGAGGGTCTGGTTGGCAATGGCCAGTTTTACATGTCAACATGACTTGACCACGGGAACCGCAGGTATTTGATATCCAATTAGTCATTGTTTGTGGGTGTGTCTGTGGCAGTGTTTCTGGAAGGGCTTAGCATTAGAACTGGCAGACTGAGGAAAGCGATGGCCCTCACCAGTGAGCAGGCACCAGCCGGCCCTTGACGGTATGGAGAGGAAAAAAGAAGTCAGAAGGTTAAACTTGAGCTTTCTCTGCCTGGCTACCGAGCTGGAACATCTCTCTTCTGCCCTCCGGATCCTGGTTCTTAGGCCTTCAAATACACCACCTGCCCTCCGGGGGCTCTGGCTTGCAGAGGGCAGATTGACTTTTCAGCCTCCATAATTGTATGAGTCAATACCACAGAATAAAGCTCTTTCTACTGCGTGTGTGTGTGTGTGTGTGTGTAAAATGTTGGTTTCATTCTCTGCAGAGCCCTGACTGATACAGAAGGGATTATTTAGGGCTCTCTGTTGCAGACAGCTGGACCCACTCTGGCTGAGCTAAGCAAAAACATGACAGATTCAGGGACATCGGGTAGCTTCCCTGTCTCCAGGAGGGCCCGAGCTTGGGCCCAGAGGCAGTGTCCCTTCCACACCAGGGGCCACTGTGGCAAATTCCTCATTTCACCATTTTTGGTCATAGACACAGCTGCTTACACCACCAACACAGGGAATAGAATGCCAGAACCACCACATGGCTGTCCTGAAAAGCCAAACTCCTTCCCTCCCATGCTGGCAAAGATGTGATTCCACCTGGCACCAGCTCCCTCTTATTGCTCTCCTCCAGATCTAAGTTCCACAGTCACCCCTGATGGCACAGTCCAGTGACCCCGCCCCCTAGCTGCACGGAAGGCAGGTATAGCAAGTTCAGACCTCTAGCCCGGAGAGGGCCCTCCTGTTGTGGCAAGGTTCACAGACACAAGAAGGGCGATGGGAATATGTTGGCTGGCCGCAAGCATGACAGATGTGTGGCAGAGAGACAAGCACACCATCCAAGCAATCACATCATAATGGAGACAGATGCAGAAAGAGCGGCGAAGTATTGGCAGAACAAGTATCCAGAGCACCAGACCTAGACTGGAAGTGTGAAAAATAAGTAGGCTTCCTGGAGGAAGTGACAGCTAAGCTGAGGTTGGAACCATGAGAACGAGTTGACCAGGCAAAGAAGTGGATTTGAAAATCCCAGGTAGAGGAAACAGCATGTGCGAAGGCCCCGAGGTGGGAAGGAGCTTGGCGTGGGAGGAGATGAATATCAGCTACTGTAGTTGGATCTTAGCTAGAAAAGGGGAGCATAGGGCAGGCAGCACCCCGATCACACAGGGTCAGGAAAACCATGTTGAGGTTTCATCCCAAGAGCTGCTGAAGTGTGTGATGTGATGAGCCTTAGTGTTCTACATGGTCCACCTGGCTGGTGTACAAAGGCTGAATTTCAGCAGAGACCTCCGCTGGAAGCAGGAAGACTGGAAATGGAGGCATGGGCTAGGGTGAGGGTGGTGGAAGACAAGGATGGCACCCGGGGTTGTCTAACTCAGGGATGAGGCTGTGTGAGAGCAAGAAGATGGACGGAGGCTTCCCAGAAGCCTACGGGAATGAGGAGAGAGAGGAGCAAGCTTTCCAGGGAAGAGCGGGAGCTCAGTCTGGCCACGTTGGGACTGGGATGCACTGAGACAGCCAGCAGGACGCCCAGGAGTGGCTGGAGTGAGAAGCGAGGCGTGGCTCAGAAGGGGGGTTCTTGAGTGGCCGGCACATTGGTGGCGTTTGATGCCAAGGGCATGGCTGAGGCCACCCGAAGTGAGAGTGCGGATCAGGACAAGACGGGGACTGAGCTGAGCTGGAGGGAGCCACACATTCACAACCCCACGGGGGAGCAGGGGCCCCCCAAGGAGGCCGTGTGGGGAGCCGGGGGAAGGAGTATCCAGAGAGGTGGCAGGAGAACCAGACGGCTGTGGGATCCTGGGGCCCAAACAAAGAGCGTCCCAGCGAGGGGCTGGCGAGCTGGCTGCGTGCTGCTGAGCAGCCTTTAAGAGCGGATTCGGAAGCACAGCACACAGCAAGAGCGGATTGTCAGAGGCTGGGCTGGGAGGCTGGGCTCCAGGGTGCGGAGGGAGCGGCTGGGGCAGTGCAGGAGAACCAGCCTTTACCAACCCATTATCCAGGCTCTGCTGGGAGGGCGGGGGGAGCCAGAGGGGAAAAGGAGGAGTCATTTAGTTTTGTGGTAAGAGGATAGCCCAGAAATTACTAGAAGTGGATGTGGGATCATTGAAGAATGGGGGGCATGTCGTGGAGGGGGTGGCCGAGAAGGAGTGAGGAGGCAGGCCCCGAACCCAGCGTGGGGGTCTTGGCTGGGAAAAGGGGCTCTGCTCCAAAGGCTGGCAGGTGGGTGTGCGGCCTGGGGGTGTGCAGGCGAAGGAGGGCGGCTGCTGGCTCCTGCATTCATCATGAGGGTGGGTTCACGGCCTGCTGTGGTGGGAGCCAGGGGGTGGGAGGGCACGGTGGGTGGGTCTCGAGAGTGAAGAAGACTGGAAGCAGCCGCAGCGGAGGGGGGACAGCAGAAGGATAACATGCCGTGGCCAGGCCGTGTGGGAGGGAGCTCCCCTGAGAGCGGAAACCTGGGGCGAGGCCACTTTCTCTGGGTGGGATGTCTGGCACAGACAAAACTGACTGGCGCTTATTCAGGGCTGGGTTTTGCCCCAAAGGCCAAGGCTTGCGGAACTTCTAGGTATTTGTCAGAGAGCATTTGCACAAAGCCTTAGGGTCCCTGCTGGAGGGTCCGCTGGAAGGGAATGGAGTATTAGGTGGAAACTGGGTGGAGGTGCAGAGGAAGAGTTCTGGGAGGACAGAAGGGTGTGGTCAGAACAGGATGCTTTGCAGCACGGCTGGTGTGACTTCTAGCAGTAGCATGGGGCTCCGTGTTGGCATGGGAGGGGGTGTGTGCTGGGGGTCACGGAGGTCCCTGAGAGAAAGAAGGCAGGGACTGCAAGGTCATTGGGTGACAGGTCGTCAGCCTGAGCACTGCCGTCACCCAAGATGAAGGCTGGAGTCGAAGGGCAAGGAAGGCCTTGGAGCCAGAGCCTCCAGCCATGAAGTGGGTGAGGGGGGCTGCAGGAGCCTGGGGGCTGCAAAGAGGAGGCTGGGGCAGAGATAGGATGCATGGAGGCAGGAGGACGGGATGCATAGAGGAGAGTCCAGACAGGGTGGGGTGGAGAGGGCTTAGGGCTTGGAGCAGGAGCCTGGAAAGCCCCAGGCACTGGCCCCTGCCCTCCGGGTCCCGGGCAACCAGTCCAGCCATCCTGCCATGGCTTCACCCTCCCAGTTCTGGGGCTGCCAGAGGCCCAGACCTGGAACTGTTAGGAACAGGGCTGCCTTCGGGGCAGATCCAGGCTTTGGAAACCAACAGGAAACTGCAGATATTATTTTTTGACAGTCTGCTCTGTCTCATCTGTATGACACTGTCACGTGGATTTTTCTCTTCTGGCTTGCTCTTACACACTCTGTCTCTCTGCATTTTTTCCTTTATGAGGCCCCAGATTTCAGCTGCAGGGAAGCAACAGAGCAGCCCATCAGGCAGCTGCCCGGTCTCCATGATACCAAACATCTGGGCCTTAGGGCTGGCCGGAGGTGGCCAGAGCTTTCCACGGGCGTGCAGATGGCCTAGCCCCATCTGTCAGAATTCTCCAGAGTGCTCTCTGCCCATCCCCCATGCCATCCCTCCTTCCCTCCAACTCTCCGGTCTTCTCCTCATGGTTATCCCCTCCCTGGCAGGGTGCTGTGCACGTGACGTAGGGGCTGTGTGACTGTCAGCCTGCCGCTTCCCTCCCTGGTGGGGGGAACAGGTGGGAACTTGCTTGGGCTCTGGCTTCCCCACTGCCATCCCTGGGAGTAGGTCAGGGCCTGGGTGTCTCCCTCCCTCAAAGGCGTTGCATAATCAGCCTGAGGTCCTGTGCACATTCCCATGGTTACGGAGCTGGGAAGGCTGGCAGTGGTGGCATCGCCATGGCACCAGAGTGCCCGTTGGCTCTTCTGGGCGTGGCATAGGCGCAGAGGGGCTCTGGGCTCTGGCTGCTGGAGATATTGCTGCACGGACAACCCTCCTCCTGACTTCTTGCAGAGCACCTCAGCTCAGCGGCCACGGTGACCTGAGAGCAAACCCCTGCCACACTGGCTGGCTCAGCACAGACCAGACTCTGAGCTGTGGCCTCAGCTCCAGCCCTCGTCCTTTGCAGCCCCTAGCTCAGTCCTAACCTGGGCCCAGTTGGATCACTCAGGGAGCACTGCTGGGCCCTTCCCCCAGCCCTGCAGGCATTTCCACCTGCACTCTGGCCATGGCTGCAGTCCTCCTATCCCCTGCACACCCCAGCCCCCACCCCTCAGTTCAATGTTAAGGAATCAATAATACATATTAAATAAGCTGTCTGTAAACAGAAACAGACATAAACCAAGGTTACCTATCGATCAGTTGACTAAAATGTTGTGACCACAGGCTCACAGAACCTCTCTGGTTTGCTCCCGGTCGCCATGGCCACCTAGTGAGGTGCTCTGGAAAGGGTCAGGAGGAAGACGGTCCCGGCAGTGATCTCTCCAACAGCCAGACCCCAGAGCCCCTCCATGCCTGCACCATGCCCAGCAGAACTGTGGGCCATGCTGGTGCCATGGCGATGCTACCACTGCCAGTGCTGTGCCCATCACAACCAGTGCTGTGCCTGGGGCCTCACAGGGTGGAGGGGAAGAGCAGCAGACCCAAGTCTCGATTTAGGGGGCAGAGAGAGGTGTGTGTGTGTGACTCAGGCCATCAGAGCTGCGCGGGTTCAAAAGTCAGAGGTCAGTTGGGAGTTGGGGGTCAGAGTGGGCAGGAAGTCCTCCTCAGGGAGGCAGTGATGGGTGTGTGGGGCTGGAAAGGCTGGATGGAATTTGAGGAGGGGAAACGCCAGGGAGGAGGAACAGCCGCCATGAAGGTGGAGCGCCCAGAGACCAGAGCATAGGACCCGCAGATGGAATTTGATCTCTCAAAAACAGACTGTGTAGAAGCTTCTCCAGGCTTACCTCTGCGCAGCTCTCACCCAGGAAGCATCTGATGGCAGGGGCAGGTGTCGGTTCACAGGGTTCAGGGAGACAGGGAGACCCCCTATAGGCAGCATCAGCAGAAAGAGCTTCATGCAAGGCACACGAGAGACCCCCACGTATGGCCCCTCCTGAGCCCAGAACCCTCTGTCCCGCTGCCTCTTTGGCTGCCCCTTGAGCTCAACGGCAGACTCCTCACCACAGCCCTCTCGGCCCTCACAGGGTACAGCCTATACAGCAGTAAGGACAAAACAGATCCCGTCAACTCCCTGCTTTCTGATTTGACCAGAAAAAAATCAATCCAAGTTCCTTTCTGCAGCCTGCAAGGCCCTGGGCGTCCTGGGCCCATCCAGCTCTCCAACCTCATCTGCCTCCATCTTCTTTCCCTGTGCTATGCCCTGGCCACACTGGTGCTTTTGCTGTCTTGTGCTCATTTCAGCTCAGCTGTTGCTTGGAACACTCTCCTCCTAATGCCTCCCATGGCTGCCTTCTTCCATATAGTCCCCATTCAGTGCCAATGTCACCTCCCCAGAGAGGCCTGTCCTGGCTGCCTAGTGACATCACTGTCACCATTGCATTTCCTCGTTTTATTTTCTTCATGCCGCTTATCAGTAATTACAGACAATGCTCATTATTTGTGGTAGTTATGTTCCATCGCCACCCTGAACACTGAATTAGCAAGCATGGAGCCATTGCTCCTAGGGGATAGGCTCCTGTGAGCCTGTGGTCACAACATTTTTGTCAACTGAGCGATACAATCGATACTTAACCTTGTTTCATGTCTGTTTCTCTTTACAGATACCTTATTTAGTATGCATTATTGATTAACATTGAACTAATTGCCAACAGCACCGTGACTCATGTTTGAGTGAGGTTTCTCGGGCACACACGTTTTCCTCATAAGCCATATCACAGCCTTCTTGCACTTAGGAATGCTGGACAGCACTTCAGCCTACACTCGGGGGTCACTTGAAATAGTGAAATCAACAAAAAGCACAAAAATGTGAAACCCATGACACTCAACAGACCATGTGGTGACAGTAAGTAAACAAGGGTATGGACCCTTTTCCCAGTCTGAGAGCTGTGACAAGAAGTCAGAGCATCCCCTGCGTGGGCCTCTGCTGGGAGGTGTGCATTGGGCCAAATGCTTCTCCACGCTGCGAGGGTTCAAGAATGACGGTGGAAGCACTGCCAGTGTTGACGCTGGGGCTAGAGAGCAGGCGAATTCACAGATGGGGAATGTGTGAGTAATGAGGGTCAAGTGTGTGTCATTTACGTGTTTTTGTGTGATTGTTGGTTTTCCCATTGTCTTACTCTCTGCTGCATCCACAGCACCTGAAATAGGTCATGGTCAAGATTCACAGTAGATATCTTTTTATTATAATTTTTTATTTTTTTTTGAGACAGACTCACTCTGTCACCCAGGCTGGAGTGCAGTGGCACAATCTTGGCTCACTGCAACCTCTGCCTCCTGGGTTCAAGTGATTCTCCTGCCTCCGCCTCCTGAGTAGCTGGGACTACAGGCGTGCATCATCACCACACCCAGCTAATGCTTTATATTTTTTAGTAGAGATGGGGTTTTGCCATGTTGCCCAGGCTGGTCTCGAATTCCTGGCTCAAGTGATCTGCCTGCTTTGGCCTCCCAAAGTGCTGGGATTATAGGTGTGAGCCCCGAGCCTGGCCCTATTTTTAAATTTTTTTGAGTTGGGGTCTCTCAGTATCAAGCTGCACACAGGCTGGGACTTGGAGTGACTTCTCAGCACCCAATCCAGGCGGGAGTGCAGTGGTGTGATCACAGCTCGCTGTAGCCTTGACCTCCCCAGCTTGAGCAGTCCTTCTGCCTCAGCCTCTAGAGTAGCTGGGATTTCAGGTATGCACCACCTCACCTGGCTAATTGTTTATTTTTTGTAGAGACAAGGTCCCATCATGCTGCTCAGGCTGGTTTCAAACTCCCAGGCTCAAGTGATCCTCCCACCTCAGGCTTCCAAAGTGCTGGGATTACAGTCGTGAGCCACTGTGCCCAGCCTCACAGTAGATGTCTAGTATTTATTGATGGACTGCCCTGCTCCCCCCCCCCCCACACACACCATACACACAGTCCTCAGGAGTTCTCAGAGCAGAAAACAGATGGAGTATTCCTTCCTCTGGTGCTCCTCTTGTGGGCACCACAGGCAAGGGGGAGAAGGAAGATTCTGGAAGGAAAGTGGGGTAGGTGAGAGCCCTTGTCCTAAAGCGTTCCCATCTCTGTCCTCCATCTCCTTATGGTCAGACCTGTTGCTCAACACAGGGAAGGCTGGTGTGCACCTGTGGTTGTGTCCACCTTGGGAAGTATCACCACGGGCACAGGCAGTACGTGTCCAGCCTGGCCGAGGTCACCAGTCCTGGTCCTGAGGGACTGGTGTATGTGCATGCATGTGTGTGTGTTTGTGTGCACGCGTGCACTGAGGGTGCAAGCACGTGCGTGGGCATGTGCCCGAGCCCTGCCCTGACAAGGCCTGCTGGCTCCCTAGCAGCTGGAGCACCTACTGTGCTGACAGGGCCTGCAATCACGGGAAATTACCAAGCTCAGAACTAAAATTAAGGCTGCTGCTGCCGCTGCTGCTACAGAACCTGTTTGTGAGCCAAATGCCTGGAAGAGGCCCCGGGAGGAGGCACTCCAAGGAACTGGGACTGCTGGGGAGGCCATAGGGAGAGGAGGAGCCCCAGCTTCGATTTGGCGGGTGCTATGGAGTGAAGTGTTGGGGGCTGCGCTGGTAAATCTCCACGTTTTATTTAAACCCCCAGCACAATGGGTAGGTATGGCCCCTCTTATATCAGTAGAAAGCTGGGTGTCACAGAGGTTAAGGCTCTTAGCTGGCAGAGCTGGGGTTTGAAGGTGGAGCTGACACTGGGACTGGGCTGGATCTCTGGACCCTATGGGTTTAAGTGGGGATCAGTCCTGCAAAAGGTGTGATGCTCTGGGTTTAGTACAGTATTTGATGTAAGGAACACCAGAAAGCAGCCCTTGAGTCTGTAATAGCCGTCCCCCTGCCTGTGACATGACCGGTAGCTGGACTCTGTGGGAACTTACACATGCCTCCAGGAAGGACAGTGAGCTGAGAATTCACACCAATTCTAGGGAACCCGTTCCCACGCACAGTCCTCCCACCCACATCATCACCAGTGCAAGGCTCCCCGGTGTTTATATGGGGGCTTGGGAGGGTGCAGTATCAAGCTGCACACAGGCTGGGACTTGGAGTGACTTCCCAGCACCCTGTGACCCCAAAAGGCCCCTAGCCCCAGAAGGACCCACCTATGATCTATGAGAATTAATCTCTCCCTCCTCCCCTGGCTAGCTAGCAAGTGATTAATGAACTGTGGGGGGTGTCTGTTGAGGGCCTCTGGTTGAGGGCAACGGCAGGTGGGCACATACCCATGCTGTTCCCAACCCCGCCAAGCTCAAGGAGAACCTGGCTCACCAGGTTGGAGGCTGCGGAGAGAGAAAGCTGGGCCCTGAGGCCATATGGCATTTGTTGGCACACAACCTGGCTGCCTCCAGTCAGTGCCTTCATCTGACTTGGCATAAAAATGACAACAGTGCACTGTTCCAGGATGCACATACCAATACGCAGTCCTTAAAGGGCCCTTTGAGCAGGGATCATCATCTTCATCTTACACGTGAGAAAACTGGGGCATAGAGAGGTTAAGTGATGTGCCCACAGCCATCCAGCTGGGAGGCCATGGTGCCAGGACATGGACCGTCAGCCCGGGCAGCCTGGTAGCAGAAGCTCCGTGCTGACCCCCATGCTACATTTTCTCTCAGGTCCCCCAGTCCCTTGGTCCTTCCCAGGCCAGATTCACACTGTGCAGGTGGTGATGGATGGAGGGCCCTCTAGCCTCTACCTAAAGACGGCCAACATAGATGCTCACTCCGCTGCCCCTGAGCTGGCTCTGTGGGGCAGAAGGCCATCCTGGACAGGGCCTGAAGCAGCTCCCCAAGGGCATCGTCTGTCCACTCGCTTCCGCTGCCTCCTGGATCTGCCCCTCCCACCTCTTGGTGGCCCTCTGGGGACCTGAAGAGGACAGTCACGATGGCTGTGGACCTGCTCGCCCACCGGTCCACACAGCCCTGGTGTAGTCTGAGGGGCCAGTCGTGAGACCAAGTGTGCTCCAAGCCCAGGCTTGCGCTTTTCATTAGCTTTAAAAATTTTGTGTTTGCGCTGTGACCGGCGTATAATATTTTTAATGGAATAGAAGAGAACAGAAACTAGAGCATGAGAGTCAGTACTGCTTCTTGAAGGTTGTAATTCCGTGTTACATACATGCACGCGTTTATGCTGAGTCAGAGTGAAATGTGAACTTCTCGCTGTGGGAAAGCGGAGAACAAGTTAGAACGACATTCAGTCCTATAGGTTGCCTTCTTCCTTCTTGCTTCCTATTTTGATTCCTGCATTGACCTCCCCAGCCAGACCAGGTCTCTTCTCAGGCTGAGTTCAGAAGCTTCCCACTGCTGGCCCTGCTGAGCCAAGTCCAGATCTGGGCACACAGGGAGACAGGAAGCCTTGTGGACTGGGTGATGGGAAAAGGAGCCACTGCGTGATGTGCGCTCACCACGGGCCAGGCTCTGTGCTGAGTGCTCCACTTCCATTGTCTGTTAAGCCTCATGAAGTGGGTGGCATGTTCTCTCCATTCCACAGATGAGGAAATGGGTGCGGGGTGCTCCACCTGCTTGCTCAGTCATGCTGCTCATGGGCACGTCATCACTGGGCTCAAATCCGGGTCTGGGTGCTCCCCCAGTCACCCTGTTTGCACCTGCCTGCAGCACTGCTTGGAAGTGGTGGGCACCCAGGCAGGTGGTGCTTAGGTGCTTGCCTGACCCTCCCACCTCACCTCCCTAGGCACCTCCTCCTCCTCCTGCTCCCTACACCCAGAGCAGTGGCTCCTACCCAGTTCTTCCCTCTAGGGCCCGAGGGGTTCAGTGAGTCTAATTGGAAGCAGCTTCTTACTCCTATGACCCGGAGGCTTGCTGAGGGTGTGGTGAGAGGACCAGACTGTGGAGAGCCCGGCCTGAGGCCAGCAGAGTCTGTTGCAACCACAGACTGCACAGTCCCAGCCCAGGAATTGCACCCCTCCCTTTACCCCATTCAATCCACAATGGCGGCCTGTGGGCAGACATTGCATTCCTGGCACTGTGGAGGCTAAGTCACCAAGAGGGCCACACACTCCCTCCCAGAGCTGCTCAGAGCTCTCTCCACCCTGGTCTGGGGCTCAGCCTTCAAAGCCGAGGGCCTCTTCCTCATTTGCCTCTCCCTTCTCAGAAGCATGTGCTCCACAACTGCGTGTGCCATTAGTTACACTTGGGTTCAGGCCAGGGCTGGGGGCACAGGAAGACATGGTGGCTATTCAACCCCAACCCCAAAGAAAATCCTGCTGTGACTGAATAAATCCTATCATTTGTCAAGCCCTCTCCGTTTCACTCACAGTAAAATACCAAAGGCCTTACCGTGGCCTACACAGGACTACAGAGACCTCCAAATCTTGCCTCTCTGGATGAATCTCTTCTCTTTCATTACTCAGGTCCATCGGGTGCTGATCTCCCTGCAGTTCCTGCCCTAGGCCATTTGTACTTGTCACTCCCTCCGGAGCAGTTCCCTCGGACGCCCACGTGACTCACTTGCCCCTTCACCCTTGCTCCCCACGGCAGCCTCCGCAGTGGCTTATGCCCTTTCTTCAGTATTTTTCTCCATGGCGCTTATTACTAACATGTCACATAACTTATTTACTTTTTTATCATTTCTCTTTCTCCATTAGAATGTAAGCTCCATAAGGGTGGAGTTTTTTGTTTAGTTTGTTCAGCAGTGCCTAGCCTAAGAAAAATGTCTGTGGAATGAGAAACATGTTTGTGGAAATGAATTGAAATTGAATTAAAATAGTCATAAGTATGTCTAGAATTTGAATTTCTCCCATGATTTCCCTGAAGTTCCCATATCAAATTATTTAAAACCAAAGTCACCTTAAAAAAAAAACCTTTCTGCTTTCCTTTGGGTGAATTCCAGCTCTGATTCAGGGCACAGCCCCACCATGGCTTGTTACAAACAAGCGCTTGGAGGGCTCCTGAGGCCAGGCAGGCTCTATGCTGGGTGCTGTAAATAGAGATGCAAGAGAGAGAGACACCACCCCGCCCTCCGGAGCTCACAGCTTTGGGGGAGGCCCACAGGAGCAGATGGCAATGATGAGGGTGTGACAGGGAAGCCTGGGGCCGTGGGCGCCCAGGGGAAGGAGAAAGCTTCAGAGGAGGGAGTGGTCAGTGCAGGTATCTTAACTCCCTGGAGCTGTTTCCTCCCGGTAAGGCTGAGCCTGTGGGCTGATTTGCAGAGCAAATGAGAGACCAGCTGCGGGGAGCCCCGCAGGTGACAGGCAGGTGCTGCGTTTCATTTCTTGCTCCTCACTAGGGAGGCAGGAAGGCAGGGTAGAGAGTAGTAAGCACATTTTACAGATTTTGCCATGTTTATGATGTATGATAAATAATTATTTATTTATTAATATCTTTTCCTGCATGTAACTTCTTCCCCCACTTCCTCAAATTTTAGTCACATTGAGAATTCCTGAACGGCTGGGACCCTTCCACTTCTCTCCTTCCTTCTTGCTCCCATCTCAGTAGAACCCAGATCCAGCCTTGGTAAGTTAGGGCATTGGGACTCAGAGAGGGAGAGTCACTTGTCTGTGGTCACACAGAGAATCAGAGCTTGGGCAGGGGCTGAGGCCAGGCCTCCTGCTTCCTAGTGCTCTTCAGAACCCCTGTCTCTAGGGTTCCCCTGGAAGAAGCCATGGCCCCTGACCCTGCTAAGCCTTCTACTCTTCCAGCACCCCTGGGGCCATCAAGCTCCGAGCTGCAGGCCTGTGGGGCTGGCCGGAGGCGTGGGAGTCAGGGCAAAGCCGGTTCTCACTGAGGCCTTCGCGTGCCTCCGCCAGGACTCCCCAGTGCCCTGGCTGCTCCCTTCCTCCTCTGAGGATGGCCCGCTCACTGGAGCAGCTCTGGGGAAGACCACAGTTCGCCCTTTTGCAACAGACTCCCCCAAGCTTCAAGAAAACTGATTTTCAGGGCTAGATGGGCTACCATAAAAATTCAGCATCATGCTTCTTATCATATAGACGAGGAAACAGGATTAGAGAAAGCAGGTGACCTGCCCAGGTATGGGGGCCTGAGGCAGGACTAGGTCTGCAGTTAGAGTTCCGTGTCAACGCTGAGGATGAACGTATCTGCTCTTTTAAGGCCTCTAGTGTGTTTCCTCTGGGCAGCAGCCTGGACTCGTGGTGTCTGGCTAACCTCGTGTGTTTGTTCATTCTCATACTGCTATGAGGACATATCCGAGACTGGGTAATATATAAAGGAAAGAGGCTTAACTGACTAAGTTTTGCAGGGCTGGGGAGGCCTCAGGAAATTTACAGTCATGGCAGAAGGGGAAACAAACATGTTCTTCTTGACGTGGCGGCAGCAGGAAGACGTGTTCAGCAAAAGGGAAAAAGCCCCTTTTAAAACCATCAGATCTCAAGAGAACTCACTTGCTATCACAAGAATAGCATGGGGGAAACCGCTTCCATGATTCAATTACCTCCCATCAGGTCCCTCCCACGATGTGTGGGGATTATGGGAACTACAATTCAAGATGAGATTTGGGTGGGGACACAGCCAAACCTTATTACCTCACATAGCTCCAATGACATGGTGCTCACTACCAGTCTGTGCTCTCTCTCGGTTCCTCTCCATTTCTATTCACTTGAGCCCTGGACCCAGGCCTTAAGAGTCAGGTTTCCTGTGGCCTTCCTTCATCTCCCATAGGGTGCGCCTAAGGACCTCCCGGGCTTCTTTTTCAACTCATATTTATACAGGGGGCTCCTGACACCTCTTCTCTGCTCTACACAGCACTCTGGGGCCCAAGACAAGGTGTGCTCATTCTTGTCATTCATTTATTCAAAAATATCTGGGAGTGGTGGCATGCACGTGTAGTCCCAGATACTCTGGAGGCTGAGGTGGTTAGATTGCTTGAGCTCAGGGATTCAAGGCTGCAGTGAACTGTGATTGCACCACTGCACTCCAGCCTGGGTGACAGAGCAAGACTGTCTCTAAAAGAGAACAAACAAAAAAGCCACCAAAATGTTTATTAAACCTACGATGTACTGTGTACCAGGTACTGTTCCAGGCATCACGGATACACTAGTGAAAACAAAAATATCAGACCAAGAAAAGACGTGCGCAGACCCCAACTTAGATGTCTCGCTATCATTACAGCTCCTCTTACAGCTGTGAGACTGTAACCAGAGGGGCAGGCTGTCAAGGCAATCAAGAGACAGATACACAGGAGAAAAAAGTGTTTGAGACAGAAATAGGGTAAGGCACAGGGGAAGCTTCGCAAAGCATGGGTTCCGAGGTTAGCCACAGTCCTTCACTACCAGGAAATGACAAGGTTATCCTTTGACCCTCTTCAGCACTTGGAGGCGGAAGAGCCCTTGGGAACATCTGAAACATCTGTAAGCCATTCTCTTCCACTGAGGACGACTGGGCCAGGGCGAGTATGGGCAGGGGGTGGGGACTGGGAGGACAAACAGATCCAGCGGGACACCCCACAGGCCTCTTCCTGCTCCCAAACTCCAAATGTTGCTTCCAGAACCTGAGCGGCCTGGAGCTTTCCCAGCCTCACTGCAAGACTCCCTAGTCCTGCCTCTGGTCTCCACACCCTCTGCAGGGTTCCTCCCAGGCTGGGGGTGGTAGGAGAGAAAGCCGCAGCTGTGTGAGATCAGACGTGGAAGGGCAGACCAGGGAGGAGGCTTTCTGCGGGAGACGGCAGGACTCAGAGGAACTGAACGAGGTGGAGGCAATAGAGGGTCCAGGTAGAGGGGGGATAACAGAGGGGCAACTCCCACTCCAGACTGACAGTGACATGAATTGAAACTTGCCCCCTACCCCTGCTCTTAGGGTTGAAGCTTGAGGATGGAAGGTGTAATAGACTTAATTTTGTCCTCCCAGCCCCCAATTTATATCCCAACCCCCAGTGTTTCAGAGAGTGATGATTATTCAGACACAGAACCTTTAAAGAGATAATTACATTAAAACAAGTTCATTGTGCTGGGCTCTAATCCAATGTGACTGGTGTCGTCAGAAGAGGAGATTCAGACACAGACAGACAAAGGAGGAAGATCATGTGAAGACATAGGCAGAAAACATCTGTCTACAAGCCAAGGAGAGAGGCCTCAGATTCCTCAGAGTCAACCCTGCAGATTCCTCGATTGCAAACTTCCAGGTTCCAGAATGATAAAGAAATGACTTTCTGTTGTTTAAGTTCCCAGTCTGTGGAATTGGTTATGGCAGCCCAAGCTGACCACACAACAGTGAAGCTGTTCAAACAGGGCACCATCCATTGTCTTAGGCATGGGTACTTTCAGCTCACTGGGACACCCCACTGTCTGGGCACGCTCCCAGGAAAGAGACGAACACACCTTCAGGATCACAGTCCCAGCTTATGATTTCCCATGGATTGGGGTCAAAATTGGGGCAATGGAGAAGTTAATATTCCTCATTTGAACTAGATAGGGTGATCTTTGAAGGAAATCAGTCTTCTTGGTGGGTTGTATTTGCTTTCAAGAACATAGGAAAAAACCAGGCACAACATTGCCGTACAGAGACCAACCAGAGGTGGAAGAGCCATTGCCTTCCTCTTGGACTCTGAAGGGATAGAAGTGTCTTCTTCCTACACAGAGCCATCAGACTCAGGGACTCATAAACATATAGGAAACTACTGAGGCAGCGTGGTTCACAAAACTATAGGACGTACTGGGCTGCTGAAATGTCTTAATCTTGAGGGGAAGGGTTGGTTGTCCATGGAATAATTATGCAACTGTGAATTCTTTCCTATTCCAGACAGTGGTGACAGACTGCATGTTCTAAGCATGTCACATGTGTCACCTTAATCCTCACAAAGCCTCAGGCACTATCAGCATCTCATTTTACAAATGGGAAAATTGGGGCAAAAGCAATGATATGACTTGACCAAGGTTACGCCACCGATAAGGAGTAGGGGTAGGAACACTAGATGGAGAAGGCACATGAAGAGGGGACCTCCGGGGAAAGGGTAGGGAACAGGACAGTGGCTACGTGAGCTGCCTTCTGAAGTCTTGCCCCTCAGTTTGGAGTGCCTTTAGGACACTTATTTGAATGCTTCAATAAAAAATGAAGACTCCTTTTTGAGGTCCAGAGAGAATTTAGTCTGAGGAAGACAAGCCCTGCAAGACATGATTGTTGAGACAACCAAAAATGTCAAAGTGGACAGCCACAAACAATGACACAAAGACACCTTAAATATTTGAAGACAACTTAAAAAATATATAGATTCATTAAGCACTCTTGATGTGTGGCCAAGGCCTCTTTTTTGAACAGGAGTCTGCTGGCTGATGAGAGTTCTTTCATATTTTTATTTAAAAAAAAAATCACATGCATGATGCCTCATCTTTGATTTCCTGTTCTGGTTTCTTTATAGAGTAGGGAAAGCATAAACACCCTTGCTGGCAGTCATAAGGGCTGAGTCCTCATTCCCTCGTGCTCTTTTTGTGTGTAGTATAGAATGGCCCGTTGGTGCCCATCTGCAGTTAGTTATGGCCACATGACTTATTTTGAGAGTTGGTTAAGGTCAGGCATGGTGGTTCACGCCTGTAATACCAGTACTTTGGGAGGCGGAGGCAGGCGGATCACCAGAGGTCAGGAGTTGGAGACCAGGCTGGTCAACATGGTGAAACCGTGTCTCTACTAAAAATACAAGAATTAGCTGGGCACTGTGGCGGGTGCCTGTAATCCCTGCTACTCGGGTGACTGAAGCAGGAGAATCGCTTGAACCTGGGAGGCAGAGGCTGCAGTGAGCTGAGATGGCGCCACAGCACTCTAGCCTGGGTGACAAAGTGAGACCCTGTCTCAAAAAAAAGAGTTGGCTGGGCATGGCTCAGGCCTTTTATCTCAACATTTTGGGAGGCCAAGGTGGGAGGATTTCTAGAGCCCAAGAGTTTGAGGTTACAGTGAGCTGTGATCACACCTCTGTACTATAGCCTGGCTGACAGACCGAGATCCTGTCTCTGTTTTTCAAAAGAGTTGATACATACTTCACCACGTACCTACAACCTCAGGTACCGGCAAAGTTCAGATATTGGCAGAACCACCCATTTGGGCCTAAAGCGGAGCCCCATCTAACCCACGAAGGGCAGGTAACATGAGTAAGAAAAAAATCCGTGAGATTTAAACTACTGAGATTTTGAGGGTATTTGTTACTGCAGCCTACTCTTTCTTATCCTGACACACTCATGAAGTACTGTTAGTATAGTCTTATTCTTGGCTAGATCTATTTAGATATGTTTCTCCAGTATTTTAATATTTAGATATGTTTCTCCAGTATTTCAACATGGGTCTCACTCAGACCTCATTCCACAACGATTCTTCTTAGATACTTGCTTTCACTGTTTGATATCCAGGAACCCAGCCCTTCTTCCTGACGTTACTTCTATAGTGAAAATGTGGAATGGCAAGGAGGCACCCACTGTGCATGTACAAGGCAGCTCCTATGGGTATGGTCATCTGGAGCATCCTGAGGGCAGGCACAAGGCCCTTCTCTCCTAGTTGAGAGAGACAATTGCACCTGCTGTGAGAGACAATTTGCCATACCATGAGAATCCCTGAGCATTCTTGCTGAGTGTGCCAAGAATGCAAGGCTCTGGTCACTTTACCTGGGCTGTTTCTCAGGGCTGTATTTGCCATGAACAGCCACGAGAGATGTAGTAACACCTCCCACCAGGAAAAGACCAGGTTTCTTTCCACTTGCTAGAAAAGTGGCAAATGTTCCAAGCTCAGTGTTACTCTTCTGTAACACAATCCACTGGGTGACTCACCATCATGGGGCCTTTGCATTGTCTTTGTGGGACTTGGGTGACGTTGGAGAACCGAAGCAATCTTATGCAGCTCTGGCTAGTGCTTTTGCTGTGAGTGATTAAGTCCTTTGTCTCTGACCCAGGAGTCTTGTATCTTTCATTGGCATCCATGGAACAATAGCAGGCTGGTTAGCTCGTAAATTGGGTAAAAATCTCAGACGCTGCACTGTTCCTGACACCCGAACTCCAATTCAGCATAGGACTGGGCACGTAGTGGACTGATGGGACATATGTCTTGTGCTTTTCACACATTGATCTCGGGGTGAGGGAGTCCCAGGACAGCCTTTCTCTATACCTAATTCTCTGGTGGTCATTTCACTTCCTCAGCCTCCGTTTTACCCTCTGCAATGGCGATAACAACCTAGGCCCCCCAGTTTATACTCAGGGCTCTTAGATTTGAGAGTTTGGGGGAAGATGACTGCTGCTGTCTCGTATCCACCAGCTGACTTCTGCCTTTCCTTGAGATAATGCTAGTGAACTTAGACTCCTCCCAGAGAGACTTAGGGTAGAGGAAGAAGTCGCTGCCAGTGAGAAAGAGGAAAATGCCCAGGAGAGATCCAGTTGGCTGCAGAGTCTTCCCTTCTGGAGCTCCACACAAACAGGACAGAAGCTTGCATGTTTTCAGGAGGCAGGCTCAGACTGGATATCTCCCAGGGCTCTGTTTGGAATTGGAAGCATGACACCCAACTCCAGAAAGCTGATGGGAAGGCCTTGCCCTAGTTTCTAGCCAAGAATTTGAGTTTGCAATGTCAGGACAGCTGCAGTGGCCCAGCAAGGGTAGATGGCAGCCAGAAACAATGTGAGCTGCATGTGCCATCTCTCCCTAGGCAGTGCTGGAATTTGTCCCCAAACACATACCTAGCAATGCCAGAGTGCATGATACATTTCACATTTAATAAATCTTGAAAAAATAAGTCGGTGGAAAATTGGAGGAAAAAAGGGAAGGGATAGTTGTTCGTCTGTGCCCTCTTCAACTGTGGCATCTTTGCTATGCCCTCAATCACTGTCACATGGGAACCCATGTGCCCCTGAATTCCTCTGCTACACTTCAGGAAAGGAGGCTGGCTTAGGGACACTGATTTGTGCATGCTTACAGGTGGGACTGGAAGGCATGAGAGCCGAGGCAGGAGGATGATTGCAGCAGCCCTGGTGAAAGGGGAGGAGGGCCTGAACTAGGCAGGAGTTCAAGGACATTGCTGAGGTTTACTTCTCAGCTGGGGATGCAGCTGCTGACTGTCTGTGGGGCCCCAAGGTGACATCCATGAAGACCCCTCTGTCTACTCAGCCCCTGCACCTGGCTGAGGGCTTCCTCTTCTGCAGAGGATTCTGGGAAATGTTGGCCCTGCCAGCCTTGGTCCTCAGGGATGGGGGTTGGGCCAGGCTCAGGAACCCAGCCTGGGTCTCACCATCCCAGACCCTCCCCACACCGCACCAAGGAAGGGCCTGTCACCAGGAGAAGTATGACCCTCCCATGTCCGAGTCCCCATTTCACTTACAGCTCGGCGCTAATCCAATTGCTGGCTCTAACCTAATTCTCCATTGTTGCTAGAGTCCTTTGCCTGCCGATATTAAAACTCTTTTCATTTAATTGTGCAGAAGATAGATCCTCCTCAGCCGTCAGGTGGTAAATATAGAATAGCTGATGTGAAGCTCTAATTTCTCCCCTGGCAGGCCTCCTGCAGCTCTGAGTAATTAGGGACCAAGACGCTCTGGGTGGAAGGAGACAGGAAGGAGAGAAGAGGGAGGCAGGGCGGATAGCTGGGCCCTTGCTATTGTCAGGAGGGTACAGATCAAAGGGACCCGCTCAGTATGTCCCTTTCTGCAAGGCCAGTTGTTTTTCTCCGGAACCTCTCATGTTACCTGGTGACTAGGGTCCTGAGACATTGCATGAGAATCATGCATTCCTCCAAGGAGGAAGGTCATGGGATCCCCAAGTCACCAAGAACCACAGGTATTTGATACACCAAGACCCTTTGTGATGATTGAGTATAACCCTCTGATTTGGGGACCACATGGTTTCCCAGCTGGGCACTGAAAGACTTGATGACAGAGGGCAAGCATCTTGATTTTTAGCCAAGGTAGGAAAACTATGCGGAACACTAGCCACTGTGTGTTCCCATGGGAGAGGGACAGTGGCATTGCAATGATGTTCTAGGAAGCATTAGCAGACTCAGGGTCTGCTCTCATTTACCCAGCAAAGGGCGGGGCTCCCGTTCAAGTTACTGGCCTCACAATTGGCCACCAAGGAAGAAGGAAGCATCCTAGGAAGAGCCACTGGTCACCAGACACTGCCTCTCTGTCGGCTCAGTCCCAATGGGGGCCTCCCAGGAGTTCACAGCTGCCAGGACTCCCGGTGCTCTGGAGAACATGGCAGCCTACTTCGTCTCTTGGAGGGAGGGCTACAGCTTCCTCTTAGCTGCATGCTCAGCTCTTCTGACATCCCAGCTCCTCGTGACTGTCCACTGGTGGACCTGAGTTTCTGTGACTGCTCCTGCTGCACCTCAGCCCCTGGACCCCTGTTCTCTCCACACCACCCTCTGACAGGCTGCAGGGGCATTCCTCCTCCTACACGGGGGACCTCAGGTACCCTTTCCTTCCCGTTTCCCTCCTGCCTCAGAGTGAGACACAGATATTTATGGGAGTGCCTCTTTCCTGAGCACTTAGGGGATTCTTGGGGCTCCATCCCTGCCTGGCCCCGCCACCCCAGGCCCTCTGGGTAGGCCGGTGCTCTGACTCCACCCCCGTGTCCTCTCCAACACCAGCGCCTCCTCTCCCCCACCACTGGGTTTTGTCCCCCCTCTCCCCTACCCTTCTCTACCTGCTGATGCCAGATCCTTGGGGGAAGAGGAAGGAACTCTCTGGGCTAGGGAGCTGCTGAATCCTCTGACCAGGACCCGAAGAAGGTGACTAAGGTGGTTTCCAAGATCCTGGCTTGGAACATTCCCACCGCCCTTCCCTGTGAGTTCTTCTCCATGGCTCCTGCATTTTCAGAACAAACAACAGCAGAGCACGTGACTGCTGGAAACACCCAGATGGCTCCAGTCACAGGATCCCTGCATGTTCGGGCCAGAATGGCCGGCACAGCTGCCCCCTTCCCTGCTTTCAGATGAGGAAAAAGACAGCATGTGGGAAGGCATGCTCAACCAGGCTCATGCAGTGGCCCCATGCTAGGACCCTGGCTTTCTGGCTCCAGTCTAGACGCTAGGCATTTCTGTTTCTGTTGTCGGAATGATAGAGAATTCACAAGGATGGGGGTCAGGATGACAGAGTGCCAGAATTAACTCTGCCCTCTGCCAGCTGTGTGACCTCCAGCAAGTTACTTAACCTCTCTGGGCATCCATTTCTTCATCTGTAAAATTAGGGTGACAATGGTATCTGCCTCGTGAGGTGACACGAGAATCTGCTTAGAGACCTCTCCCAAAGCCCCAGAACAGCATCTCTCACATGGTAAGTGATGATTAGCTATCACAAAATTCAGCTCCACTGGATTGAAAATTTCTACTCAAACCAATGTGCAGAGCATTAGCTTTTCAAGCAATGAGCAGGCATTTACTTTACTCAGAAAATTAAAGGGTTCTGTGTCGGGGAACTATTTGGATGACTTTTCCAGAAAAAGAAGGTTGTGCAGATGTCTTTTTTCCCTCCATAGAAATTTCCCAGCATAGAACAGGGCAACAGAGTCCTGCTTATCTAGTGGCTGCCCCTGGAAGCAGAAGGAGCCACCCAGGCCAGGCTGCCACTGGTCCTTCTCTGGAAGGCCTGCAGAAGCTCAGGTGGGAAGCCCTGTCCTGCCTCCCCCGAGGCTTCAGGGCAATGACTACACCGAATTGTTCAGGCCCTGGCAGGGCTTCAAGCAAAAATGCCGATGTTTAGGGTCTGGGCTAAAGAGTGCCTACTCACTTGGGGTGCAAAAGTTAAGGAGTGCCCCAAACCCCATAATCAACATGCATAATGTCTTATATTTAAAAATCACAATTTAAAAATCCACGATGAACAAAACATCAAACTTAAATAAAGGCAGCATTTGACCTTGTCCCGGCAGGAGCCTGAGAACGATTGCCTTTCTCATTTCCCCATACCACAGCCCTGAGTCTTGGGACTCCTCCCACATCAGTGGAGTTGGCCTCTTTAGGAATGGAATCAAGATGGGAATATCTGGGAAAAGCTCTGTAGGTAATTCTGCTGTCAGAGGGTTGAGTACTCCCATTCTGAAAGAAATAATGAAGACCAAGGGTCGCAGAGGGGAAGGGATGGGAGATGACATGTGGCCCCTTCACCAGGGACTGCAGCCGTTGAAGAGTTATATGCAAGCAAACAAGAGAGGTCCCATTGGCCAAGAGGACTGCCATTCTGCTTTTCTGCCTCCATCCCTTTGGGGCTTTCTCTGAATTCTGTTAGAATTCAGAAACTCCTAGAATGATTGACTGACACAACAAATTAACTTGCTCTGTCGTTGAAGACCTTCTGGTCTACCCTACTGCCTCCTACTCCAGAAAACTGGGGTCCCTCCCTCTGCTCATCCATATCCTACACAGACCTCTAGGCCCCGCCTATGTCTTCTGTCTTCCAAGAAGCCTTTCCACATATCTCCTGTTCCGGGATCTCTCCCTCCATTCCTTCAGTAGAATACATTGAGATCCTACTACATGACAGGCTGGATTATGGATATACAGGGACTGAATCTTTAAAAACTGTACTTGGGGAATTCAGAATAATATTTTCACATAATTAAATTTTATGAGAAGGTTTAGCAGGAAAAGCAGCAATCTTTGGTCCCTGTTTCTCCAAGGCCCAGTGCCTCCCTTAGGCTCTAACCACCCTTAATTCTCTTGCTCCCTCTAGTATTTAGCTCAATTTAAAAATATATGCTTACGCAGCATTTTGTTTTCAATGTATCAATTTGTGCATTTGCTTTTGACTTCCTGCCGTGGTAAATAACAGGTAGAGCTCCCATCTCCCTCCTGCTTCCCCTCCCTCCCTCCTCTCAACATTGTTGCGTTCCAGTTTTTCACTGAGGACAAGCTCTATCGAGTCCATTGCACAGTATGACCAAGCATTCTTTTTCATCCAGCCCTCCTTTGTTCTGGAGTGAACCACCCCCTTTTTAACTTGCCTGATGTGTAGCATCTATTGTTAACTTTTTCTAAGTGCTCCGCATCTCTGCCTAATCAGAAATCGCCTCCCTTCAGTTGAATGCATTCCTTTTGTTTTCCCCTCTGTTTCCTGGCTCTTCTAGGAACTCCTTGCGTGCTGGACCTGCTACTCCACCGTCCTCTTAGGATCTCTCTTCAGTCTGAAATTTACCTTCACTGTCCTCTCTGTTAAGTTCCTCATTTCTGGAATCCCTTTTCTTTCTCTTCCTTGGTCTGTTCCCTGTTTTGGTGGCATACATCCTCCCATCGTGTTCTGAGACAGGGGACATGGGAAGAAGCATGTTCTATGCTTTTACATCTGAAAATGTTTCTCCTCTCTGAACACCTGATGGATGGCTTCCCAGGGCATAGGTTATCTAGGTTGGAAATACTTTCACTTCACAATCTCAAAAGTCCCGACTATTGTCTTCTAATTCCCTGAGTTGCTGAAGAGCAACCTAATGCCATTTTGAGTCTTTGTCCTTTGTGACTTGCTTTGTCACTGTGTTAGGCTGTTCTCACATTGCCATAAAGAAATTCCTGAGACTGGGTCATTTATTAAAAAAAAAGAGATTGAATTGACTCATGTTCTGCAGGCTATGCAGGAAGCGTGATGCTGGCATCTGCTCGGCTTCTGGGATGCCTCAGGGGACTTACAATCACGGTGGAAGGCAAGGGGGAGCAGGCAGGTCACATGGCAAGAGCTGGAGCAGGAGTGCAAGTGGGGAGGTGCTACACACTTTCAAATAACCAGATCAAGAGAACTCACTATCACCAAAGACAGTACCAAGGGGCGGTGCTACACCATTCATGACAACTCCGTGGCCACGATCCAATCACCTCCCAACAGGGTCCTCCTCCAATGCTAGGAATTACATTTCCATATTAGATTTGGGTGGGGACACAGATCCAAATCACACCGGTCACACCTTGGAGGCTTCTCAGGTGTTTTCACTGCCCTACCTCTGCTTGTCTGAGTATCCTTTTTCATCCATTATGCTGGGTGCTGAGTATCCCTTTTATTCCAGAAATCCTGTCCTTCTGTGCCAGTAAACTTTTATGTGCAGTTTCTCTGATAATTTCTTCATTTTTTTTTTCACCTTATGTTCTGAAATTTTCTTCAGCCAGATGTTGAACTTTCTACAGCGGAGCTCTAATTTTTGTTGTTCTATTTTCCTCTATGTTCCATGTTTTTAATTTTTTAAAAATAAATTTCTTATACTTTATTTCCCATTCTTAAATTGATTTGGTAATTTACTAATACTTTTTAAAAAATTTCCAAGAGCTCATTTTTCTTCTCTGTTCCTTCTTTAAAGCTTTCTTGTGTCCGGATGCAACATATATATATATATATATATATATATATATATAATTAAGAATGTTAATCATAGTTTCTGTTGTTATTTTTCTTCTGTTCCCTGCATTGTCTCTCTTTTCTCTAGGTTATTTTTTTCAGTTTGTTTGTTTGGATGTTGGTCTTTAATGCTGGAAGATTTTCTCAAATGTCTGGTGATCCTTGACTGCCAGTTTATATTTAAGAGAGACTCTCAGATGCTGACTGAAGCCTTCTGTGCCTGGGCAGGACAGGGCATGGCAGGACAGGGTAGGACAGGGAAGGGCAGGGCAGGGAAGGGCCACTGGTGGGATTCACACAGTAAGCCTGCCTTTCTGTTAGGGGACACCCAAATGTCAGATCTTACCTTTTTTTAGGGCTTTGTTCAGGCCAAAAAAAAAAAAATTCTTCTTGAGAAGAATCTAACATTCTGCCTGAGTAGGGGCTACTGGCTCACTGGAATGCAGGAGCAGTGGTGGGAATCACCTGGGAGATGTTTCAGAAGTGAAATTCCACAAGGCTTATTTCTTTCCTGAAGAATTTTTTGTTTGCTTGTTGCTTACTTATCTTTCTATATACCTATCATGAATTCTCCCTCAAAATCAACAAAACCTAAGGTGGCTTTCAATTCTGCCACTGCCTTCAGGGAATCTATAAATTCAAATTGTTTTTTTTTCTGTTTTTGGAAACATGTCCCTTAGAGCCTCCTGTTACTGCCTAGAAAGGATGCTCTTCAGGTCTCCCCAGCTGTCATTCTAGCACTGTCCTTCCTCATCTTGTTGAAGGCTTTCTTCTCTCTTACTAATTGACTCCACTGTGTCTTGGAGGCAATGACTTCCTGCTTCTTTGCTTGGGTGTAGCACATTCTCCAGTTACTTCCTGAAAAACGTATACAGAAGGTACATTTGTGACTCTTATGTCTGATTATGTATTTATTTTACCTTTCATTTACTCTTTGTTTTACCTACAAGATGTATAGTTTGGTTAGGTATGAAATTCTAGGTTGCAAAAAAATTTCTCAAAGATTTTGAAGGCATTGCTCAGTTTTCCCATTTCCAGTATTGCTGTTGAAACATGTGATGCCATTCTCAGTCCTTGTCCTTTGTATGTGACCCTTTCTCCCTCTTGTTTTTAGTTTTTTCTGCCCCTGATACTCTGAATTTCATGATTGTGTGCCTTGGTATGGGTCCTCTATGAGTTGTTCTATGACTCCTGAGTGCTATCAAAGCAGAGACTCATGTCCTTGTGTTCTTTATCTTGTATCATCTCTTTGAAAAATGTCCTTTTCCTCTGCTCTCACTTTCTGGAACTCCAATTAGTAAGAAGTTAGAGCTTAATGATTTGAACCTCCCATTTTATAGAAAAAATATTTGTATCTCTCTTATTTTTTAACTTGCCATCTTGTCCTATTTTCCAAAAGATGTTTTCAACTTAATCTTTGTTTTTCAATTGAATTTTTTTTGGGACATACTTCCTCTCTGTTGCCCAGGCTGGAGTGCAGTGGGGCGATCTTGGCTCACTGCCACTTCCACTTCCTGGGTTCAAGTGATTCTCCTGCCTCAGTCTCCCACACAGCTGAGATTACAGGTGCATGCCACCACACCTGGCTATCTTTTTTTTTTTAATTTTTAGTAGAGATGGGGTTTCACCGTGTTGGTCAGGCTGGTCTTGAACTCCTGATCTCAAGCAATCCACCCTCCTTGGCCTCCCAAAGTGCTGGGATTAGAGGTGTGAGCCACCAGGCCCGGCTTCAATTGAATATTTAATTTAAGCTATGATATTTTTCTTTTTACTTTCTAGAAACTTGTGCCTATTCTCTGGATGTTTCCTATAAAAATAGTATTCTGTTCTTCCCCACCCTGCCTGCCAACCCCCATATATTCAATATATTTTATTAATTTTCTGAGGGTATTAGCTATATTTTAAGTTTTTTTCTCCTACTTCTGTTTCCTTGAAGCCTGTCTCTGTCTGTCTAACCCTTTCCTAGCTCCTCCTCTCCGGCTACTGTCTTTCATGTGGAAGGCATTTCTATAATGTCTGGAGATGCTTGGCAAGAGTCCACAGTTAAGACAGAGGCACCAACAATCTGACAGGACAGTCCGTGTGCATAGCCAGGGTTTGTCCTGGGATGGGCTTTCGTGGAAGTGATCAGGCGGCAAGCACAAATGCCACTGTCTCTAGGTCTTTTTCCTCTTGGGCTGGTTAGCTTTTCCAGAGGAGCTGTCTAACTTCCCTCTGGGGGTCGTTAGTGTCCTGCAAGTGGAGTAGCAGCTAGGGGCTGGACTCCTGCAACCGTGTGTGGAATCCCCTGTGTTCAGTATGGTGTCTCATCCTCCACCCTGCTTCACAGCCCTAGAGTCACCAAGACCTGAGACTTCTGGGTGCACTTCTCCCGAGAGTAAACTTTCCGTCATCAGCCAGGTGGGAAGGGAATTTAGGGGTGCAATGGGGTGTGAAGTCCTTTTTAAAGGAGATGCTAACTACTGCTTCTGTGTCCAGCCTCGCTCCTGCTTTTAGAGGAAACAGGAGCTCTATATCCCGAGTCTTTCCAGGCGCCCAGGCGGAATCCATCCCCCGACAAGCACTTAGCTTTCTGCCTTCTCAGCTCTGCCAAGGCGGTTACTGTTCCTCCACCTTCCTTTTCAAACATGTTGCTTCCCATTGACTCCTCTGTCTTCTCCTGTCACTGCAGTGGAGGCTTTGCAGGGGTGTGTGTAGGGAACATAAATGACTGTTGTGGATCCAGAAGTCTCCTGAAGGCCATCTAGACAGGGCCGCATGAGCCTCCGGGCACCTCTCCATGCTGAAGACCCCTGGTTTCACTCACCACCCAGCTGTCTCCCCAGAACCCTGGGTGTGTGGTATGGACCACAGGCCTTTCACATTCAACACCCTGGAAGCTGATCTCATCACCACTCCCTCCAAATTTGCTCTTCATCTTGACTTCTGCCATAGGGGTACCCCTGCCATTCACCTCATGCATCACACCAAGACGGGCAACTATCATGCACTTCAAATTCCACTTCCTCTTGACTCTGGTCACCCCCTTCCACTGCCACCTTGACCAGCCTGGCCCATGCACCTGTCCTCCATTGGACTGCAGCTGCCTCTGAAGTGGTGTTCTCCTGAGTCTGGCTCAGAGACACCCCTCTGAATCTCACCATGCTGCTCATCCCCAAATACACACGGACGCTCCCAGCAGTTCCTCACCACTCCCACCCAGAAAGCTCATTGTCAGGCCTGTCTCATGCATCCCCACTTCTCACCCCAAGTGCTCTGGGGTCCAAACAGTGCTCATCACACCAGACGCCTCACCTCGAGCCCTTAGGTCGTCCCTGTCTCTTCTCCCTGTTCCTTCCCGGTCTGTCTTCTTCTCCTCACCTCTTTTCCTCTGCCTGACCTCCCTTCTTCATCAGGTGTCAGCTTAAACGTCACTCCCCCAGGAAGCCTTCCACAACTCCGCAGCTGTCCCCACCTCACCAAAATTGCATGGTGCCCCTTCTGCCCGTCCTTCTTCATGCAACATCCTCCCCGTCCTTGTCCTGTCTTCCCATTGGGCTGCAAGCTCCGTGGAAACAGACTCATGACCGCCATGCCCAGGGTGTATGAACCTGCCCGCCCTGCCTCCAGAGTGCCAGTGCCTGGCAGAAAGTAGGCATGGAGTTGTTAAACCCATTATAGTTAATTTATAATTATATATAGATTGTATGTTATATATTTTTGTAAATATATTTGGTATATAATTATACAGGTTATAAATTAATGTTACAATGTATTTAGTGTTAAATCAAGGACTTGTTAAATTATGGATGGGTGAAGTCCACTGCGGTCTGGGCAGGGGTAGCATTTTACCTGAGGAGGGAGAATCACCTCGGTTTTCAGGAGCCTGTGATGGGTGAGAAGTCCCTGTCAATTACTGAGCTCTGGCCTCAGAGGGACCCAGGTCTGGGTCATGAGGAACCCCAAGGAGAAAGGTGCGTCCTGAGTAAGTGGGGACATTGCTGCTGCTGCTCTTGCTGTGATGGTGGCCTCGCCCCCCGCTGTTGCTCCTCTCTGCCCTCACAGTCTTCCCATTGCAGCTCTAACTGGGACCGCAGAGAGGCTGGGCAGATCCAGGGCAGCTTGGGTGGGGACACTGCCGCTAGTGTGTGCCAACTCCTCCACCTCCACCTGGGCCTCAGTGAGAAGGTCAGCGAGGTGCAGCCACCTCAGTGGGGAACAGTCCCAGGCAGTGCCCCAGCCCTTTCCCCATTGCCACTGCTGTCACTGCTCCCTCACAGCCTCTTAATGAAACATCACCTCCAAGTATTTCCCCAAACCACCTCCTTCTCACTATTCCCACCACCCCTGCCAGCCACAGGTTAGGCTCCAGCATGTCTGGTCTATGTTTTATTTGCCCCCAACAGCTGACCCATTGCCTGTGCTGGGTGGGCAGGAGGCAGGAGCACAGGATGGCCAAAGGCAGAGACTTTGGAGCAGCTGCCTGGATATGAAAACCAGAGTCCCAACACCGCTCCCTGCCTCAGTGTTCTCACCTATAAACATGTATGAATATAACACTAGCAAATTAGATTGCTGTACAGATTAAACTAGCTAGTGTATGCAAAATGCTTAGAACTGGGTCCAGCACACATGAGCCTTACAAAAGTGTTGCCCATTATCATGAAGTGGGCACTGGGGAAATGCTGGGAGGAATTGTGTCAAGGTGCTAGAGGTGGGCTGTCCCTTCTGCTCGGGAAATGCTGGGTGGAATTGTGTCAGGGTGCTGGAGGTGGGCTGTCCCTTCTGCTCTGGACAGCCATGGCCTCCCGGGTGGTCCCCCCGTCCTGCTAACCCTCTACCAATCTGCCGTCTCCACTGTTGGACTGCCAAGGCTTTCAGGAGCTTGAGCCTTTCATGCTCTGGCTCCTTCCCACTTCTGTTTTTCTCAGTCATACACAAACACGTGCACACACACGATACATACATATGCACATGCACACACACCCTTCCCATGGAGCCCATCCTCTAGGCTTTGCTAGATCCTCTCTGCCTGCCAGCTGCTGCCCGTTTTTTGCTCCATGAGGTCCTCATGTTGGTCTTGTCACTTTCTCTGGGATGCCTCTTCTGCTCAGATAGCTCACATTCAGGGAGAGGTGAATCACATTCACCCGCCGCATTACTCTCTCCCAAAGCTCACTAAGGAGACCTTCCACCTCCCTGCGGTGATGGAGCTGTAACTGTTTACCTGGGGACCCCCTGTCAGTCAGTGAGCATCTAAAGCCCCTGCTGGGCTTTAGGGGCTGGTGTAAGTCCCACAGGGCATAGCAACTTCCTTCTGTCACTGCAGTTTCTGACTCAGGGACCATGGGGCCAGGAGTTCCAGGCAGAGGCAGCTCCTTGGCCTGTCCCCATTGGCTGGGCCTTGGCCACCAGCTGGGGCTCAGTCCCCACCTGCTTCTGCTCCTGACCTCCACTCCCACCACCTCTCCTTCCTCCTTATCCTTCCTTCCTTCATTCCACAACCTGAATTGGGAGCCTGGGGTCCAAGTGAAGGTGAGGTCCCACGGAGCCACAGTCTGGTGGGACATCATCCTGCCGTGCTCTCCACCAGGGTTCATCCAATTCTTTCCTCAGCCTGGAGGCTGAGGCCCAGGGAGGGGACACTGTGCAGAGGGAGCTGAGGGCAGAGCCAGGACAAGACCCCACTTCCCTGTGCTCACAGGTACAAATGCGGGTTCTAAGGCTGTCTGCCCTCTCCTGTCACCCTTCAGTCCCCACCGTTCCTCCCCCAACACTCCTCCCCGTCCTGCTGCCCAACCATTGTGTTTCAGAAGCTGCTCCACCCTAAGGGAATGAGGTGGAGGGCACGCTGGTTGTTGGTGATGGCTGTCCTGCAGCTCACACGGTGAGCATTCAGGCAGTGGCCCATGCTGGGGGTTGGTCCCCTGAAGGGACTGGCTTGGGCAGTGGCTGGGGTTGGGCAGAGTCAGGCTCGCTCCCTTCTTCACCATGTGGGATCTCAGAAAAGTAGAAAATGCTTCCTGATGTCCAGCCTGGCTCCTCGGGACTGAAATGCCACCATCACAGGCCAGCTTCTCAGGCCCCTTAATGCCTTATCAATCACTTACGCTTTGGTGTGAATGAAGGAAGGGGGAGTAGGGAGTGAAGTGAGAGGATTTAGGGAACCAGAGAGGGAAATGCCTTGTCTGAGATCACACAGCCTGGACCAGGCCGAGATGGGAAGCTTGGGCTCTTTCCGAATCTACATCCCAGGGCTAGAGCCGCTCCCTCCCCTGCAGTCCTCTGCCCACCATCCTGAATAGCTCCAGGTCAGGTAGATACTATGGAGAAGCCCTGGGGCAAATGTGAACCACCAGTCAGTATGCACAAAATGGATTACAGCATAGTAGGAAAAACGGAAAAGCCCTTTGGAACTGCCCCACCCACTCTGCCTCTGGTCCTGTGTAGATTCCCAGATTCCCAGCACTGTACTGCTTTTGGGGGGATGTGGGGGAAGGGCCTTGCCCTCCTTCCCTCCTAGTGGAGGGTGGAGTTTTGTTGTTTTTGCAGTGTTTTTGGCATCAAAGGTGAACTCTGGTTGTCATGGGAACTCCAGCAGAGGGAGTGAGGGAGGGAGGGAGGGAGAGGGCCTGAAGGGGATCAATTTATTCTGGTGTTGGCTGGTTATCCAAGTGGGAATGTGCAGGGGGAGGTAAGGAGTGAGGGTCCCAGGAAAGACCCTCACCCAGGAAGACCCCTTAGTGCCCCACGTGTCCCCTGCCCAGCCTGGCTCCCACATCTGTCATGCAAGCATTCCTCCTTTTGGGAGGAGGCATGGCTTCCCCTGCTGCCACATGAAGTTCTCAGTCTAGAGAAGGTTGTCTTAGCTTGGGCGAAGAAAGAGAAGGAGGGAGCCCCCTGAGAGAATGTCAGCAGGCTGGGGGCCTGTGCAGATCCCTCAGTCCTGTTGGGGCAGCAGGAGCAGCAAGTAGGGCAGGGTCAGGGGTTCTCTGAGGGACTTGAGAACCCCAACTCAACTGCTAGAAGCCTCAGGTTGGGACGTCCAATCAGAGCACAGGACCAGGCAAGCAGTGGGTGGACAAGTTGTACTTTGGAAGGAAATAGTCTCCTTTTGCTATCTTTTCTAAAACACACATGTCCTCTCATCCTCCAGTTCAATTTTCTACCATTGATAGTGACACAGTGATAGAGTAATTGTTCTCTACTAAAGCCACAGCTCCTGTCCCGTGGTGGATGGCAGCTGGCATTAGGGATGGGGAGCAATGGGGAGTGGTGAGCGGTGTGGTTAAGGGGAGAGCATTAGCGATGGGGAGCAATGGGGAGTGGTGAGGGGTGTGCTTAAGGGGAGAGCATTAGCGATGGGGAGCAATGGGGAGTGGTGAGGGGTGTGCTTAAGGGGAGAACATAAGGGATGGGGAGCAATGGGGAGTGGTGAGGGGTGTGGTTAAGGGGAGAGCTTTGGTTCTAGATGAAGGGACCGTTTTTCATGCTGCATCTGACAACTGTCACATGCTGGGTCAATGCTGCCAGATTGTCCAACTGTTCAGAAATCCAGATTATGTGGATTTCCCTGATGTTTATCTGTCTTATCACTATAATCCTCATTCCAGCTTCCTGTGCCCACCTAGAACCAAGACTTTTAAAGATCAGGAATGAGGGAACCCCTGCTGTTACCTTGAACAGTTAAGATACACCAAACCCTTAGAAATTGTCCCGTTTGTCTCATCCTGCTATAGACAGGGAAACTGAGGCCCAGTGGGGCAGAGACCTCCTTAGCCAAAGGCACTGAATGGGTTAGTGGCCAGCAGCAGCTGGAAGTATCCAGGGAAGACAAACAGAAGGACGACCCAAGACACAAGAATGCATGCGATCCTGTGAGTACACAGCTAGCGATGTACCCATGGAGGTGAGACGAGACCACAAAGGTGTGGGAATGATAATTTTAGCCCACATTTATGGGGACAGGCACCAGAACAAGCAGGGTTTGAGTCTATTGAAAACATTTTATTTTTGTATCACACAGCCCCTTTAAACTGCACTATGGGAGCAATCTTTGCTGGTTTTATGAGCTGAAAACTCAGGCAGGTCTCATGTCTTTTCTGCTCACTCTTATGTCACAGACAAGACGTTCATTAAAATTCTGAAATTGATTCAATGTCACATCTTTTCCCCATGCCACACTCAGGGCTGGAACCTGCAGTGGGAGGGGCAGGGGGTGGGGACATGGCCGGTTTCTTTGTTCTTCTTGGCCTTCTCTCTTCTAGCCACCCACCCTCCCGTTTACAAGCTGTTTTCTGACCCCTCCTGGGTGCGGGTAGGGCAGGAGGAAGGTGAGAGAGAGGGCTGGTAATAGAAGGCAGAGTCTGGCTGGAACTGGCTTTGCACTCTCTGGGCCTCGCAGGTGGGTAGCACTGGCTCCTCTTCTGCAATACTCAGTGGGGGCTGCATCTGTTCTGCCCTGCTGGGGAAGGAGATGGCATTCATCATAAGCAGCAATGCCCACCAAACCACGGGGCACACACCATCTGGGGCATGACTTGTGTCAGATATCTGATGCCCTGGCCACTGACTGGCTGTGGGACTTTAAGGCCTCACATAGCCTCTCTTGGGCTTAGTTTTCTCATCTGTTAAATAAAGAGCTTTGCATAAGGTTGTCTTCCTGTGGCAAGGAACAATCAGGTCCTCCGAGGAGCAGGAGGCAAGAGAGTTAACCTTTTCTCCTGGCTCTCAGCTGGGCCCAAGCAGAAGGCCAAAGCCACTTCTGAGCTGCTGGGGGACTCTGGAGTTTTTCCCCTCCACCATTCCCTAGAACGTTTAGAGCTCCTGCTGTCTGCCAGGAGCTCCTCCAGCTCCTGTGGTCTCCCACGCCCTGTCACTTTATGAACCAGGAGGGAGGGTAGAAGGCCCTGCCCTCACCTATACTTCCTCCCTAGCTCCACCAATGCCAGGAGCAGCTGCTGGCCATACGGGAGTGGGGCAGGGGGGTGGTGAGGGGCACCTGGGAAGATGCGAGGCAGGAGTACTTGACACCAGGTGGGGCTCTGGACTTTCCCCCCCTCCTTGTCCTGACCCTAGCCTGCCACTCAGGACAAGGCCATGCTGATTAGGAAACTGGCTATGGATCAAGGTGAGGACCCCAGAGGGCCAAGTCAGTGCCCAGATGTGTGGTGCAGGGGTACAGGGTGAGGGCCCTGGCTGGAGCTGGTGCTAGTCTTGGCGGAGGAGAATTTGCTATGATACAGAGGACAATGGGTGGAGGCCTCCCAAATGGGAGATGAGAACTTTGTGCTTTCTTTCAACCTCAGTCAGAACGCTGGGGAAGTAGTGCCTGCCCTTCCTTTTCTGTGCCCCTGGCCTCCCTGGGCATCAGCCATGCTGGCTGGGGACAGGAATGTGGGGCAGGGTAGAGATTGGGTGGGAGACGGGTCCATCCCCAGGAGTCCCTGATCCTCCTTCAAGCCTCAGCTCAGATGTCACAAATGCCCTGGTATATAGGTCATCAACACATCCATGTTTAAATGAGATGAATCAGCTCAGGGCCACCAGGAAATACCCTTGGTGGCTTTCCAAATACCAGAGAATAGGCTCATTCCTCAGGCTCCACGAGCCTCTCTATGGAGGCCTCTGTATACCCTTCGCACAAATTGCCACTCCTCTGCCACCGGGGCCTGGGCTGTGTCCTTTTCACCTCTGACCCCCAGGCCCAGGCCTAGTACCTGGCACAGAATAGGCACTGGATCGGTGTTTGCTGAATGAATGAATGAATGAATGCAGGAGGAAGGTAGATGGAAAGAAGAGAGGAGAGAGAGATGGGGCAGGTGTCCTGGAGGAGAGGCTAGGTGTGGGTATCACTTCTGGCCAGCTGGGATCCTCTGGCCAGAAATGACCAGAGAAGGTGGGGCAGGGGGTCCAGGATGCTCAAGCCCCAGATCTGCCCCTGCTGGCCTTTGTGCTGTAAGCTCTGCAGCCAGGGTCAGCAGCAACGCACCCTCCTCATCCTCCCACCCTCCTCATGCTCACACACTGTCCTTGTCTGGGAGGGGAAGCCACTTTTGTGGGGGAGCGGCAGACAGACATGCAGAGAAACAAAAGGGAGAGAGCAGGAGAAGTGAGCCAAAGGCAGCTCCAAGTGGAAGCGGATGGAGGGAGGGGAGGGGTAGGGCGGAGACGTGGAGAAAAGAAAGACGCCACGAGGGAGGCAGAAGGGAGAAGGGATGGAGGGCCTGGGAAGGGTTTCTTCTCCCCATTCCTTACCCTTGGTCAGACAATCAATCTCCCTGTGTATAGGAAATGCTAAAATGTGCCTTCTTCAGGAATGAATTCCTGATTTGCATGAGCTAGTGACCACTCTGAGCCATCCAGGTTCATTCTCTCTCTCTCCAGGTGTCTGGTCCTTGGAGTCACAGGGGCATCAGGTGGCCTGTGAGGGAGCATGGCCTGGTGTGCATCGGAGATCAGATTATCTGGGCTCAAACATCTGCCTGCTGCTGACTAAAGGATTCTAGGGGCAACTAGCTTGAATGCTGTCTGCCTCAGTTTACCCTGATGGGTAATAAAATAACCATCTCAGGGTGGTGAGTAGAGTGCTGAGCCTGGGGCATAACAAGGTCTACATAAATATGATTATTATTTGAGATGGAGTTCGCACTGTTGCCCAGGCTGTAGTACAATGGCACCATCTTGGCTCACTGCAACCTCTGTCTCCTGGGTTCAAGCGATTGTCTTGCCCCAGCCTCTCGAAGAGCTGGGATTACAGGCATGCACAACCATGTCCGGCTAATTTTTTTTTCATTTTTAGTAGAGTTGGGGTTTTGTCATGCTGGTCTCAAACTCCTGACCTCAGGTGATCCACCTGTTTCAACCTCCCAAAGTGCTGGGATTACAGGCGTGAGCCACTGCACCCAGCCAAATATGTACTATTATTGCCTAGGGTGCTTCAAACAGATGCAGAAACAGCAGGCAACATTTAACTCCTGCACACCTGTCTCCTTATTCACAGAAAGGAAGAGAACAAGCCTGGCTCAGACAGCCTGCCATGGATGGTGAGAGAATTCATGCTGATGATGGACTGTGACAGCGACTGTTTCCAATGACTGGCTTCCTCCTTGACTTTAAAAAATACTCACTCCTTGAAGAAGGTATAAATGCCCACTGTACAGATGAGGAAACTGAGGCTGAGAAGACGGGTGGTTTGCCCACAGCCACATGGAGGATCTGACCAGCTGGGGAGGCTGGGACTCTCTGTGCCTAAGAAGACTCCTTTTGATCTGATCTCTGGAGAGAAACCTTAGGGGGTGTTGAGGGGCAGGGACATGGCGGGGAAGAGAGGGGACAGGTTCAGTTCCTGCCCGACAGCTCTCATTATCTGTCCCACTTTATTGCTCCTTGCTGATTCTGAACAGCATGTTCCAGGTCTTAATGGTACAATCACCTGCTTATTTGAGGAGAAAATTGGACGAAAATGGCCTGGAGCTTTCAGCCTACAGTTCAGGAGAAAGGCGGGTGACAAGCAGCACATGGAGGAGGGAGGCAGAGAATAGCTTCCGAATCAAAGGGTGTCAGCAAGGCCCAAGAGCAGCCATCGGTCCCAGGTAGATGCCAGGGGAGAAGAAAATGCAAGACTCAGGGGGCCTGGCCCAGGCTTCACTCCTGCAAGACGCAGACTCCTAAACCCCTCCCCACAACAAGACATGGTACAAAACTCACCCAGAAGCACTGGGGACCCACAGTTCTTCCCCTGAGACATATAACAGCTGTTGTTCAGGCCAGGTAAGGGTCCATGGTAGGAAGTGGTCTTTCCAGATGTTGGAGGCCAGCTTGCACTGTGCTCCCTCACCTGAGTACTGACCCCCTTGGGAGACACCTCTAACTACATAGTCCAGCTCCCAGAGATCGTACCGTGTCCCAGTTCAAGGGTTGGCTGAGAGCTCCTGGCAAGAGTGAGAAGGTGGTCAGGACCCACACTCTGGGGACCACCCTCCTTGAAGGAGAGGGGCAAGGCTTACCCTGGGAGGTAGAGGAGGAATGGCAGTGGGTGGGATCAAGGAGGCTGAGGGGCATGATGTCCAGTGCTGCAGAGACAGAGCAAGGTGAGGCATGAGGCTAGGCCAGGAGGTCATGGGGACTCTCCGTCCTCCTGGGGGCAGCTAATGGAAAACCCCACCTCAGAAGCCAAGTCAGGCCTGCCATTGCCAGCACCCCTTGGGTAGGCTGGGATCTCCAAGCTGTCCTAGAAATAACGTGGGGCTGCACTACTCCAGGCCCCCAAAGTCCCATCTTGTGCTCATGGATGGGAAGGTGACTCACAGCAACTCTACCCTTTCCCAGCCCATTTACCCTGAGTCTTGGCTGTCTGCTCTCCTACCTGCTTTTTTCTCTCCTCCCACCTTCAGAGCCAGAGGACTAGACCACCGCAGCCCTGAGGGCATCCTCATTCCTGTCCCCTCCCAGGACCCAGAACTTTTTCAGGAGTGTAGGAGTTCTCAGACTGAACTCGAATTTTATGCTGCAGCTCAGACCTCTTATTGCATGGATCACTTATGACTGGGCTTGGGGGCTTAGACTTTTTAAGAGGCGGCTCAGGCTGAGACCAGACTTTGAATTGATAAAGTCTGCCAGCAAGCTGGCCATAGGAGAGCTGGCTGGGGCACATGAATGGCTCTGTGTTGCCCTCCCCACCACAGTGGTCAAAGATCAATGCTCACAGCCATGGCAAAGGTTGAGGGAGGGCGTCTGCACCTTTGATAGTGGGGAGCTGACAGCACAGCCTCCTTGAGGCGCATGTAGCAACCACCTGGTGATCTGGGAAGTGACTGTGTCATCCTTGCAGCCTCTGGGTCAGGAACATCCAGTCCCTACTGGTGGACAGGCACTTATCTGGACTATCTGCCTGTCCGCCTATGTCTGATGGGATCTCCTTCAGGAGCCTGTGTTTGTCTGCAGCACGGAGGCCCTGTAGATGTGGGCTAAGGAGGGGTGAGGGAGGGCCCTTGAAATCCATGGCTTCTGTATTGATCCCTTCTTACACTGCTGTAAAGAAATGTGAGGACTAAGAATAGCGATGCCATTTTTCTACGTTGGTGACACTGTTTTCTACCTTGGTGATGGTGTTCCCAGAAACAAAGCAAGTGTCAACCTTGCCCATACTTTTAACAGAGCCTAACAACCCTAACCACAGCAGAGCCTGACAGGCCCTTACCACTTCCTTCCTTAGCCCCCAACAGTTCCAACATGCCAGCACTTCCCCAACCCCTCCCCTATGGAAACTTTAATATAAAAGCCTCAGTTTGTAAGTGATTAGGATTTCAGCCAGATTCCTGACTGGGACCTCTCACAGGCTTATTCCTGTAAACAAACCTATTTGGCCATCGAGTTGCCTTTCTCTCTTCCTTTATATTTTCCTAACAAGAACTACCTGAGATTGGGTAATGTATGAAGAGAAGAGGTTTAATTGACTCACAGTTCTGCAGGCTGTAGAGGAAGCATGGCTGGGAGGCCTCAGGAAACTTACAATCATGGCAAAAGGTAAAGGGGGAGCAAGCACCTTCTTCACATGGCAGAAGGAGAGAGAGAGAGCGCAAAGTGGGCAGTACCACACACTTTTAAACCATCAGATCTCGTGAGAACTCACTATCATGAGAACACCAAGGGGGAAATCCACCCCCATGATCCAGTCACCTCCCACCAGTACCCTCTAATTTGACGTGAGATTTGGGCAGGGACACAGATTTAAACCGTATCAGCTCTTTAGACCAACGCCCATGTCTTGGGTCTTGGGGACAGACAGTGAGCTCCTACCTGAAGAGGAAAGGGATTCTGGCTTCTACTTTAGCAACCTCCACCATGTGCAAACCCCCGAACTGTAGCCCCCTCTCAAGGGATGTCCATCTCTCAACCCCTGTGCTCAAATGTCCTTCCAAGATCAGGAATGGCAGGCTATGCCTAGAACTGAGGCTTGCTGTGGATAGGCAAGCTGGCAACAAGAATAAAGGCAGAGGGCTTTAAACATGGAAAGTCCTTTACAGAAAATCTTGTCCAGTGTAGTTTCTCAAACATTTTTAGCAGCCCAAATGACCGAACATCTTAGAAGCTCAAATGACTAAAACAGATGAAAGTAAAGTCAGTCTGATCGCAGAGTGAGTGCAAGGCCTGGGCCCACTTATTGACCTGGCTCTTCCTGCCCACTCATGTCAGCCACTGAGTATCCTTGATGAACTCCTAGAGCTCCATGTAGCAGAGTTTGAAAAAACTGTCCTTTGACTTAAATCCTTCCGCATCTATATTTGGCCTGGCTGTTTTACGGATAGGCACACTGAGACTTAAGAAAGGAGTGACTTCCACAAGGTCATGCGTGGCACAGCCACGGACGTAAACCCATGTTCTTGCGTTCCAGCCTCATTCCTCCCAGCTGCCTGCTAGAACTCATCTTCCTGCCTGCTGCTTGGATCCCAACAGCTCTGTTTTAAAGAATAATTTTATTGTCCCAATTATGCATTTCAATATTCTAAACCACTTTACATTTGCTCTGGAAGCAGGAAGAGTAAACATCATAAATGCACACATAAAATCATTATGCTCCCTTTTGGCTTGACTCTGGGATCTGCTCCCTTGTGGGAGGAAATGAAAGAGGCTTGTCACCCCTGCCCTTGACAAGCTTGTGGTCAGGGTGGGAGTTTGGAGAGTGAGGGTAGTGGGGTCTGGGACTACTCTCAGGAGCTGCAGGCAGGGTGGAGAAGGGAGCTTGCACCCCATCACAACGGGGTGGGGGCATTCTGTGTAGCTTCAGGGTAAAGGCAGATGACCCACATTTTTGGTGTCACACAGCTTGAATGCTATTAAGAATATGGGCCGACACATAATAGCTACGAGCTTCAGCAAATTTGCTAACCTCTCCGTGCCTCAGTTTCCTCATCTGCAATTTATCATGTGTCAATTTATGCAAAACACTTAGCCTTGTATCCAGCATATGGTAAATGCTCAGAACAGTTAGCTGATAATAACGAGAGTCTGCCCTGGAGGGAGCTGCGGGGTGGGGGGCTCTCCCAGGAGCAGTCCTCTTTGAAGCGTAGCCACTGGAACTCAGGTTGAAGGTTGAATGAGGTTGCCTATTGCAGAGGAAAGAGCCCTGGCTCAGAAACAAGAGACCTGGAATGCCGATCCTCACTTGGCCACCAAGGACCTACGGCAGGACCGTATCTTCTCGGAGCCTCAGTTTTTGCATCTGTAAGATGGGTCATATTACACCAAATATACAGTGTTGTTGCTGTGAGTGTTAGATTAGATAAATGTGTAAAATACTTCTCATTTTACCTGGCAGGATGGAGGCATGTTAGAGTCAGGGAATGTTAGTTTCACTCCCTAAGAGAACAGGCAGGAGGACCCTGGATAAAGTGTCATCACAAGGATCCTCCTTAGAGTTTAGGGAGAAGATGGAGGTGGCAGCCCCAGCAGCTTAACCGAGGTGGAAGCCATGAGAGAGGCCAGGCTGGGAGAGAGGAAACTTTCACTTTCACCGACTTAGCATATTTCCAGGACATTGACCATGTCTGGGCCCTAGGCTGGATCCGGGGGCTGACAGACGAGACCACAGCAGCCCGGGCTGCCCTCTCCTAAAATGAACACACACTATGCCAGCTGGAGGTGCAAAGGCTTATTGGAGGCAGGTGGACCCCTTTAGCTGGGGAGGGTTGGGATTTTGTTTTCTGACTGGGGTTGGAGGGGCAACTAAGTTAGAAAAACATGTAGGCGTGCCAGGTAGCTTGAAGGGCATCTCAGATGGAGGGAACGCGTGGGGAAGCACGAAGACAGGAAATCCTGAGGGGTTGAAGACCTAAGTTATGATTATTTTTTTCCCCAAACAGAGACAAGCTGGATCTATAGCCACGCTGCATCCCGATGGCCGGCCCAGGCTCCCCTGTTCTACCAGAACGTTCTTCCTGGAGGAATCCACAAGTCTTCTAGCCTAGAGCCATCTCCAAAATCCCCACAAAGCAACACATGGTGTGACCCACAGTCTCACTCTGAAATAAACCGAAGCTCTAGGGCAGCATAAGGGAACATTGACTGAAATCTCACGGCGGGCCCTGGGAGGGTCAGGGGACCTGGCAGCTGCCCGGGCAGGGTCAGTTCAGGCCCAGAAGGCTTCTCAGAGGAGGTGATGCTGGTGGCCTGCCTGTGTCTGTGTCAGGAGGAAGCAATGTCCAGAACAGCGAGGTTGCTCACTCGCTTCCTATTGTGGATCAGAGCTGGGAGTTTTCCTCAGATTACTTCTTCCTAAGAAGACAGCTCTCTTCTCAGGCGCAGCTGCTGACATGTTTTGTTTTCCCCAGATGGGGATAATCAGCCTGTTTGGGAGTCGGGCTGACAGCTCAGGCAGCAGGCGGGGGCTGGAGGGCGGGAGGCCCTGGGCTGCAGGCAGCTCCGAGCTCTCAGGGAGCAGGCGCTGCCTGCGTGACAAGCTCCAGCAGGTGGGGATTTCCGTTTGCACCACAGAGGAGCGGGCTGTAGAGTGATTTAGCTCAGTTATGTGAACCCTTGAGAGGCTGTCCGACTCCTCTCCCCGTTTAATTTATGCTTGAGTGCCAGTGCTGAAGAGCTTCAAGCCGTCCCCTGCCATACCGGAAGGGACCCATCAGGATCCTGGCTTGGAGCTATTCTGGGTGATTTCCAGACGTTCTGCAGAAGATGGGGAACAGGGCTGGCTGTGCCCTCTCCCTCCCTCTTCTCTGGGAAGACTTCCACAGCTTCCCCGTCCCTTCCCGATGGCCCCACCCCACCAGCTCCAGCCCTGAGATTCTCAGCCTCACCCTCAAACCCTTGCGCAGGTCCAGGTCTGGGCTTTTCACTGAGTCAGGTTTTGGAGGAAAAGGGACAGTCACCCACTGGCCTCGGGGCTGTCTGAAGGCAGGCCATAGGTGCTCTGACTGCTGGAAGCCGGCCTGGACTGCTCAGCATTTCTAGGCACTTGGCCGGAAGGTTGGCATCCCAGGCATAGCAGGGGTGAGGAATGGCTATGTTAGAATTGCCTTCAGTGGAACCACCGTGCCCACCTGAGGATCATGGGTCCCCTCCTGTGCCTGGGTCTCTGGAGGTCTGAGGAGGCCCCATACCTGCAAGCAGGCTGCAGTGGGCCCTATTTTGTTCTCTTTATTCCTCAGTCACGCTTCAAGGAGGGAAGACCAGGCCAGAGACAGCCTTCCTGAGAGACTTGCACCCTCCCTCACCACACACACTGATTTCCTCCTGCGTGGAATGAAGCTGGTAGGCTTCCCATTGCCAAGGCCCAGCCAGCTCTCGGTTCTCTGGTTATGGATCCTGCCCCGAATCTCAGCACCGCTTTTCTGACTCCCCACTGGGCCTCCACAGAGCCCAACCTCCATCTTTCAGTGCTTGCCTACTTACTTCCTATGCATCCAGAGCTGGGAGCCTTCCTCAGACTCTGGGCCTATGCAAGGCAGCTGCTCCCAAGGACAAGGGTTAATAGAGGTCTTTGATGGAGTCTGAGGTCTTTCCAGAAGGAAATTTAGCTCCCAGAGGGGCCCGGGTAGGGGCCTTAGAAACCTGGCCACAGAAACCTATGTGGCCCTCTGACCATGTTCTTGGCTGCAGCCCCATGAGGCCATCGGTGCCCAGGGCAAAAAGCAGGGCCCTGGTTCTGTCCTCAGCTCCCGGACACAGACCTTCAGTGGCAATAAATCTGTCCTTCACCCCCTGCACCTCAGTTTCCTTGTCCAACTCGCAGTGTCTGTGGGACCCCAGCAGTGTGAATATGGGACTGTGGCCCCGGGAGAGGAACCTCTGGGACCACTGGCCATCTGGCCCTCAGTAGCTGTGTGGCGCAGATTTCCTCCTCTATGGTCTCCCAGGCAACGTGGAGCTGCCTGCCAAGCCTGCTGCTGGGCCTGGCTCCCATGCAGATCTTTAGTGCCACACAGAGATGGCTGATGGCAGGAGCCAGGGTGAGACCCAGCCTCCCCAGCTGTCACAGGGAGAAAATCAGACAAAGGCTGAGTTGGGAGGGGTGGGGCACCGGAGCCAGGGGCCCTGGGAAAGTAGCTCAGAGGCCCCAGCTGCCCCCTCCCACCTCATCCTCCCAATGCTGCCCTCTCAGTGACCCCTGCTTCCCAGAACACTCTTTGAAGTTTCTCAGCCCTGGACCTCAGTTTCTCCATCTGTCAAATGGGAGGGGCCAGGTCTCTGACTCTCCAGACAAATGGCCTAAGACAAGATCCCAGCCTGGATGTCAGAGGCCTGAGGAATGGACAGACTTTGATGGCTGATGGCCTTCAGGCAGACACCCACACTGCCACTGCATGTGGCAAGTGACTTTGGAGGGTACATGTCTCCAGGGCATTTATTAACGAATGTCTCCAGGGCCATTTGCTCCAAACCACCCACTGCTTCGCACTCCATGCCACTGGCGAGGACTCTTCTCCCAGGGCTGGCTTTGCCCTTGTAGTTTTCCTTCTGCTCCCAGGGCTTGCGGGCTCTGGAGGCTGGGCAGTTCTGTTTTAGATCACAGCTACTCCTGCATTGAGGTCACCATTCCATCCCTGTCCCGAGTGAGGCAGAAGCTGGAGCTGACCCTGGGACGTGGGGTTGAAGGTAGGGTTTGCAGAGAATAGAGACACCTGGAGACTGCTTCTTCTGTATATGAGTAGCTGGATCCACAGAACAAGGGACAGGGAAGGAGGTGCTGTCCTACCTACAGCAGACCCCTAGGTCCAGAATGGAGATCCAGGCATTCCCTGCTCCAGGTTGGGTCCCACAAATGACCCAGAGGCCTGCAGCATCAGCAGGGACAACTGCTGCAGTGGGGAGCTCCCTTGGGAGGGGGCAGCTGGCATCATCAGGCAGCCAGGTAGGCAAGGATGCTGTCGGCCCTCAGGGCCCCTTTTATGAATTAGCATAAAAGACGCCCTCTCTTGGCAGTCCTGGCCCCGCAGTACATGGATTTCAGTCACTGAACTCCCTAGGGTGCCATTGAATGGAGCAGAACCTGAATTGCTGTATATAGCAGTCTGCCAAGCAGAATTGGAGAGGCAGCAACTCTTTGACCAAATACTGGAAAATCAAGGGAGATTTCTGGCATGGCTGCATGGGGGAGGCTTTGTTGACCGTGAGCCTGAGACCCAAAGGCCAGTGCAGAAAGGGCATGGGTTCCTTCAACAAATGTTAATTGAGATCACCTTCCCAGTGCCTGGCACTCTTTCGGATGCTAGGAAGAGTGATATCAAGATAGACCAGGTCCCTGTGGTCCTGGAGCTTGTGTCTTGGAGGAAAGAGTCAGACAGTAGCAACCTAGAAAAATTATCAGACAGCATGCAGACTTCAACCCAGGATGGATAGTAGGTGAAAGGTGATGTTAGATTTGGGGGCGGGGCTCAGGTATCGGCAAGACTCACTGAGCCTCAAGCTGAGACCTGAATGATATGAAGGAATCAGCAACATAAGCATCAAGGAGAGAAGCAAGCATCAAGGGCAAGTCCAGGGACCAGCTGAGATAAGATTGCACTGAAGGAATGAACTTGGCCTTATCCAGGAACTAAACAAGGAGGCTAGGAGGACTGGGGGGGTGCAGAGGAGAGAAGAGGAGATCCACTCAGGAGGCAGGGGCCAGATCTTGGAATTCGGTCACCCACTGTGAGGGGTCTGGACTTTTTCCTCAATGCAATGAGAAGCATTCGAGGAACTAACCCAGAAGAGACTCTAGAACAATGATTCGCAACCAGGTGTTATCCCTACAACAACTGGGGATACTCAGCAATGTCAACAGAGGGTGGGGGCGGGGATGCTGCTGGCAGCTGGTGGGTAGAGGCCAGGGATGCTGCTAAACATCCTGCAAGGCACAGGACAGACAGCCCTCCACTCCCAACAAAGAATTATCTGGCCCCACATGTCAATAACACTGAGGCTGAGAAACTCTGCTCTGGATGCTGGTGTCCCCTGGGTCCTGCTCTTTAGAAAAACCCTGGGTCACTGAACCCAGGGTTTGTTCCCTCCAAATCTCAAGTTGAAATGTGATCCCCAGTGTGGGGGGTAGGGCCTGGTGGGAGATGTTTGGGTCATGGGGGCAGATCCCACATGAATGCTCCATGGCCTCCCCACGGTAATGAGTGAGTTCTTGCTCTGTTAGTTCACTTGGGAGCTGGTTGTGTCAAGCGTTTCAACTACTCCAGCCTGTGGCTCTTTCTATATATACTCTGGGTTCAAATTTTGTCTCCACTGCTTGCCCAAAATGTCAGTGGTGCAGAGGTTGAGAAACCGCTGTACAGGAAGAAGGGAAGCATCGCAACTACTCAGACCTGTGCTGAATGCCGTAACCACTGGCCACATGTGGCTTTTGAATACCTGAAATGTGGCTAGTCCAACGTGCTGTGAGTATAAAATACCAGATTTCAGACTCGACACAATAAAAATATCTCACTTGCATTGTTATATGGATTTTTAAATAACAAAATTTTGTATATGTTGGGTTAATTAAAATTAATTCCCTTTTTGTTTTAAATAATGTGGCTACCGGAACATTGAAAACTTCATGTATAGCTCCCATTTGTGGATCACAAATTATGTTTCTGTTGCACAGCTTCGAGCTGGATAGTAATAATACTCATTATACTGGTTCCTATGTCCAATCACTCTTACATTTTAAGTACATCACTTAGTTTTCACAACAATATCATAAGGGAGCTATTGTTACTATTTTTTGGCTTATATATGAGGAGTTATGGCCCTGAGAGGTTAAGTTACTTGCCCAATGCCACACATGGAGTAAGTGTAGGGCTGGCTCCAGGGTCTGGGTGTCCTGAGGTTGGTGGCTTGGCTATGATGAAAATGGTGGAGACATAGCGATTGAGTTTGGATGTTCGTTCCTTCCAAACCTCATGTTGAAATGTGATCTCTGGTGTTGGAGGTGGGGCCTGGTGGGAGATGTTTGAGTCATGGGGGCGGATCCCACATGGATGGCTCTGTGGCCTCCCCGTGGTAATGAGTGCGTTCTGTTAGTTCACTTGGGAGCTGGTTGTTTCAAGGCACCGGGCACCTCCTCTCTTTCTTGCTCCCTCTCTTGCCATGTGACATGCCTGCCCCCCCTTTCCCCTTCTACCATGATGGGAAGCTTCCCGAGCCCTCACCAGAAGCAGGTGCCGATGTCATGCTTCTTCTACAGCCTGCAGAACTGTGAGCCAAATAAGCCTCTTTTCTTTAGAAATTACCCAGCCTCAGGTATTCCTTTATAGCAATGCAAAATGGATTAACACATGGAGAGAAGGGAGATGGTTTCGGGTCCACAGGGGCCCTTCAGGAGTCGCTAATGGAGTGGGGGTGGTGAAATGTAAAGGAAGAAAATCAGGAGGGCATTGCTGTGAATAGTGAGGTGAGGGGTGATGCCTTTTGCTGAGATTGGGAAGCTGGGGGTGGTGCAGGCTCAGAAGAGGAGCTCTAGCGTTCTGTGTTGGTCCTGCTAAGTCAGAAACGCCTACAGACATATAAGAAATCAGCTGGATTTGCAGAAGACATCAGGGTGGACAGAGACATTTAGCATCAGTGTTAGTACACTGACAGAATTTAAAGCCGTGAGGGGCAATGTGATCACCTATAGAAATTGTAGATGTTGGAAAAGGGTTGCTCAGGATAGAGCCCGACACACACTGGCAGTTGGAGGGTGAGCCGTGAAGGATCAGTGTGGGAGGTTGGGAGAGAGAATGCAATGAGGCAAAAGGAAGACTAGGCACGAGAAGACATATCTCAAGAGGGATGGTCAGTTTCCAGGCTCGCTCACATTTTGCCTGTGAGCCTCGGGCCGGTTGGAGCAAGAGAGCAGCAGGGCTCATTGGCCCAAGGTAGGGCATCTGGGGAGCTGGGCTCATTTCCGGGCCCAAGCCCTGCAGGTTGGCCAGCTTCATGCTGAATCCCTGCAGCTAGGCATTTCTGGTTCCTGAAAAGACACAGAGGGGCAGGAAAGTATTGAGTGGCCCCAGCTGAGGGCAAGAGGAAGGCCTTGAGGTATGGGCAGGGTGGCCCAGGTAGCTCATTTGAAGCAGGTAACCCTACCTGCTTCAAAGTGATTTCTGCGCTTAAGCTAAACTTAGCTCCTACAGATCCTTCTTTTGGGTGAGGACAAAAGACACAGGGAAGGTCTAGAGAGAATCATGCCCACACTGGGTAGACGTGGGGTCCCTCCCCTCATCTCTCAAACATGTCAACCCCATCTCCCCCACACTACTCCATCTTAGCCCACAGGAGAGGCCTCTCCTCCTTGTAAAAGCTGCACACAGTCAGCTCTGGGCTCCGACAGAGTTTGGGGTTCAGGACATGAGGGGAAAGGTGGGAGCAGAGCTTTCTGTGTCTTGACCCTGGCACTAGAAGCTTCCAGTTGGCACATATCCCTCACTCTGGCTGTCTCCCTGCTGATTCACAAGGTCTCTGTCTCCAGGAATCTGTTCTCTGCAGCACGTGTTTCTGGCTTGGCATCTGCTCACCGCCACCTGGATCCTGGCACCACTCTGCCTGGCTTTTGTCCTCAGTCTGCCCACTCTTGGCTGCACCCCCACCTCTAGCCCAGGCCTAATTTTGTCTCTCCCACCTCCTCGTCAGAGCTGCCATTCCAGCTTACTAGCCTCTGCACATTCCCCAGCACTCATCTCCCCATCGGCAGCTTCCCTTCAACCGCACTGCCCACAGAACCAAGTGCTTTGTCGATGAAAAAGCCCTTTGGGGGCAAACACAGGATGTTAAAGTCTCTGCGCAGGGTAAGAAAATCCATTCTCTTTCATGGATTTCTATAGTCCGATTGCTTCTACTTCTGCTGAGTGGCTGGGATTTTCTGGTCACTCACACCCATGGGGGCTGGCCAGCGGGGGTGATGTTAACCAAGGGGGCCTCTGTCTGCGATTCCATCATCCACAGTTCATCACTTTGGGGCATGGAGGCTGCCTCCTGCATCACCAGGGTATCTGTGACAGGACAGCGCCTTTGAATCATCGTCAGAGGTAAATACCTAGAGTGGATGTGTTGCTGGCTGAGAAAGAGCATGCCCTGCTGGAGGAGAGGCACACAAGTCCAGCCTAGCTCTGTGGTTCTGAGAGCAATGTGCTAAGGGAACAGCCTTCTCCAGGGAGAAGAGGGAACCACCTTCCATATGTTCTGCTCCCAGCAGGTTAGTACTTTTCTTCCTCTCGTCTCAAAAATAAAGGGGCTTGGATCAGATGGTGTTTAAGTTCCCTTCCAGGTATAATTTATTCAGCAAACACTGGTGAAGCTATATCCATGTGCCAGAACTCTCAGGAGCCTCAACTAATTGTGCCGAGGGCCCCAAATCAAGCAGGCAGAAGCTGCCTCTCTCTTACCCCCCAGGATCAACCCCTGTGGAAAGGCCAGGCTCAGGCTGCAGCCTGGAGAACGAGCTCACTGGCCTCAATGTTTGAAAGCCTTTGAGCCACAAAGGGGCCTCAGGGACACTCATATCAGGCGGGCATCTTCTCTGAGAACTCCAAGACCCCATCATGGGCACTTCAACACCATGGCCAGGCTCTGAACACAGAGGTGGAGACTTGGTCACCAGAAAGGTAGGCCATGTGCTGGGAGAGGAAGGCAGGCAACTCACTTAAGGGAGGTGGCAGAGCAAAGGCAAACACAACCTCAGATGGAGATGCACCTGCCCCCCACCCCAAAGAAGGAAAGAGCAGGGGACCTGGAAGACTCCTTCAAGTTACTTAGGACCTGCCAGCGTGTCCTGGTGGAGGGACTGGGAGCTGAGGTTGCAGCCAGCCCGGGGAGAATCCTTCAGCTCAGGGATCCGGGTGGTGGCCACAGTCCGGGCATTGGGAGAGCAATTCCTAAAGGGCAGGATAGGCCATCCTGGTCCCAGAGGCACAGCAAGAGGGGAAGATGGAGGGGCTGGAGAACCAGTCGACATTAGGGAAGGGGCTTAGCAGCCAATTACCCAAGTCTGTCCGGCACATGGGGTCCAAGATCCCACCCGTTCATCCATGCATCTACCCACCTGCCTTAGTCATTTGTGCTGCTGTAACAAAATACTTGAGGCTGGGTTATTTCCAAATAATGAAGATTTATTCCTCACAGCTCTGGAGGCTGAAAGTCCAAGATTAAGGCTCCAGAACATTCCGGGTCTGGTGAAGGCTGGCTCTCTGCTTCTAAGTTGATGCCTTGGTGCTGCATCATGTGGTGAAAGGCAGAGGGCAAAAAGGACTAGGCGGCTGCCTTCAACCTCTTTTATAAGGCCACTAATCCCACACATGAGGGCTCCACCCTCATGACTATCACCTCCTAAAGGTCCCACCTCTTAGTACTATCACATTGGCGATTAAGTTTCAACAAATGAATTCTGGGGTGCACATTCAGACCACAGTACCACCCATCCAGGAAGCATTTTCTCCTAGGCTTTCCTTCCCCCGCTATTCCCACAGTGCTCCTGTCCAGTGGGTGCCTCCCACCCCCTCCCACTGTGGGCATGACTCTCTCTAGACCTTCCCAGTGTCTGACAGGTCCTCCTAGCCCCGTGTCTGACCTTTCACATCCATCCTAGCAGCCTAGATGGATAATCAGCTTCTCACACTTGTGGGTGCTCACCCCAGCTCTGTCTCACAAAGCCCTCTCCCCTACAATCCATAACACTGCTGGACATCTCACTGTTACAGGATGTTGACAGTCTTCTGGGGCTGTACTTGGGCCACACTGAAGGTTTACTTGATTACATTTAAATGAACAAGAGGAACCAATATAAAGTGAACATCTAATCTGGGTCAGAATTTTTGCAATTTCACTCACAACCCTCTGAATGTGGTATAATCCTGTTAACAAAAGTAGCTAGTATTTACTATTGACCACTACTATATTCTAGGCATTAAGCCGAGTGATTTGTAGATGAAGAAACAGGCTCAGAAAGGCTAAGCAATTGGTAAATTTCCCAGTGGCACACAACTGGAGAGTGGCAACACTGACATTCAAAACTGGGGCTGGCCGACCCTTCGGAAAATGCTTCTAGTGGGCCTCCCTGCATCTTCCCTTTCTCACTGACCCCAGCCCTGTAAACTGTGGCCTCCTCCTGATGCAAATACTGTAAGCTTTTTCCCTTCTGGACTTTCTCTTGCATTTGGCACATTCTTCTGTAAGGTCCCTGAGAGCAGCAGAGACTTCACAGGTCCCATTCATCTCTCTGTCTCCCTCTCTTGCTCTTCTGTGCACTCTAATCCAAAGAGCAGTAGAGGTAGGTCCAATGAAAGGTACTTCATACATTCTTGTTTTGTTAACAACCACTTTGATGCTCACAAAAAACATGTCTTCTTAGTAGTGTTGAGCACAGCTATTCCATTTTATAGATGAGCAAGTTGAGGTCCAGAAAAATAAAAACAAACACTGGCTGGTTGTGTAACGAGAAAGTGGTGATGTCCCTGAGTGTTCATGTGTTTGCAGTGCAGCCCGGCCTGGTACTTGCAGACAGAGCAATCGGCTGCAGTGACAGAAACTCGTGGTCTTGCCCTGGGGCAAGGGCTCCTTCCCACGAGGGATAGTGGAACCCACTCCCTGTAAGCCTGTGGCCAGGTCAGTTGTAAAGACCAGAGTGGCTTCCTCGTGGCCAGCAGGCAGCCCTGGGAGGGAGGGAGGAAGGACAGACCAGTGCAGTCACTCCAAGGCCCTCTCTGAGAGGACTACTGTGCTTCCTGTCTGGCTTTCCTTGCCACAGTCCCTATGGGGACTGTGCTGGGGATGGCTGGACAGTTGCTATGTGTCACCCACTCTTTCTCACTTCCCAGCAGGGCCCAGGAGACGTGAGAGGCACTGCAATCGATGGGACCTGAAGATTGATTCTTTCCTTTATCCTTCCTCCCTGGGCCATCTCATCTACTCCCATGGTTTTCATAGCATCCATACCAGTGGTTCTCAGCCCTTGTTGCATGCTAGAATCACCTGGGGAGCTTTTAAAAACATGCCCATGCCAGGCCCCCATCCCAGACCCGATAAACTCAGAATCTCTGGAGCAGGGCCAAGGTGTCAGGATTTAAAAAAGTTCTGTGCAGTCAGACTTGAGAACCACAGATTAATTCACCCTCTGATTGCACTCTAACTCCTATTGCTCTTCCGAGAGCACTGCCTGCTCTCTTGACATTTCTGTGTTCTACTTAAGGTACCTCAAACTTTACTTGCCCAAGTCAAGTTCATAATCTCTACCACCATTGCCTCACTCCATCTCAAAGCCTGTTTCTCTGTCCAGGACTCCCCATGTCAGTGAACATGACCACCATACATCCAGTGGTGTAAGCCAGGGACCTTAGGGCCAGCCAGCCTTCCCTCTCTTTTCCATCATCTTCATGTGTAATCCACCACTCTGTGAATATTTGATTCAGCAGCTGTAGCAGAGACCCAAAATAGCAGTCCCCAAACAAAATAGAAGTTGCTTTCTTCCTCACATAAAAGCGTGAGTAGGCAATTCAGAGCTGGCATGCCAGTTCCGTAATCACGGGTTTGGGCAACGGTAGGGTTGGGTGGGTGGGGAGCGGGGTAGGAGTTGGGAGGCTCCTGATAAACCACATGAGTTTTCTCTCCTTACAAAGCAGCTTTCTCCTCTTGCCCAAGAGTGCTGCCCTAGTTCCCACCATCACATCGCCATTCCCGCCAGTGGGGAGGGGAAGGAGATGCCCTATCCCTCCCTTCAGGGGCATAAACTGGATGTCGTTCCTATCACTCCTGCTCACACCCCGCTGCACTGAATTTAGTCACACTTCACACCTGGCTGCAAGGGCCTCTGGGAACTGTAGTCCCGCTGGCTTTATCTCCTACGGTGGTCTCCAGTTCCTCCATCTCTCTCCAGCTCTCCCACCATTCCAAACCATCATCTTTTGCCTTGTCTACTAGCAACAAGCTTCCTAATTGATTTCCCTGCATCCTTCAACCCAGTTTTTCCCCTGCAACTTGGGTGATATTTTAAAAATGCAAATGAGGCTTCATGATGTGTTCAGCAGCTTCCCACTACTCCGAGGTAAAGCCCTAGGCTTTGATGCACCCTCAAGGTCTGACCTGGCCCTCTGGCCTCAAATCCAGCCTCCCGCCTTTGCTGTCTGTCCTCCAGCCATGCTGGTCTGAGTCCAGTGGGCTGAGTGTCTGGTGCCTCCCTCTACTCGTGGCTTTGCTCGTTTCTTTCTCTGCTGCAGTATCCCCACCCCCGTCCCCACCCGACTCCCAGCTCCTTTCATTTGTTCTTCAGATCTAAGATAAACTATTTCTCTGGGAAGCCTCCCTGAGCCCTGGGTGAGATGTAACCCCTTGTTACATAGGCTTATGGCACCCTATTCTTTATTTCAGTATCACAGGTTGTATTACATTATTTGTGTGATTGTTTCCAAGTCTGTGTTCCACATCCGACTATAAGCTTCAGGAGGGCAGGGGCCATTGCCACCTCAGTGGTTGGCACTGTGCCACTGGCTGCTGGTTGCTCAGGTGAATCATGAGGGCTAGAGACGTGTGAAGGATGACTCCCAGGTTTCCAGCTTACCCAGGAGATGCATGTGGTGCCATCTGTGGAGACGGGACATGGCGGGGAGGGTGCAGATCCTGTGTCGGTGTTGGAAAGGCTGGGCTAGATGTGTGTATGAAGCTATTGGGGTCAATAGGCTGCTGGGCATATGGCTCTGGACCTCTGGGGACATGTCCTATTTGAACCAACTGACATTGGATTCTGGATCTTGATAACCCAGGTCATCAAGGGTCAAGGCTGCTAAGAGGATAGCCATTCAGAAGATTCTGGCATGTGTCCAACTTTAGACAGGAGGAATCTGGGAACTGGGAACTACTCCAATTCTCCTTACTGAATTCTAATCTTGAAAGGTGCTGTTCTGAGCCCTTCACATGGTCAAGGAAACCAAGGTTCTGAGTAGCCAGTACAGTGAGCACAAGACGGCGGGATCTGCGCTCCCCCTCCCGTGTAACATCGCACGCTTCTCACCATAAGTTCAAATCCATGAGCAGCCTAGCTCAGCAAACACTCATGGAATGTCCACTGAATGCCAGGCCTGCGGGATGGATGATGATGGGTGTGGCAGTGTCAGAGTCCTGTAGTGGGAGTAGTGATAGCTACTGTTTATAAAGTAGACTCAAACCAAACACTGTCCTAGGCATTGTAACATTTAAATACTTAATCTTCACAGCAACCCTATGTGCCATTATTCTTCACATTTTACAGCTGGGAAAACTGAGGCAACAAAAAATTAAAAACAAGATCACAGCTACTGAGTGGGAAGAAATAAAAAGACTATAGTCCCTTTGTTAAAAACGTTTAGAGATGGAGCCGTCTTCTTGGATTCTCTGTAAATAGGGAGAATAACTATCGTCACTCCTATTGGACAGACAGGGAAACTGAGGTCCACAAAGGGGTTTCTGGTAAGTTTAATGCTTAGCTGCACGCATTTTCACTGCTTTTCTTTTGTCCTTCCCATTTTGTACATGTTAATACTAATCAAGTGTTCCTTGGAAGGGACTAAACTAATTTTAAGACAGGTAGCTGACAGCCTGGCGGCAAGTCAGTGAATGGTGAACCACTTCCAAGGATAACTTTCAGCAATCTGATGGAATTCACAGAGCCTGGCGGTTTAAAAGGTCCTTTACAGAATTTGACCCTGTGAGATATAGTATCATCTCTGGGTTACCAATGAGAAAGTGGAGACTCTGAGAAGTTAAGTGACTTACCGGCATCCTAAGGCTGGCTGGTAGGTAGTGGAAGGGACAGATACATGAACACAGAACTCTAGACTTCCAGCCTAGAGCTCTCTGCCACCCCTTCTTATTGCTTCTGTCTGTATCAGCTCCTCCTAGTAGGTGTCCAGATTTATTCCCAGCTATCTTTCATTTTCCTGGTGGCACATTCTCCTTTTTCCTCACCCCACCTAACACCCATTCTTTAGTGCCCTGACTATGCTAAATTTTAATTGCCGTATGAATGAATCAGTGAATTTGTGCTAAAATGTTAATGACTAATAATGGCTCAAGGTATTCACTCTCCAGAGGGTTTTCCTATTTTTCTTTTTAAAAAATATGATAAAAAACAATAAAAACTTCCTGTATGGGTCTTGCCCTTGGAGTTTTCAAAAATGGTTCCCATTCATTTATCTTCTTATCAGATCCAGACCTGTCCTTTTCTATCACAGCCTCTGCTCACCCTTTCAGCATCTGTCCTCTGGACTGTTTCAGTCGGTTCCCAGCTGATCTCCCTGCCTCCAGGACATCCCCCATCCTGCAGCCCAAGTGATCCTGCTTAACATTCCTTTCTCTAAGCTCTTCCCTGGCTTTGCATCCTCCAAGAATAAATTCAATCTCTTGGGATGGCATTCGTGGCCATAACCTGGTCCTGCTCACCTTCCAACTGCTGATCACACTGTGCTTCTTCTAGCACCTTACTCCCCAAAGTCTAGTGTTCCTCCTACACCTCACTCTGGGATGTGTCTCTGTGCAGTCAGCTCCCCATCCCTGAGTCACCCAATTTCAGGGGAAACTTTCCAAGAGCTCCAAAGAGTCTTTCAGGTTTTTTTTTTTTTTTTTTTAAACAAACTTCAGAAATGTTTATTTGAACTGTGATAGAATGCTTCAATTTTAAGAAGAATACTCTATTATTAGGTGTACTTTTTTTGCAATTACTTTTCCAGAATATTTAAGGTAATTTGATTTACAAGAAACTTATGAATGTACCCATTACTTAATGTCAAAAAAATGGTGAAATTAAGTAAAAGTTTTCCTCTTGACATTCCTTATTATCGCTTTCTTTATTCTACTTTATTACATTTTCCTTTTTGGCACCCTTTGAGTATTAAATAAAACAGGAGGAGAAGGAGGAGAAAGAAGGAAAGGGAAAGAAGAAAATCGGTGGGCAGAGAATACAAGTTGGATATAGTGCAGATAATTTTTAAGCGTATACTTTTTCAAATAAAACTATCTAGTTCTGATTTTTTTCTCAGGTTTCTTTTATTTGATTGAGGTGACAGAAGATTCCCTTCCTACCTGCCTTTCTTAGATGCCCCCAAATGTATCCTCAGATTTTCACTTTCTAAAGTCCTCACTTTCTGTTACCTGCATGTGGTGGTGGGGTGTGTGTGTGGGGGGATGATGTTGGCTAAACAGGTTTGAGGCCATTCTCTTTCCAAGTCTTGCATGGACAATCTCAAAATCGTTCTCAAAGGGGTTAAGAGTGGGCAATGCTGGAAATGTGTGGGGGTGTTTTGAATGTTACAGTGACTGGGCAATGCCCCTAGCATTTAGAACCAGGGCCAAGATGAAGGGTCTAAATGCTAATCATGTAGGATGCTAAATGGTTTTTGTGGCAAAGGGCAGCCTACTAATAAAGAAGTGTCCTGACCAACACACCTACAGTGCTGCCCTCCTTGAGAAATCAACATGGGGTCAGGTGGCAGAAGTATGAGGAAGGAGCAGGGAATTGGAGCTCTGAGAGGGTCCATCCGTCTTTCCCTCAGAACTCCCTTGAACTTCTGGGAGTGAGCAGGTGTATCAGACCGAGTGTCGAATGGGGAAGCCTCCAGCTCTGCTGTGCAGCCATAGTGATGGGTAGAAGGTAACTGTTCCTCCACCTTGGAGATGCTGAAAGAAACTGGAAATGCGCAGACTCAGATGTGTTTTTTTGGGTTGTTACAAAATTCCTCCTAAAAACTTCCAGACTCATGAAAGAAAAACAATGAGAGAAAAGAAAAGTTGAAAGACGCACATGGGTATGTGGCTGCTGCCAGGTTTAGGAACATTCATCCATAGCTCCATCTCCATTTGTTAACATCATCTGAATCTGCTTCTCCACCTCCAGGATCACTCGCCCACTACCACAATCAACATCACCTCCAAAATTGCCGACTCCATCAGCAAAACACCGTTCCCTGTGTCTTGACCCTGGGTCAAGTTAACTGCCTGTCCACGAAGCTCCTTCCAGATACCCTTTCCCATATTGGGATAAGCTCAGGGTGCTGCTTTGGAGCAGAACTGTTCCAGGAACAGAGGCTTCCCTTCATCAGGAAGGGGATGAGTCAGCTTGCTGTGGGCTTTGACAGGGACTGCAGCTCAAGTCTTTGTAGCTAGCTGTAGGTTTCCATAAGCCAGTGTGTTTAGGGGGCTCCATTCGATCATTTTAAGGAAGTCCACTGGTCTTTCAATTTTTTTAAGATGAATTCTGTTTTCAGAGATCTGTGGGCTCATCTCAGCATCATTTGGAGGAATCTGTAGTTGGGATCAAGACTTTGCCTTGAGTCAGGGTTAGAGGTCAGTCTGTGGCCAGAGCAGGAGCTTGTTCTGAGGCTGGGATTAGAGGCCAAACTGAGATGGAGTCAGGGTTGAGTGTCTGACCTGGGCCAAAGCTCTGGCTGGGGTTGAATTAGTACTTTGGGTAGAAATAGCATCAAGGTCATTAGTTGAACCTCTATCATATGTCCAAAATTTCTCACAAAGTACCCCCATTTTATCCTGGGTGAATATTTCCTTGAGGGATTCCTCTACCCTCCAAACCCCGAAGTTTGCTGGGGCTCAAGGTACAACCACATTCCTGCTCTGAAGTAGGGACTTCAGAACAAGGTGGAAAACCTTCCGACTCCAAAGCCCTCTGCTGCCTGAGCTCACAATTGGAGGAGAAGAGGGCATAGCCAAGGCCTGATGCCTGCCAGCCCTGGCAGCTGGATGAGCAGCTGTAATGGGATTAGGGCTGGCCATGCCCGCCTCTCTGTGTGCACCCCCAAAGCCCTCCCTCCTTTCCTCCCCCGGGACTGATCAGGATTCAGTCCTTGGCTCTACCTACCCCGGCCAGGCCAGCTCCATTGTCCTCTCCTTCCCTGGTGCCGGTGCCTAGCAACACTCACGGGGAGCTCTTTTCCCACCACCGTCCTGGCCCCTCACCCTGCCCCTCGGCTCTGAGCACACACAAGCACCACTTGCCTTTTTATCACTGCAAAAAAAAAAAAAAAAAAGCAAGCCAGTGAAAGGAAGCCAGCTGGTTTCACCAGATTCTCCCAATGATCCAATTCCAAGCCTCTCTTCTGAAATTCTGGGCTTCCTTCCCAAGATTCCTAGGTCCTACTACCAGCAATTCTCAGATTATATTTCAAGACTGCAGAGTTTCATTCTGGAATTCTCAAGTCCTGGAGTCCATTCTAGGACTCTGTGAATTCTAGAATTCCAGGACTTTGTGATGTGGGTTTGCAATGTGGGTCTCAGACCGTTTAATTGTATTCTAGAATTGAGTTACTGTATTTCAGGGGAGTCTGTGATTCCAGAAATGGACTCTGTGGCCATGAATCAGGGTGAGAGGGGTTAATGATGGGGACATGGAAGTTGCATTTTAATTCTCTTTAAATTGCAGTTTCTGAGAGTGAAGAGAAACATGAACCTGCTCTCTGAGGAGTGGGAAGGTGGGATTCATTCACCAACTCAATAAACACTATTAGCTGCTTGAAGCAGGGGGGACAGAGCAATGAGTGAAGAAGGGCCCTGCCCTCAAGCAGCTTGCATTCACCTAGGGAACAGATCTGAAACAGTGTGCAACTTGTCAGATAAGTTCTTTGAAGAAATACAGCAAACAACGAATAGCTGATACTATATTGTACTTATTCTGTGCTAGGCACTGTTCTAAATGCTTTACATGTATTCACTTAAATTTCACACTAACATTTAAAGGTAGATGCGACGGTTCAATCACACTGAATAGATGAAGGAACCGAAGCACAGCAGGTTAAGTAACTTGTCCAAATGGCAAAGCTAGGATTTAAACCCAATAGTCTATCTCCAAAATCTGTGGGCAACCACTGGGTCCTAACGCAGGGTTGAAGGGTGGAAAGTGACGGAGGGCGTAGCTTACACAGGGTGGGCAAGGACATTCGAACAGAGACTTAAAGAAAGTGAGGGGGTGATGTATGTGGATATCTGAAGAAGGGAGGTGGGGCAGACGTGTCCCTCAGGGATTGAACCAGGGTTCTCTGTACTGTGGGGCTTTCCATGGGGACCTGGTGGGAGGGGCAGGCTCAGAGAGATGCTTATTGCTGTGGGTGTACAAAGACCCCTTTGCTGGCTCCAGTCAGATTCCTGTGTGTCCTTTCATCCCTGGCTACTGTGGATGGATTCCTTCTTTAACAGAGAAGTGTCCTCAGAACACAAAGAGCTGGAAGACAAAAGCCCTCCTGACAGGACTAATCAGGCAGGCTAATTATGAGTAATTAGAAACACCTCTCTCCCCCGTGTTTGGCCCTGTCCCAGTGTGAAACAGAGTGAGGACTTAATTCCTCTGGGAAGGAAGTGGGGCAGGGCAGAGGCACGGGAGAGAGGATGCCTCCAGGAAGCCCTGGCTCTCCCTGCACACCCGGCCTTCTGACCCTGTGCTCAGTCTGTCCTGCCTGCGGACACAGACAATGGCACAGAGAAAAGGGAGCATCAGGGACATCTGGGTGGAGCCAAGAGAGCCAGCAGCATCTCTGAATGAGCTGTTTCACCTCTCTGAGACAGGGTTTATCTGTAAACCTGGGATAATCATAATTCCTCATCACAGCTTTACAACAATCTAAGGAGACAAACAAGCAAGAAAGCCAAGCACAGGGCCTCAGTAAATTATAGCACTTCTCATTATTTCGTTTTGTCATCTGTGGCTCTGGATGACTTAAAACAGTTCTTTCCCTTCTCTGGGCCTCAGTTTCCCCATCAACTATGGAGGTAGTGGCTGGTTACTCACTAATTCAATCAATAAATGTTTCCTGCACACTGACTTTATGCCTAGTGCTGGAGGTGGAACAAGACTGACACGGGCTCTCACATTCCAGGGAGCTTGGTCAATGGGTTGTCCCCAGCTGTCACATTCCAGGCTCTAGAAGGTGGGGACTGTAGTAGGCTGGCTTCTAAGGTCCCCAAGGATCCTGCCCCCTAGAATACAAGCCCGTACAAGCCCTTCCTCTTGACGTGGGCAGGACCTATAGATAAGATGGGGTTTCAATCTCCTGATCAGGTCAGTCATGTGGCAGAGGGAAAGGGATTCTGTGGATGTTATTAAAAGCTCTAATGACTTGTCTTCAAGTTTATCCAAAAAGTTAAGATCCTGAGAGGGCCTAGAAATCCAGGCTGGAGAGGCAGTGGAGTCCCTCTCCTGTGGCCTTGACAAACCACACTGCCCCGAGTGGAGAGAACCAGATGGCAGCAAATGGTGGGTGCCCTCTAGAAGCTTGGGGCCCCAGTCCTATAACCACTGGGAACAGAATTCTGCTAAAAACCTTGGGAGGATACCCCAAGCCTCAGATGAGACCCCATGCCTCACTCACTTTGACTGTAGCATTATAAGACTTTGAGCAGGGGACCCTGACCCATGGGAACAATGAGATAAACAACGTGTGCTGGTTTCAGTCACTATTATTGCTGTAACTTGTTAGAAGGCCCTTGAATGTATGCAAGGCCTTGAGCCAGTCCCATCCTGCCAGCTCACACTAACCTGCCCAGCCCAATTGGGGTCTAGAGTCCAGGGTGCCTCAATGAATTTCTTGCAGACAGTCCTTCCATCACCCATGGCAAAAGATTGTTTCATCAGCTGCCAACCTGTTCCCAAAGTTGGTTATCAAAGATTGTTCTATTTGCCCTACTTTTAATATAATTATCAGCATCATTTGCATGATACCGAGTCAGGGCCCAGGCTGTCACAGGCCCCATATTATCCTGAGCTGCTTTTCTGGGAAAGGCTGTATTCCCTGCCTCATGCAGGCTGCTTCCTCCCACACAAATTATCTGTAATTTCCACACCTCTGTGCTTGCCGTGGCCCTGTGTTGAAGCCAGGACTTGTGTGGGGCTGGAGCACACTTATTTCCAAAGCAGTCAAGCCAGGCTCCAGGAAGCTTCACGAACAGCAAGTGGGACCTAGGCTTTGACTGCGGCACCTGTAAGCAGGAACAGGCAGGGGGGTGCAGGTGTTTACCCCAAGAGTAGCCAGACCCAGACCACTGAAAACAGCAAATATGCCAAGCACAAGACATGAGCCGTGTGGCTCCTGAACACACATGATATGGCCTATTTGTGGGATACTCATGAGGGTCCCTTCTGTAGCCAAAGAATACTATGCACGAATGCCAGGATGTGCAGAAGATGGAGGAGAGGATGTGGCAGAGATAAGAAAATAAAGTCCTGTGGATAGAGATTTGGAGGTGAGACTAGAAATATTTCATTCTCCTTCAACCAGGAGCCCTGGAGAAGACTCAAGCTTCCACGAGTAAACAGCCGAGTCTCTGGGAGGAGACTATAGCAGGTGAATGGGAAGTGTCACTCACTGTCCGACAATGTCCTGACAGTGACGAAGCTATGCCTCTGCAGACAGGCCCGCTGCCTGCCTGAGAGTCTGCAGGAGAGGGAACATCTCTATCTCAGTAAAGATATACTTTCCTATTCCAGATTTGTGGACGGCGTGCGTGTGTGTGTGCGCATGTACCCACACACACACACGCCTGTGCATCTGAGTGCATGCACATACTTGGACTCTATGTAAATGCACCTCTGGGCATACATATTAAATGGAAATCTACATGTGTATGCATGCTCAGCGTACTCAGGTGTAACAATAAGTACGTATATTTGAGTGTATGCTCATATGGGTATGAGAGTGCATTTGGATATTTATGTACACGGAGGACAGAGACTAAGGGCATTTGGCTCTTCACATGTGTCTCTTGCCATTGCTCCAAGTTTCAAGAAATTACTTCTTCCACCATCCCCACCCCCAACACATCCACACTTTCCAACTCTGTGGAGGCGTGTCATCCCTTCTAAGGTCATGATTCTGGGGATAGAGTACAGGACTGGCATGCTGGCCCCGCTCTGCCACTAGCTAGCCCCGTCACAGAACAAATCACTTCTGTTTCCTGACTCTCATTTTCTTCATCTGTAAAAGGTGGTGCTAAATGGTCAAGTCTGCACTTAACATTTAGGGTCCAAGCAAGTCCTTTGTCCCCTGGTCCCACCTGCCCCCACTCCCAACAGCCCTTCTCCCCTTGCTCATCCTCATCCATCGCTGTGCCCTGTGGTGGGTGGGGGACACAGAGGACTCCGGGCTAATCTTTGAGGAGCTCCCAGGCATCTCTGAACATGGGTATCTCTTCTTCACTCCAGGCTTTTTTTTGTGAGGCAGCTTCAAGGATTTCCAGAGCATTTAAACACAATTTGACAATCATGGATCTAGGAAACCTAACCTTCATTCCCTTGGTCTCTCAGAGGATCCCAAGGGTCCTGGAGATCAGGGGCCAAGGCTCTAGATGGCATTGGTTCATCTGATGAGGATGCTACCTCCTGGCTCCTCTATGACACAGCAGGGGACAGGAGTGCACCTAACTTTCAGGGACCTGCTTCTGGGGTGGGTGGCCTCCCAGGGGAACTCAGCCCTGTCATTGGAATATCTCTGCAGCCTGTGTATTCAGGGACAAAAGGCCTTAGTGGGGCAATGGGCATGGCTTACCCACCTTAGCGGGGGGCTAAGCTTTCCAAAGCCTGTCTGCTGCTTGCTCTAATCTGTCTAACACTTCCCAGCTTTCCAGGGAGCAGTCCCTGAGGCACCTGGGGCTTCTCAGTCTCTCTGGCCATCTGACCAGAGTGCAGATATAGGAGACCAGAGGGCATTCTGAATGAAGCTTTCCCATAGACAGAAACACTATTTCACAGTCTGGCATTCAAGGCTCTCACCATTCCCCAAACAGGAATTAAACGGGCCAATGCACAAATGGCAGTTACTTCCCAGCCTTACCATACCCTGCTGCCTGTAGAAAATGAAAGCCTTTATATGTCTCCTGAGGAAAACAGAAAAGGCTGCTTATGGCTGCCCAGGGGGCTGAGGGACCAGCATCTCAGCACACTTCTAACCTGTTCTGGAGATAGGAGCATGCTACCTTGGGATGCTCGCCTGCAAAGCATTAGCAGACGGCTAAAGACAGGGGTTCTTAGCCGACTGCACATTAGCATGCTCTGGGGAGTTGTAAAGAACTCTTTGGCCCAGGCCTCATGATGGACCAATTGTCTAATTATCTTGGGTGGTGAGGCCTGGGTGTAGGTATTTTTTAACAACTCTCCAGGGGGAGTCTGCAGCACCCAGAGGGTTGAGAAGCATTGGCACAAGACGTTGTGAGCATTCGGTCAACGTCAGCTATCAGCTATAAAGCACCTGTGTCCTTATGTGTGCTGTTCTTGCCTGAGCAGCGTGAAAGCTGACGTGGGGTGGGGGCCCTGCAGTCAGGGAGGAAGCTGCTGCTCAGCAGAGATGAATGCTGGGTAGGGTGGCCTGGCATCCGTCTCCCTCAGCCACGTCTCAGAAAATTGAATTAAAACCCTTATTTTTCAGCTGCTGCCCGCCTGGCTGGCTGGCTTGTGGAAGGGAGTGAGGCAGTGGGCACCTCAAGGTAGGGAAAAAGCTGGTGAGGGGGCCCCCTAGCCTCCCTCCCTAGGAGAGAGAAGGCAGCTCAGGGGGTCCTCTGGGAGAAAACCCTTCCCAGGGTGGTCCCTTGCCTCCAGTTTTCCCAAAGGCTGGCAGGTAGGGGTAGGGTGGGAGTGGTAGGCTGGCTGGCTTAGAAGGTCAGGGCTAGGTCTTGAGGTGAAGCTGATTATTTGGGTGAGTTTGTGGGGAGGCAGAAGAGGGAGAAGACCCTGGCCGTGTCCTTGGGTAGGCTTAGTCTTGGGGAACAGAATTGGCATAGCTCCTCCTCCAAGGCCATTTGGAGAGCCCACAGTGGCATGGCTGAGACAGGTGAAGAATAATGCGGGCTGAGAGAGGCTGGCCTGATTTCCATAATGAAGGGGGTGGGGAGAGCTCACAAAGTGGAACACTACTAAGCTGGGCACCAGGATAAGATTTCTAATAAAGTTGCCTGTGTCTCCTCAGGCTAGTCTTGTTGCCCCTCTGGGCTAAGCCACCCCACCCATAGAGAAGGGGACTAGACAACCCTCCTGGATCCCAGCTCTGATGTTTGTTCCAGGCTGATGCTACTGGAGGCAAGTGGGATTAGAATCTAAGTCTACAAGTGCTGCTAGCCCACATGGCAACTTGGAGAGGGTTAGAGAGGTGTCACCGCCAGGTGGATCTACCAGAAAAAAGTGCCCCTTTTTGGGTAGATGGGGGCATGACTGGTTTGGTGGGTAGTGGGCAGAGGAGGATCTGGATTTCCAACCCCACTGACCCCTTCCAAGGCATCTGGAACCCACAGTGGAAACTGGAGAACCAAGAGAATGGAAAGGGAATAAATCTGGAAGTCAATGCTGAACTTTAGAGTGGAGTGGGGGGCGCTCTATCTAGAAGCCTGGCCATACCCATTCCCAGGACCAGCTGCTCTGCCATAGGTGACCTCGATCTCCACCCTTCCTCTCACTCCTAGGCCCACTACACCCTGCACTGAGTCCCTCGACTGAGGCTCCTGGCAGCCTTCCTTCCCTCACACTTAGTTTCACAGTTTACAGAGAGCTTTTACACACAGCCTCTCATTTGATCTTCACAACACCAGAGTTGGACGCAGATAAAGCAAGTAGCTCTCAAGGGTTAGGGCAACAAGCTAAGAAGGGTTTAGCCAGGATTAGAGGGAGGTCCTGTGTGCGTATCTGATTTTAGCACAGTACCTGGCCCTCTTCTCTCCATTCTTTCTTCTATCCATTCTTTCTTGATCTAGGCAAGACAGATATTCTCCTCCACCAGGAAGCTTTCCTGGACTGAAAGGAATATCAGCCAATCGGACTACCAGTGTGTTGTGCCAGTGGGCATCAGTGGCCATTGGTCAGCAAAGAGAAACATGGACCTAGGAACCTCCACACATCTTTCTGGAACCTTGGATCACTTCTTCAAGTTTCCATATGGATTCCTCTCCATCCGCAGGTTCTTTCTTTTTTGGCAGACTGAAGTCCCCAAAGGAAGGCTCAGGACTCTCCCTCCTCCTTCCCCCTCCTTGAGGCCTCCTCAACAAGGTGGGTATACCTAGAACTTGAGCCCAAAGGGAAGCTGAGCAAGAATTTACTTGAAAGGGCAAGAACAGAGCCTGGTTCAGAACTGAGCAGCTCTGAGAGTGACGCCTGAGGCAGGGACCAAAAACTGAGAGCAGAGGCGGCAGGAGCGACTGTGGGCTGGGTGGGGGCTGGTGGGGGGCAGAGGGTAAGAACTTGCCTGGGAGTGGGTGACTACTCTCAGCTAGTTTTGGTTTTGGTTTCACCGCCAACCCCCAATGCTCCCTTTACCTGTGTAGTTCTTCTCATTAAGCCATTTGTACTAGGAGGAGGTTGGACAGGACTGTAATAACAGTATTAACAGTAATTCATTCAGCATCAATGAATGAATGATACCAGGGAGAAACTACTATGGGGTGAGTGCACCATTTTTATTTAATGCTGCTGTGAAGAGCCCTGGGGGCCAGTACTTCGGTTCCCCTGTGCAGATGAAGAAGCTCAAGTTCAGAGAGGCCGAGTCACTTATCCAGGCTCACAGAGCTGTCCTGCAGCAGGGACTGGAGCCAGGCAGTCTGATATTTGAAGTTGCCTCTGTCCTGCAAGCATCACCATCCCTTTTCTGGTCGTTCTGGGGGGGGGGTCACATTTGAGTACATCCCAACAGGCACCTACTAGCACACAAACTAGCTGACCCTCCCAGGCCTGAGTTGTAGGGGCAAAGAAGAGCCCAAGGAGGGTCCGAGACTTGCCTGGTAAGGAAGGCTTCGTGGAGGAGGAGGAGGAAGACAAGCTCTGACACACGGGGAATTTTGAGGACCTAGGGAGAATAAAGACGGCTTTCTAGTTCCGGCTTTGATGGGGAGAGTAGAAAGAGGGTGGTTGGCCCTGGAAGCCCACAGACGGAGGACATGGGAAGGACATGGGGCTGTCGCCTCCGCCTCAGCGCCCCCCACCCCACCACTGGGATTTCCCGCAGCAGCTCCAGCTCAGGTCTGTGCTGCTGATGGGGTCGGGTCGAGCAGCCCCACGCCGCGACCACACGGCCCTCGGCCTAACCCCACCCCCGGGCGCTCATTGGTCTGCAACGCCCCCTCCCCAGCCTGCGAAGTGTGCAGTGGGGTGGCGGGGGTGGGGGCGGAGGCGGTGATCGGTCGGCTCTCTCCAGCGCCCGGCCTGGCTTGGTGGCGGAGGCTGCGCCTCGCCCGCAGGACCGAGACGGGCTGGACTGCCGCGCCGCGCGGGACGGGCGAAGGGGGGCGCTGCGCTCGCCCCAGGCGGGGACCGACAGCGGCGGCGGTGGCGGCTGCTCCGGGCGAGCGTGGTCCCCGCGTGCGTACACGCACACGCCGCTGCGCAGGAACACACGGACCCCGGCCGCCCACGGCCACACAGGCGCGGAGACCCAGCTTGGCGCGCGCTCCTCCGCACACTCGCTCCCCATCCCCGCGCGGCGCGGGCCGCGGACTTGCTGGCTGCGCGTCGTTTGCGGAGTCTGCCCCGGCCCAGCCGTGAGCAGGTAAGGGTCGCCCAGCCGCGGCCGCCCCTCCACGCCTCAGCCGTCTTCTCCCGGCTCCAGAACCTTCGCCCAGCCGGGACCTCGGATCCCCTCCTCTGGCTCGGCGGTCTCAGCCAGCCGCGACCTCCACTGACCGAGAGCTGGCCAGGGCCGGAGCCGGGCAAGCCTCCCCAGATCCGAAATGAAGCCCCCTCCGCCGCTGCGCCCTTTCTGCGCGTCAGGCAGACACCCTCCAACCCAAGTGTCTGGCGCCACGCCTGGGGCAGCCGATCACCGCAGCCTGCCGGGGTGGGGGTCGGCCTAGATATCTTGCACCCTCCCGATGCGGAGAAGGGAGACCAGGGGCAGCGAAGCCATGCGGCTGGAGGGACCCAGAGGGACATGTCTCCCTACCCCTAGGCAGACACGCCTACGCGGATCGGAAGGCAAGGCTGGAGGGTCCCCCGGGGTTAGGTACCACAGTCCGCATGGGGTTTGAGGGGTGGGCAAGCAATGTGCTAGGTAGGGGTTGTGGTAGGGGCCAGCGTAGAATGCTCCTCTGTGGCGACACATTCAGGATTGTTCAAAAGAGCGTCGTCTCGGTTTCCCGCGGTGCGGAGGGCTTGGGGTTGGGGATGCTAGGGCTTAGGTGGTCCCCAGAAGAAACGCCCTGCGGGGTTTGTGGGGAAACACACCGGCCTCCCCAGGCTGAAATGGGCCTGCCGAGACCCCTGCCTGCCGTTTTAAAGGCAGAGGCTTTTTAAAGCGGCAGCTGCTGGGGGCAGAGGCCACATCCTCTGTGGGACCTTGGCAGGTTAGGGGGCTCAGAAGGGACAGAGGAGCCAATGGATGCAGCTAGACACTCAGGAGGGAGCCCAGCCGGAAGCCGATTGCATTTCACCTGGAGCTGAGGAGCAGAGCCTCACCCCTGGATGGAGCTCAGCCCCCCTTTGGAAGATGCTGGGGGGGGGGGGGGGGGGGGGGGGGGGGGTGGACACCTGCTAATGCTTCCAACCATTTTTATATTTTTGAGTGCAGGTGCGTCAGACTCCTTTTATCTCCCCCAGCCTTTCAATGACCCACAAAGCCCCCCTGGCCCTTTCCAAAGACCCAGCGTTTGGTTCTTTCTGTGAGCAGCCCTGGGGAGGAGTTGGGGGATGGGAAGGGGCTGGACGCAGCATGTGGAGGGCAACTTGCCCTGAGACTGCAGCTGGCCCCAGAGGCAGGCAAGGCGTCCTGAAGGTCAGGCTAGAAGCTTTTGAGTGGCTCTAGGATTCTCAAGAAGATGGAAAACTGTGTTTGAGCCTTTGGGGGCAGGGGCAGCAGGCAGCACTCAGGTTTTCTCAGGAGACCCCAATTAAGTGAGTTTGGTGCTGGGTACAAGTGGGACTGGTGGAGTCCCCAGTCCTAAGCTAAGCCCTGCTCCTCATTGACCTTGGGGAGGGCAGGCAGAGGCACCAGTGTGGACACAAGCTGAAATCTGAACATACAAATTAGAGACGGAACATGCTGAGTGGGCCGTGGGCCAGATCTTCCAACCAATCCATCAACAAGTGTGTGTGGGGTGATGGTGAAGGCAGGCCTGGTCCTTCTCCTTTCTGGCCATAGGTGTCTGGGTGTCTGGGACAAGACCCCCAAAGGTCTGTTTGCCCCCATGTGCGGTGAGGGGAGGCATCCGTGGGGAGCCTCTGGAAGGATCCCTCTCCCTCACTCTAAGAACTGATCTAGGCTAAGGGGTGCGTTAAGTCCTGTTTTGTATAAGGTTCAGGCTGGGAGGGGATTGACTGGAGAAACACTTTGGGACCCATGCTTTTTCACATGGCCACCTCTCTCTGTTGTGCATCAACTTTGGGGCACTCCCTCAATTGTGTTGAAGAAATACATACATACACACATGGGGGTATATGTGACTGAGAAGCTAGGAAAGCTAAGGCCACAGGGTGGCTTTTCTACTGGGGACAGGGCCTAGGCTCGAGTGTCCCAGGTTGCCGCCCTCCCAAGGACAAGCATTTCATTGACCTAGGGCTGGCACCGATTAAGTGGAGGACACCTTGTGCTGTCTGCCACGGGGAAGAACCAGGGTGTGCCAAGTGCAGAGCTAGAGCTTAGCTCGGTGCCAGGAAGGCCTTGCTTTCCTGAGACCCACCCACCTTGGGGCAGACACTGGAGGTGACAGTGAGTTTCCTGTCCTGGGCAGACTTGTGAGCAGAGGTCTGATGCCCCAAACAAGGGCTGCCAAGTGGCTTTCCACCCCAGAAGGCCTAGAGGCCTTGGAGACCCTCAGCCATCCCTGAAGAGAGGAATCTAAGATTCCAGGGTCTGAATGGTTTGGGTTTAGTGGTCCAGCTGCCTGGCAAGATGGAGACTGGAGACTCCTCTGCTGCAACGTGTTTGTACCGAGCTCTGGATGTTGTCAGAGGCAAACGGTGGCAGCCACCCCCACAGTGACACAGAGAGGGAGTGACACACAGCTGGGGAAGCATATAGGCTTTCTATGACACCTGCCAGAGAGCTGGCACAATAGTGACAAGCAACACCAGAAAGACAAACGGACATGGAGACATACCCTCTCACACAGATCTGGGCACACCCAGGGACTCGGAGATATTTGTCCAAAGAAGATCACAAAAGTCTTCATTAATCAAAGTCCAGCTGCATATTGAATTGAATCGAGGAAAGTGTGTAAGACAGAGAGAGAGAGAGAGAGAGAGAGTGTGTGTGTGTGTGTGTGTGTGTGTGTGTGTGTGTTTATGTATGTTGCATGGGCCTAGAACAAGGGTAGGCAACCTTTTTCTGTCTAGTGCCCGATAGCAATTATTTTAGGCCTTGTGTTCATACAGTGTTGCAACTACTTAATTCTGCTGTGTCGCCTAATGCAGCCTTAGATGATGTGTAAACAGCCTTATGTTCTAATAAACTTTATTTATGGACACTGAAATTTGAATTTTATACATTTTGCCTGTGTCATGAAATATGATTCTTTTAATTCTTTCCAACCATTTAGAAATGTAAAAACGGTTCCCGGCTCACTAGCCGTGTAAAAATAGGCTATAGCCTGGATCTGACTGGCCGGAAGGGGTTGCCAGCCCCTGGGTTGTAAGGTTAGGAAAGAGAAATGGTCAGAGAGGTTGACGAAGGGAGGGGCTTAGCGTTGAAATAGCCAGAAATGCCCAATGGCACCTTGGATGCTTCGCCTCATTCTAGGAGCCCTGAATGCCCATCTGTTTAATGGGTCAGGCCTAGGAGAGGCTCCCTGCCTGGCTTCAGCACCCTACTCCAGATTGGGCCTGTGCTTTGTCCCCGAGATCAACTTCCCCCACTCTAAAGCCTGGAGACGACATTAAAGACTGAAAAGCTGACTGCTGTCACTCGAGCTTGCTAAACAGTTCCTGAGCCCTTTACCCTTCACCCTTTGTATCCAAGTCTATGCCCATCCCCATGGGCGGGGAAGCCACGTGGAAACCTGGGCATACCCCTTGTTTCTAGACAAGACTTGAAACTCACAATGAACATGAGGAGACCTGAAACAGCTCAGAGGAGAGGGGCTGCTCATCTCAGGGTTGAGGCTTCTCAGTGGAGGGCCAGGTCACAAAGGGCAGGGGCTGTCTGAGTGGGCTTCCTGGAGGTGGCATTGGGGGTTGGGGGTTTGGGTGGGACACTCATCCCAGCTCTCCAGACTCCATGTATTGCCCTAGCTGCCCTCATCTTCCCCTCCTGATCAATGGGCAATGCAGAGGTTTGGCTGAGACAAATACATACAGATAGTAGCTCCTTCCTAGGCACCGCTGAACTTCTCAGCCACTGATCTAAGGCTTGTGTAGTGAACTACGCCCTGCGTTCTGTCTCTTGCTTTCCTTCCTGCCACCTGTGAGGAGGTGGGCCAAGGAGACGCTCCTCTCTCATTTTTCCATGTCTCTGGGTTCTGTCCCCCACTTTCCATCCCAACTGCCTCCCTGCTCAGCTTAGTCCGCCATCACCTCTACCCTAGACCCAGAAAAGGGCCTCAGGGTACATTTCTGCCTATATTTTCCCCCTTCATCTCTGCTCCCCAGCCTTTGAAGGGATATTTTCTAAATGGAAAGCCGATTATTCCACTCCTTTGCCCACAACTCTTCATTGCTTATGACTCTTCTGCTGGTGGAACAACTCTCCAGCTTCCACGGACTGGCACCAGCCCTCCACACTTTCTCTCCTCTACCTCATCACCTCCTGGTATATGTCGTGTGCTCCTTGACACCCTGGAATCACCTTCCCAAACCCATCCGGGGGCACTTGTCCAAGTTTTCTGGGCACTCATGTGTCTTGCCTGTGCCAAGTGCTGTGGGCACACACACACCAGAGCTGGGCTCATGCTCACTTAGAGGCTGCAGCTTACCCAGGGTCTGCACAAAGGGAGAGGCTGTCATGCAGAGCTACTCCTCCCCAAGCCACACCCCCTCTGCCTGGTGGGTGCTCAGGGCACTGTCCACAAGCTTGTGCCTCCCTCTGGCCAGGCCTCCTGTTCCCCTTCCTCCACCTCTCATCCTCTCCCCACCCTTTCCTTTCCCACCTTCCTCTTCTCCCTGCATTTATCTTCTGCCTCCTTCCTCCCCCTCCTCTTGCCTGGCCTAGGGGGAGCACTCCCTGACTCCTCCAGGTCAGGGTAGGTCCATGTACTATACAGTACGGAAGAGGATTCCTCATAGGACACATTTTTTGGGAAGAATGACTCTGCAGCATGGCCTTGGGGAAGTTTCCCGGTCTCCTAGGGCCTCAGTGCCTCACCAGTGAGATGGGATGATACTGCCAAAGTGCACGGGTGCCCCAGCCTGGCCCTGCCCTGCCTTGGACCTGGTTTCCCACCCAAGCTTGTGCAAAATGCAGGGCATGAGTGGGATCATCACTGGGGGCCCATCTGGTGGCCTAGCTCCTGTCCCTCACTGTGGACAGGATCCAGTGACTCTGAAAGGGGAAAGTTTGAACAGCAGAGAATAACAGCAGCATTAATGATTCATCTTGAGATTGCCAGGAGGCCCCTGGCCCAGGAGTTTTTGTGTGCCCTTTATCAGCTCTGGTCTTATTGAGGAGAAAACAGGTTCTAGAGAGTTCCCCCTTCTTCCCCGCAGCAGCTTCTGTCCCTCCCTTTGAGGGGTGAGAGGGAGGGGGACAGTGTTTCATCTTTCAGCTTTCTCTCTCTTGTTCTTGGCCCTAGGAGGGAGAGGAGGAAGTAGGGGCGGTCTGGCTCCCCTGTCGTGAGTAAAGGGAGCATGGGGAGAGCAGGGGAGGCGAGTGATGTACTTAGCCTGGCCATCTCCTTTCTGGTGTCCAGGCTTGCCCTGCCCTGTGAGGGGAGGGATGCTCAGTGGCCAGAGAATTCCACTAGGAGGCGACTCGGATGGCCCCAGCCCCATGAGGGGCAGATCTGAATCCCAGGGCTGTGTGGCCCAAAGAAGAGGTGGGTACGCTGTTCACACACCCCTGTAGGGGCTTACAGGAGGCAGGGGAATCTGTGCTGCTCAGGGCTGGTTGGGAAGGGCACAGGGACATCAGAGCTTCCCACTGTGGGCATGGGCCAGCCGCTGGAGTGGGGCGAGTGCCCATCTCAGGAGTGGAGTTGGGAGTGGAGTTGCCTTCAGCCAGGGGAAGCAGAAGGGATCTGCTGGGCTTTGGACAGTAGGGGGATGGCTAGAGGGTCTCTGCCCTCCGCACGGAGATATGGAAAGTCTGCAAGCCCAGTGAGTCACCGCTCACTCCCGTGTGCTGACTGATGACGCCATCCTCTGTGTGCAGGGGCCACTGCTGCCTGGTGCAGCGACTCAGCGGAGAACATGGCTACTATAGTCAGTTTCACTCCAGGCTCAGTGGCTGGGCTTAGGAGAGCTGAGGAGGGAAGGGGAGATGCTGTGCTATTGGGACCCCCCACCCCCAAATTCCCTTACAGTCCAGGTATCTGTCACACAACCCATTCCTGCCAGGCAAGCCTCCAGGCTCCATATTGTGTGACCTTAGGAAGTGTGTCTCCTTCTCTGGCCTCAGTTTCCACATCCGCACCTTTAGAGGTCGGCTTTAAGTTCTATTTCAGGTCTGAAATGATGTGTCTGTAACTAATTCTTCCTAAGGAGGAAACTAGACATAAATATGTGGACGGGTGTAGTGGCGGGCCTGACCAGCCCCTGGAGGTGTGTGTGAGGGTTCCTATTGGAGTTCCAGTGGGCTCTGAACTGATCTTCCTTTGACCAGTAAGAGGGCACTGGAAGCATAGGGATGGAGTGCACCAGCTCTGAAGCCAGACTGCTTGGGTTTGCTTCCCAGCTCTACTGGGGCCTTGCTGTGTGACTTTGGGGAAGTGGCTTACCCTCTCTGTGCCTCAGTCACCTCTGCTATAAAGGCTAATGCTAGTAACTGTTTCAGGCAGGTTAAATGAGTTCACACAAGTTTTTTTGCTTGCAAGAGTGTCTGGCACATACTGAGTATTTAATAAAAGTTAGCCACTAGTAAATAAAAGTGCAGGAGGCCTGCTCCCATTTTGAATGTGACAAGGTGCCGTGGGGGTGGAGGTGACAGCAAGAGAGTGCAAAAAGTCTGAACACAAAGTGGTGAGATATAGTATAACCCTTACTGAGTGCCAGGCTATAGTAAATACTCTTTAGTTTATTTGTATAAATTTGCTGATGCCTGACAGTATCTATGAGATAGACATCACTATTATTCCCATTCTACAGATGAGAAAAAGAAGGCACAGAGAAGTTAAGCAGTTTTCCCAAGCTCCTAGGGCTAACACATCTGGCAAAATGGTCCCAAGTCTGCCATACTAATTGCCAGGAGGTGAGTTTAATTGTCCTCAAAAGCTATCTGCCGCAACAAAGCCTGGACCTGAGAGACAGCGTCAAGGAATATGGTGTGACCCACTTCCCCATCCTAAGCCAGTTTTGTGGCTGGGCTGAAATCCATCCTCAGGGAGGGGAGAATTCAACCCCAGGCTGCAGTGGTGGGGCCTGTCCTATCCCTTGAGAGTATCACTAGCAGCCTGGGGGAGTCCAGAGGAGAGGGCTGGAGTGGCCAACAAGGGGGCCGCATCTCAGAGGGACACTGCGGTGAGAAACACTGGGTTTGGGGCAGGCAGCCTACGTCTGTACACCCTGAGCGCTGTCCATCAGGGGGCAGTGCAGGGTTGTGGTGGGGGCAGAAATGCCTATAGGGGCTGAAACGATTACCACGCAGAGAGGGGAGAGGCTGAGGGAGGTGACTGTGATCCCTGAAGTCCCCAGTAAAGTCTAGGCCTGGGAACTCCCAGGTTCTGTCTCTCCTCCTCTTTGCTAGCGGGGGTGTCTGTGTCCGGTTAGACAGGGAGTGGATTGTAATCGGGGGGCACCAAGAGAAGGTAACAGAATCAAGAACCCTGGGTCTAGTTCCAGAGGAGGTGCCCTGTGAAGGTGTCCCAGCTCCCTTGCCCTGGGTCACTGGGCTGGGGGCACATTGTCTCCTGGTAAGCAGCCTTGTGATGAAGCGGAGGGCTGGGGCCTCTGCTGGAGCTTGTCTTCAGCCCACTGCAGCTATAGCTGAGTTGCTGCCCTTAGCACAGCAGGGGTGAGGCCCCTGCAAGTCTGGGTGTCCCTGTGTGTGTGCATGCATGTGCACACGTGTGCACATGTATGCTGTGCTATGCCTGCACCCGTATCTGAATCCGAGTATATCCGATTCCCTCTATATCTGAATGCCTTTGCAGGGTGAGTGTGTGAATTGTTCTGCGTATCTACAGTCCGATCTGTGACATATCTGAATATCTGAATTGCTGTGTGCTTGCATCTGCACATATTTGTTCTGTATGTGTTTCTGTGAAGGAGTATGTGTGTATATGTGTATGTGTGCATAGTTGCCTGTCATGGGAGTGTATGCTTCCACCTGTGTATACCATCATGGGAGTTTGTATCAATACCTCCAAGTGGTGGCCCTGGGGATAAGTGTCTTTGTCTCTGTAGGGTTGACATGTCTTTATGCTCATCTCTGTGGACCTGTTTCTGTGTATTTTTGTGTGTGTATGTCAGAGAGAAACAGAAGCAGAAATCCACCAGTCCTCAAAACACAAACTCACTCTGTCTGCTTGCTGCCACCTGCTTTCCCACCCTATCAGAAGCTTTCAAAATCCTGGTTCCTCTGTGCCAGCTCCCTGGGTTCTAATAAAGGTTAAAACAGGCTTTATAATCCTAACTATACATGAGCATCACCTGGAGAACTTTAAACAACACTGCTGCCCGAACCACAGCTGAGAGCTTCTAATTCATTTGGGCAGGGCTTTTTTTTTTTGGGAAGCTCAGATGACTCTAGTGGGCAGCCCAGGTTGTGTACTTGGGTCAGAGGTTAGGACTTTGCTGAGGAGGCAGTGAGCATCCACTGTGGGGGGGGTCAGCCCAGTTCCGATGGGGGTAGTGCTGCTGCCATCTCAAGGTGTTGCTGAAAGCAAGCAGCTGTTTTCACCTTTTTGGCCTGAGGTTGTGGAAGGTACAGGGAATCAACCCCTGATCGTGGAGGCTCTCTGCCTTGCAGGATTTCCCCACAACCCTCTGCTGGCCTGGAGAGTGCTGAGGGTCGCTGGTGCCCGGCACTCCTCCATCACAGCCAGGCAAGCCAGGAGGGTCCTCTCTGCAGGCAGAGCCTTGGACTTCCCAGGGCTAGTAGAAATGACCAAGCCCTTTGGGGTCCACTGGTGCTAGGTCACACCAGAGGCAGCCTGTGGCCACCAGGCAAGCCTTGGGAGCTGGTACAGAGATCGAAGCCCGAGTGCCCGGCCTAGATGGTGCCTCAGGGTACCCAGGAGTGCTGAGGCCAGGCAGTCTGCCCTGTCCTCCCTGGCCCATATGAAGAGGCTAGGCCAGCGTTGCCATGCCCCCCAGGCTTCTTGGAGCATCACTTGGGGACATCTGAGGCCTCTCTCAGCATCTGACTGAGCCCTGGTGCATAATATGGGGAGTGGGGGCTCCCTTTTTTTGAGCCCTCCTGCAGCTGGTTTTATTTCTCCTTTTTGGATGCTTATCTCCTGCCTGAGCTTGGAGAGGCCCTGTGGAGGCAAGGAGAGAGGGAGGGGACGTGGTTAGGCAGAGAGTGAGGGACACAAAGGCCCCTGGGGTGCAGCAGCTCTGCCCTGCTGGTAGGGGGTGTGCAAGGACTAATGGTTGGAATGCACATGAAGGATTTGCTCGGGCCCCCCATGGCCTCCTGGGCCAGGCACCTGTGGGTTAGCAGTGCCCTGAGATGGGCCTACTCAATCTCTCTTATAATAATAGTAATAATTTTAAAATAATCATAACCATTGTACGGCTGTGCCGGAGCCTATTTAGCAGTGCCTGTTGATGGATGCTTTGCTGCCCTATTTTTTATTGTTGATGCTATTTTAAAGGATGATGTGGTGAATATGCTTGCATACGCTTCTTTTTGTCCAAGTGCAAACATTTCTCAGATGCAGAATTGCTGTGTTGTAGGGTATATGTAGTAATGATCAATTTTAGAAGCAGAGTATGCTCTTCCCCTGGAGAGTGCTCCTGCAGACTCCTCTCTCAACTCCCTGTAACCTGTCTGTCTGGTCCCCACCAGTGGCTCCAGTCCTTGCAGACCTGCTCCCTTGGAGCTCCTGCAGGTCTGAGGCCTGAGCACACGCTTCATCTGTCACTGTGTTTCCCATGTCATGGTTCAAGGCTTTATCCCGAAGATGAAGTAGAGTGAGGTAGGGCATGTTAGGGTACCAGGCCAGGCAGCTGGAACAAAGAGGCCCTTTGAGAGGGTCAATTAGCTGGAAGGTGGCTTCCCTTTGGCGTAACAGTCTGGAGGTAGGTGAGCCCTCCAGGCAGGCCCAGAGGCTGGGATCCACGAGGTCACCTGGTGATCCTGCCTCCTCTCATAGTGTTGCTGCCGACACCCCCGGATACTGTTCCTGTCCACACTGTCAAAGTGGGGTTTGGCATTTGGGAAGGGTGAAAGAGCAGGAGCAGAGATCATGCCACGCCCTCATACACAGAGGGTGCGGATGTGGCCACATGCTGCCACCCACATTCCATAAGTGCTAATAACTTCATCATGTACTCACACCTCCAAGCAAGAAAGACCAGGAAATATGTCTAGATGAGCATGCACGTAGCCAGCTAAAACTTTGTCAACTGTGGAGGAGGGTGAACATGCAAGGATTTGGGGAGAAAATCCCTCTGGTGCCAAGGAGAAAGCCATTCCAGACCATGCCAGGAGAGTGATGGAGCTGAGCCAGTGTGTGCCCACAGTATCCCCAGCACCTAGCACAGGCTGAGTGCCCAGCACGTTTGCACGGCAGAAGAAGAAAGCGCAAGACGGATGCAGGCATGGAGGCGGGATTATCCTTGGAGGCTGAAAGCCATGCTGCAGGGAGCTGGGGGAATGAGGAAGGCAGGTGGTCTCGCCCCCCCCCCCCCCCAACCCCGCCACAGCACTGGGCCCACAGGATTCACACCTTTCCTCCTTCTCTAGCCTGGAGACACATTGGGGCTGACCCGCCGCTGCTGTCAATGGGAAGCCAGCAGTGCTGGCCAAGAAGCGTCATGGTTGGTGTCGTGCATGTCTCCCTGGCTGCTCTCCTCCTGCTGCCTATGGTAAGAGCCCAGGAACATCTCCTCTGGGAGCCTCAGGCTCACCTGAGCCCCTGCTCTAGAGAACCCATGTCTTTTGTGTGCCCTCAGCTCAACTATTCACTTGGCTGGTATTTCTGCCACCACCACCACCGGGCCCCCCAGCGCCTTTGTGTGAATCAGAAAAGATGCGCTTTCCTCAAGACCCTATATTGATTTGACCAGAATTTATTACAAAATGTACAAATCTTTATGATGGTAATGTGTGGCAACATTTAGAATTGCACAGTACACACTCTGCTCAGCTGAACGCAGGATCTCTGGTCAGGGCTGCCGAAGGCTCTTTTGATTTTCTTGCCACCAGCCCACCAAGCCCTCCCAGGGTAGAACTCAGAAGACTGCCCTCTGCTCAGATCTCTCGCTGAGCAAAGGTAGGGATGGGGAGTGAACAGAGGAGGACTCCCAGGAACTGGTCCCATCACTCGACCTGAGATTTCAGAGTAGCAGTGGGTGAGGCTGTCCCCAGGACCCTGGGTACCAGTTCTATCTCTGCCCTGACTCAGTAAGTGGTCAGACAAGCCTATCCCTTTCCCTGGAAACTGCCTGCACATCTGTGAATAGTAGGGATTGGACTCTGTCCCCAGACATGGCCCTTGGCAAGTCAAATGCCTTGTGACTGCTTCCTCACTTGCTGACATCCCCCTGGGAACCATCCCTGCCCTGGGGGTTTGAGTTAAAGTGACAGCATTTGGAAGCAGCTGTCATGATAGCAGTGCATGGGCTGTGAAGTTACTTGGTCCTAAACTTGATGCCCATATCTGCTGTTAACCAGCTGTGTGATTTTGGGCTGGAGTTTAACCTCTCTGAGCTCCAGTTTCTTCTTCTGTAAATAAGGGTGGTGAGTAGGCCCCACTAAATGGCACCACTGCTCCTTAGCCTGCAGCTGCTGGGGGCACCTTCTCCCTGAGCTCCTGGAGAAGACAGACAATGAGATTTCTCCGCCCGACTTCTCCCTTCCACTTGTTTCCTCCCCTAACCTGCAGCTGTGGCCTTGTGGCCCCTGGAGTCAGACCTCCTGGGTTCGAATCCTCGTTTTTCAGTCTCCTGAGCCATATGACTTTGAGCAGGTGACTTAACATCTCTGTACTTAAGTTTCCACATCTGTGAAATGGAAAATGATAAAAGTAGTACTTCATAGTACTCTCCATATGCGTGCACCGAGTCAAGTGCTATATATGCTTCCTGTAAGATGTGGAAACTGAGACCCAAGGAGGGAATGGGACCTGTACAAAGCCACACATTGAGTTGGTGACTGAAGAGCCCTCATAGTATCTCTCAAGGTGAATGCCAGGGCCTCTGCTGGCCCTGACATCTCTTGTCACCTTCCTCTTTGGTTCTGTTCCCTACTCCCCCCAGGACACTGCCCCTTGGGCTTTGGTAGGAGGGCTTGCAGACAGGCCTTCCTGCCCGCCCCCACCATCTATCCTGTGTTCTCCCACAGGCCCCCGCCATGCATTCTGACTGCATCTTCAAGAAGGAGCAAGCCATGTGCCTGGAGAAGATCCAGAGGGCCAATGAGCTGATGGGCTTCAATGACTCCTCTCCAGGTAAGCGGGACAGCAGGGAACATGCCATGTCCCCAGTGCCAGCTTGGTAAACTGTTTTCCTGTCCTCAGGCTCACCTAGCAGAGAGTGGTCAAGGATATGGGTTTCTGGGACCTTCAGAAAGCCCTCTGGAATACTGATGTCCTGGATCTGCCCTGGGCAATGATGCTGGGGCCGCCCCCTCAAGGCTGGTGTGCCCTGGATGGCTCGCGGCTGTTCTGGGTGACTGGACATGGCTGCCTTCTCTCCCACAGGGGCCGGGATAGCACTGGTGCCTGGGCTGGGCAGTGGCTGTCAAGAGCTTGTTAGCAGGCAGCATGGGCCTGGTGGCAGCAGGGACACAGCTGTTGCCTGTGGCTGAGCTGTAAAGTGCTTGGTCAACCCAGGGCGGGTAATGTGGGGTCCTTTCCCACCTCCTCTGCTCATTCCATCAGCAGCCAGAGAAGCAGCAGCAGCAGCAGGAACTGCAGTCCTGAAGCCTCGGGTACTATGCTTCTCCTGGGGCTGCATTTGAGGAGGGTCCTGCTTCCCTGTGCCAGAGGAAGCACACATTGCAGGACACTGAGCATTCTTGGCCTCTCCCATTAAATGCCCATAATGTCCCCGACCACAATGACAACCACAAAATGCCTTCCAACAGTTCAAATGTCCCAAGGGAGTGGTATGACCCGTGGTGAGAACCAGTGGCCCCATTGAACGCCCCCCCCAAGCTTCCCATTGTGCAGATGGGAAGCTAAGGCGCATAGAGCAAAGGCACTGTCAGCTTTTGGCCTTAGGGGACGTTGGGGAGTTGGGGGAGGGGGCATCATAGAGGCCTCGCCAGCCTCACTTTTGCCTCAGTTGTTGGAGGACTGGCTCCGTGCTGCCTAAGCAGGGCTCTCTGCTCAGACCAGAGGGATTCATTTTTCCTTCTGGATCCTCCTGGCTGCTCTGAGCACCATCTGTTTAAACACTTGATTAATCTGCAGCCCAGTTAAATGTAATGGTCCCACTGGATGGAGCTCCCCAGCCAGTTGCTTCTCAGTGAACATTAACTAGTAAGGGAGCTACTCTGGGTCATGCTGGCCTTTGCCTCCATCTGAGCTCTTGCTCAGCCCTAATCAAGGCTGAACGTGGATTTGGGGCCCCACCAAGTGAGGGAAACTGAGGCAGGGGGCCCAGAAGTGCACACAGTTGGAGGAGGCCAAAAGAATATCCCAAGGTTATCTGGTCTGAGTCTCTGTTTGGCCCTGGGAATGCCGAGTCTGGAGGGCAGGGATGGTGTGGATCACATGGAGGATCAGGCTGAGGTAGGTCTGGAACCCGGGTGTCCTGCTCCAACCCAGGGCCATTGTTCCTGCATCTCATGTCTCAGACACATCTGGGGTTGAACAATAAAAGCATTCAGTATGGAAGAATAGAGGCAGGGGCTGGGGTGGGACAGGGACCTCTGGATAAGCTGTGTGCAGTTTAATTGCACACCTGCTTGTTGAATTCTGGCTGAGAAGTCAAGATAGTCCTGTGGCAGAGACAAGGGAGGCGGATGCCCGGCTGGACATACAGCATCCCAGGAGGGGCCAGGCCAGTGCTGGGGAGGAGGTCTCACCCGCAGGCATGCTCTGGAGAGGAAGAGATGAGTTCTCTTGGGAAGGATTCATATATTGAAACTGGATCCTTGCTTCTCAAACCTGGCTGCACATCAGAATCACTGGGGAACTTTCAGAAAAATGCACTCAAGCCACAATCCAAACCAATTAAATCAGAAGCTTGGGTCCGTCATAGTCACCGTAGATTTTAAAAGCTCCCCAGGCAATTCTAATGAGAAGCTGCTGTTGAGAACCCTTGAGTTCGGCCCAAGGGATTGGTAGGCATTTGAAGGCAGGGGAGAATAGGGGGCTAGATGAATGGGTGAACACCGTAGGCTGAGGAAACCACAGGAGGCGGGAGCCTGGTGTTTTTGGTAGTCTTGAGTAATGTCCTGTATCTGGAACTCAGAATTGGAGCAGATGGGTTGGGCTATTGAGGGGGCATGGCAGAGGGCCCAGGGTGTGTATTTCATGTCCATTGCTGCTGGAGTTGAAGGCAGGGGAAAGCAGTGGCTGGCTCCCATGGAGCTGGCATCTCTGCAACTGCCTCAGGGGCTCCACTCACCCCTCCTCAGAGACCCTGCGAGTCAGGGCTGGCCACAGGAGGTTGGGGTGTGAAGGATTCTCCAAGAGGTGAGTGAATCTCTCTCCTTTAACCCTGTCCAGTTGGGAGAGGAGGCTGTAACCCTCTCACAGTCTGCCTAAGGAGAGGGTCCCTCATCTCTACCTCTCCCCTCCCTTGAGTCATAGAGTAGGGTTTTATAAAACAGAGCTAATTAAGCAGAAGCAAAGGGCACCCTTTAGGTGGGAAAGAGGAAAAGACTAAAGGTCCAGCTGGACCACAAACTCCGTGGCTCTTTCTTGCTGTGGGCCTCAGGATCTCCTCCTTTAAAATGAGTGGGATGGAGTACATCATGTAAATAGCCAGGCCCTCTGTGGACTTCCTGTGTGCCAGGCTCTATGCCAGTACTTCATTCTTCCACCACAGCAGCTGGGCAGGGGGAGGTGTGTGGGTCTGTTATGACCCCAATTTCATAGATAAGGTAACTGAGGCCCAAGGAGGTTATGTACTTTGCTTAAGGACATAGTCTATTAGGAGGCAGAGGTGGAACTTGATCTCAGGCAGCCTGTACCCCTGACTGCTGGGATGCACCGCCTCTGAAGAGTGACACGCTCTGAGTCCCAGCACCACTCCCCCCTGCCCCCACCGCCCAGCTGCGGCACCAGACGTGGGATCTTTGAAGGGCCCTTAACACCTTAATTTTCATGTCTGAAAAATAGTGGAAAAGTAATACCTACCACATAGGATTATTGCATTAAGTGATCAAAGTCTGTGAGAAGCGCGAAGGACAATGTATGACATTTGCTAAGCGCTTAACTAAGACACTGTAGTTATTAGGAGCTGTCATCTTATAGTGTTGGGGGTCTCCAGGGCTCCCACCTTTTGCTAGATCCCAGTTCTGGGGAGTAGAGAGATCTCTCTAGGAAGCAGGTCAGTGCCACTTGGAACAATCCTGGCAGAGCAGGGGAGAGGTTGGGGACCAGATCTGGGCTTCAGAGGGCAGATGGAGGGTACAGGAAGATGGAGAGAAGTGTTCGGCTGGGGAAAGGCAGAAAGGGAGCAGTAAGGCAGGTGGGCACTGGGTTCTCTCAGACATGCATGCATGTGCACACATACACGCACACAACTCATTTAACTCTCACAAACCTATAGGCTCGGTAGAGTTTCACCCCCATTTAACAGGTGAGGCTGCTCAGACAGAGAGGTTAGCTTGCTTGTCTCTTATCTAGTAAACCCCTCAGCCGGGAAGGGGGAACCGAGGTGTGTGTGTGGATGGTTCTGGAATCTGCCTTCACCACTGGGCTACATTGCTGCTCAGAAGAGGAATGAGGAGACACCCTAGCCCTTTAAGCTTTCCCCTTGCCAGAGTGAGAGGTCATACAGCAGAGGAGGCTACAGTGAGGCTGGAAAGAGGCCTTGAGGGAGAAGGGCCCTAAAATGTGCATGAGGTCTGCCCCTTTCTTAGCTATGAAAAGGCCAAAGGGCGTTTGTGTTTCTAAGGCCTGGTATAGAATGCCTCGGCTTCTAATGACTTGCTTGGGAAGGAGAGGGGCAGGCCAGGGGGAGGGGCGGCCCCTGGAAGAGCATGCCCTGCAGGCTGAGGTTGGAGGACTCTCCTCAAGGGGGCCTTAAGTTCTTGGAGAGCATTGACCTTGCTGTCACCCACCAGGGGAGGCCTTAATTTTCCCCCATTGTCCTTTAAGAACCTCTCGCCTGCTCTTAGGGGCACCCTGGCTGAAGCTGGGCTTCTTGGCTGCAAGTCCAACACTCTTGGGCAAGATGGGCCTCCACTCCTGTCATCACACCTGCAGCACTGTAGAGCCCCCAGGAGCATTTAAAGATGCTGATGTCCAGGCCCCTCTCCAGACCAAAGTCTTCAGCATTTGGGTGGGTGGGTGGGTGGGGGGGCTCCATGTAGAGTTAGAAGCCTCCAGGCAATTCTAAAGTGTATCCAGGTCTGAGAACCACTGGCCAGAGCACAGCATCCACCAGGTCACTCATGTCATCTCAGGCAGAGAGCAGCCAAACCAGGCTGGGGAGCTCACCACTGGCCACGTCAAATCTGAGTGTACCGAAGAATCGATGTCTGTGTGTTGTGTTATTAATCTGTGCCAGCCTGCCTGCTGCATCCATTTCCTGTGCCTTCGCTGCCCGTGTGGCCCCAAGCACATACGCCATACACAGAACGCTGGCCAAAGCTCAGCTCATGTCCTTGAAACACCCTTGAAAAAGGAAACCTGACAACTTGTTCCAGTGCCTCCGAGTGTACTCACAACAGTGTCTTTTATAGAGTTTAACATGCTCATATATATTTTGTGTGTATGTATTCAATCTGGTAACGTGAGTCAATTGGAATAGGAGTCTTGAGCTGTTAGGTGGATTATGTCTGTGGCACTGTGTGTGGCTGGGGGGATGCAGGGAGGTTCCAGGAAGTACGTGTTTCCTTCAAGCCCTTGCTCCTCACTGGTCCTGGGACCTCCACCCCAAAGAGAACCTAGAATGGTGCTGTGCAGAGTGGCTTTCGGAGTGGTGGCCAGGACACAGATGCGCCGGGGGTAGCAGGCGGGGTAGCAGGCAGCTCAATGAGGGTGAGAAATAGAGCCCAGAGAGGTGGCCGTGGGGAGTGAAAGCAAGTTTGCAGCCTGGCTTGCTTTGTTTGCAAAATCCTTGGCATGTTTTAAAGGTGTTGATTGAGGAGAGGAGGGGGTTTGGAGACGCAGCCGTTTTGTCCCTCATTCCAAACCCCCAAATGCTAATGGGATTTGAGCCAATACCAAGTTGGCTTTGTCATATGATGCCCAGGGAGGCTGAGGCCAGAGGTGGCGGTCACTGACCAACCACACTGGGAGCCAGAGCCAGCTACATGGGACAGGACCCAGGTCTGCCATCTTAGCCAGGGAGTACCTTTTCTGCTGCAGTATTCCTGTGACCAGATGGGAAGGACAAAAGACGCCTGTACCTGGGAACTGGCTTCATGGCTTAGCATCCCCAGGCTCTGTTCCCTCTGCAGTCTGCCTGCCGAGGGTGAGACCAGCACCTCCACTTTGCAGGGCTGCAGGTTCCCATCAGCCCGGAAGCCTTCTCTGAATCTAAGCAGGGTTGGTCAGTGTGGTCCTCCATGGGGGTCCCCACACTCTGGTGGAAGAGGAAGAGGAGTGGCCATGGCAGGGTCAGCAGAGAGCAGGCTTGGAGGGAGGATGGGAAGGCCTGCTCATTGCTATTCTGACCTGGTCTCAGAGGCCTGTCCAGGGCACCAAGCGCCTTGAACCAGTCCTCTCTACCCCACTAGAGGGGAGAGAAGCACATCAGGCTGGGTCCAGGCTTCCCCACCTTTAGAGGATGAGGAGCTTCTTGTCTGGGTCTCAGCTGCTCTGAGACCCAACGGGCATCAAGCCTGGGGAAAGGGTGGTGTCTGCAGGGACCCTCATGCTGAGGAACTTATTCCCTGACAGAGGGTTTCACTTCTATCCAAACTTGTGTTTTCCAGAAGTCTGGTCATTCTCAAACTTGAATATCAGATTTTCTGTTAAAATGCAGGTTACTGGGGCCACCCCCAGAGCTTTTGATTGAGTAGATCCAGATGGGGCCTGAGCATCTGCATTTCCTGCAGATTCCCAGGTGGTGTTTCCCATCTGCGGTCCACACCTTGAGAACCACTGACTTCCAAAGGGAAGGGCGGCATCTTTAATCCTCTGCCACCCCCAGCACTCAGCTCACAGCAGAGTCCTCATGTTGTGGAACGGAAACATTGGCTGTATACGTTTTGGCAAATTGAACTGTTTTTACTCTTGGATTGCATGCTAAAATGGGGACCTTGTTCTAACAATACCCGGGCATCCTCAGGTGGCTTCTCAAAGGAAGGACCATGGCTTTGTCTGAGTCTTTTTGGCGCCCTGCCCTATGGAGTTTTGAACACTGTGGAACTGGACAAAATCATCTCCATGACAACCCAGGATTAGCTCCTTATTTTGTTCCAGACAAAAGCTAATAGCTCGTGTGTTCTCTCTCAGTCGCCCTGCCTGAGCAGATCCCTTTCCTCCTGCTCTCACACTTCACTGCCACTCCTGGGCACTTTATAATGTCTTAGGTGGGAGCAGCTCCAGAGAGTGTATGCAGCACTCCCCTACCCACCCTTAGGCCTGCATTCCTCTGCCCACATCTCCCAGCGGGGGCCTTTATACAGATGGAGCCACGAGGCTTGGAGTGCCGTAAGGATTGGAGAGGTCTCACGGAGAACAGGACCTGTTCTGATTTTCAACCTCTGGAGGAGGAAGGGGAGGACGGGAACTTGGCCTTGGCTGCACTTGGCCATCTCCTCCCTGAAACATGTTTTCCTGACTGCTGCATCCCTCCCGTCCTGGTTTTCTGCCTCAGTCTTCTTTGCCAAGGTCTCTTCTAAATGCTGGCACTTCTGTTGGGGCCAGGCCTATTCTGTCTTCTTTTCTTCTCTGATCTCTGCTCTCACTAGACAAAACATCCATGTCTGCAGCCTAAATATCGTCCCTGCACTGCCCATCCCAGGCCCTCTTCTCCAGTTGTTACTTCTCTAGACTCCAGACTGTTATCCAGCTGCCTACCTGACAGTCGTCTCCTCTTGGCTCTTAGCACCATCTCAAACTGAACATACCCAGACTAAGCTCTTACTTTCCAACTTGAATTCCTCCAACATCTGCTTCTCACCTGGCCCTTTCCACTGTGGCCAATGATCCATCCATTCATCCATATATCCACCCACCCACCCACCCACTCATCCATCCATCCAGACACCGAAGCCAGAAACCTGGGTGACATCCTTGGTACCTCTCCCCACTTCAGGATATGTTAGTCAGGATGGCCTCGACTTTGCAGCAGTAACACATCAATCTTAAAATCTCAGACTTAGCACAATAACATTTCTTGCTTGCATGTATCAGACCAGTAGGGTCAGCCGAGGTAGGAGGTGGAACTCAACTTCACCCAGTCATTTAGGGATCCAGGTTTCTTCCATCTTGGAACACTGCTACCCTTAACATGTGGCCTTCAAGGGTGGTACAGAGAAGGAAGAGAGGAAGGCTGTGGAAGCCTGCTGGGGTGTTTTAGAGGCTGGGTCTGCACTCCACCTACTCACCATTGGTGTGTCCTCAGGTGATGTGGGTGAGAACTAAGACTTTTGCACATTTGCCAGCCAGGTGCAGCCAGTGTCTCCCCAAGCCCTGTCAGCCCTGCTCCTGACTCTGTCCCACACAGGACTCCAACTCTGCTGCCTCCCTGTGTCTGCATCTCTGCTATTGGACTATATGATCTTCCCTACACAACCAAATCAAAGTGTGACTCCTTTAAAGCCCATCTGTGTCAGGTCAAATAATACCCCTCACCCTGCCTCAAGATGCCCACATCATCCTAATCCCTGAAACCTGTCAATATGTTACTTCACATAGCAAAAAGAATTTTGCAGAGGTAATTAAGGTTCTTGAACTGAGAATTTTATCCTGGATTATTTGGGCGGACCCCGTATCATCACGTGGGTCCTTATAAGTGAAAGGAGGAGGCAGGACAATCAAAGAGGAGAGACTTGAGGCTGCAAAGCTGCTGGCTTCGAAGAGGGAGGAAGGGGCCATGAGCCCAGGAATGTGGGTGGCCTCTTAAATCTGGAAAGTCCAGAAAATGGATTCTCCCCTAGAACCTCCAGATGAAATGCAACCCTGCTGACATCTTAATTTTAGTTGAGACTCATTTCGGACTTGTGACCTGCAGGAACGTAAGATGATACTTGTGACATGCAGGAATGTAAGATAAGCTTTGTCATTTTAAGACACTAAGTTTGCTTACAAACTTACAGCAGCAGTAGGGAATGAATATACCACCCAGTGACATCTCTAAGCATTGAGGATAAAAATCTCAATGTGTTAACCCACCGGAGTAAGAACTCTGTGCACGCAGAGACTGTGCCTTTTCTATTCACTCTTGTGTTGCTCTGCAGTGTCTGACTCAGTGTGTCTTGAATAAATGAGTAATTAAGAGAAAGAGGGAGAGGAAAGTGGGAAGAAAAAAAAAAAAGGTAAAAAAGGAGAAGGGGGAGGAGAAGGAGAAAAGGCATCTTGAAATCTTCCAGTCTCAACAAAACTAAATTTTGTTGTGGAACATATGGGTCTGTGGAAGCTGGACGTACTGTGTGTGAGTGAAAGGAAATCAGTTGCTGCTTTTAGTTAGAAAAACCCAAGGCTGTCTCGGGAGTCCAACTCCCATCCTCCCAACCTCCAGGGAACAGGGCCCTGGGAGGATTCAGCTCTAATCCCCTGAGGCCAGAGCAGTTTCCATTCAATGGAGGAGTGAAGGTGGGAGCCCGCTGGGCCTTGCCACCTGTGCTGGGCTGGGAGGTGGTAACCAAGATAAATGGGCACCAGGGCATTGTGGGGAGCCCCAGGGAGGCAGCTCAGAGTCTGAGACTGCAGCAATGCAGACTAGAGGACTGGGTAAAGGTCTTGGAGCTCCCAATAGGGCCAGGGACATTGTCTTCCAAACCCAGACTGGGATTTGGGTCCCGGGGTCCTGAGGCTCATTCTAGGTTTCCTACCTACCTTGGTACTATGGCAATTGTCTTTACTCTAGAGGGGGCCCAGGCTGGGGACTTAAGGGGTACCAGGAAGGCTTTGAGAGCTGTGGCAGATACATCCTGAGAGCTCCCACGCCCCGGGCTGGGGTGAAGCACCGTAGCAGATGCCCCTTAGGCAGCTTTAGCCACCCCAGCCATCCCCTGGGCACCAGTTGGTCCTGGGTGAATCTGTTTCAGATTTGAGCTCTGGTCACTCAAAGCTGGGAGTTCAGACTCAGTCCTCCCTGCACACATAGGAAATGTGAATCATGGTGGAGGGGGCGGTGACTGGCCTGAGTCACCAGTGAGCCTGTGGCAGAAGGAGATCAGAACTCGAGTTTTAGGGCTTCCGGTGCTAATGCTGTGTGGAGAGCTCCTCTTCTTCCCCTCAAACATCAGTTTCACGGCTTTGTGTTTTTCTCCAGCACCGGCCCTGGTGCATAGATGGTCCCTGGCACAAGGCAGGCACTTAGTACATAGTAGTTAAGAGAATGCATCCCCTGTCCTGCCAACACGAGCCCCCCATCTCACCTCGTGCCACCTGCCCGATCTCTGCAGCCCTCCCTGCCCTCAACCCTCACCACCCTGCTCGTTCTGTCTGAAGTGGCCCCGTGACCTCGGCAATGTCAGATGGCAGCAGCAGCTGGCTGTGCCAGGGCCTAATGTTCTCCATTAAGGGAACATCTGTTGGCTGGGGCTCCTGAGGCATGGGCCAGACGCAGCCACGCTCCATGGCCGTTCCGCGATCAACATGGGCTGCAGCAGCCAAAGATGTGCTATTGGTTCTCTTTCAAGGACGTGATGTCACAGCCAGGCACATGCTGGCTAGATGTCCTCTGCTAATCGTTACACAGGAATCACCGATGACTGGCCCATTGCTCTGAGACCTGGTACCCAGCTCCCTTCATCCGGCCTTTAATATCTTTGCCTTCTTGGCTTTCTGTTCTCAGAGCTTTCTATGGTATGTCTGGCTCCCAAACTCTGCCATTTATGAACAGGATGCTATGGGCCAATGTGACTGGGTGCAGATTCCAAAATAGCCCGGTGTGAATTCCGAGACAAGATTTTCTCAATCTACAAGCTGTGGATGCCTTCTGGTCCAAATAGCACTCAAGCGTCATGGACCCCAACAAAGACTGTGAGCTCATGGTGCCTGCTCCAGGCCCCTCCTTCCCAGCATCTTCCCGGGTGTCCTCTGGGCCCTATCAGCAGCCCTTCCCCAGGCCATCTCACCTTGCAGGTCCCTGCTTCACCTCCCTGCCTATGGAGGCCTCTCGGGGGAATGGTTCCCAGAGACACCTAATTGGGATAATGAAATTAATGATTCTGACAGCCGTGAACAGGCATTGAATGAGCCTGGCTCTGTTCTGAGAGCTTTGCACATGTGAACTCATTAATCCTCACAGCAGCCCTATGAGGTGGGCACTGTCGGTCACCCGCTGTCCCTGATATGGCACAGAAGCCTTCATAGCCTTCGTTTATAATCCCCTAACAGATGGAGGCCCCTTTCCTGCAAGTCTCCTCTGCTGCCTGGCACTCCACACCCCTGCCTCCCACCACACCTTTGCCGCTCTCTCCTGCTTGCATCACTACATGCATTTCCTCTGCCTGCTCCATAAATACAGGGTCTCCATGCTCCGTCTCCATACGGAACCCATAGCAGGGTTCCCTCCTCCATGCTCTTCTCACTGTACATCCCTTCTCACAGTGAGCTGTCTCATCCCATGGCCTCAACCACTACCCATAGGCCAGAAGGAAAAACGAGTGGCAGGGCCATGAGTACCATATTAAGGATTGAGGATACCAAAATCCTGGAAAGCATGGGATAGTTGGTGAGGTCTTGTGACATGGCCAGATACTCATTTTGAAAAGCTTGTGGTTGTAGCTCTATGGGGTTTGTGTACCTGTGGTCTCAGTGAGGGATCCTAATCCCTTCACCGGGTAGGGTGAAGGGATAGAGAGTGAGGCAAGGATTGCATAAGGTTTCAAGGTGAAACCACGAAGGGCTCGACCAGGAGCACCAAGGTGAAGGAGATGAAGTGGGGTGACTCCCAGGTTTCCAGCTGGGGCTGGAACAGGCAATCAGGTTTGGGCAGGAGATGCTGCATTGAGTCTTGGACTGCTGTGTTTGAACCATCTTTGGTCCTTCATGGTCGGGGTATCGAGCAGGCAACCAGCTGTGAGCTCTACCCTCATGGGGTGGACAGGACAGAGGACTGGGAGTTGTCCACATGCAATTCTGTTATACTCATGAGCAGGGTGAGTCCTGAGGTTAGCAGAGTGGGCAGCCAAAGGCAGGGCAGCTACCAGCACCTGCATTCAGTTGGGACTGCAGGGTTGGACCCAGTCAGGGCTGAAATTATACTTTGGATTTGGCAGCAAAGAGGTCACTGGTGACCTTGGTGAGAGGTGTTCCAGCATTGTGGGAGGACAGAGCCAGAGAAGTAGGGATGGAGCAGGAAGAGGTGGCGGCAGGCAGTGCAGGGAGCTCTACAGAGGCTGGTAGGGCTGGAAAGAGGCAGGCACAGGAGGAGAGGGGTCAGGGGAGCCGCTGGGCCCCCAGACCCGAAAATCTGGTCATCAAGCTTGACAGTTTCCTTTTCCTCACTGCTCATGTCCAATGAGGACCAAGTCTTGGGGATTCCTAAGCATCTCTCAATAGGCTTGTCCCTTCCTGTCAGCCTGGAGATGCTGCCGAGGCCTCTGCAGCAGTCCCTGCCTCCACCTTTTCTGGTTCTGGGTCCTTTCACAATTCTAGCCTGATGCGTGCAAGCTTCTGCCTGGCTGGCTTTCCCCCTCTTCTCCAGCTGATGAATTTGTGTCCCCTGCTGGGCTTGCCTGCAGGTAGGTGGAAGTAGTGGAGGGGCAGTCTTAGGCCAGCCTGTTCCTGCCCCTCCCCCTAAGGCAGATAGGGGGCCTTGCTGAGGGGTGGATCTGAAGTGGGACCCCTCAGGGGTTGCTGAGGAGCGGCTTGGGTGAGGGATGTGGGAGAGGCTGCTGCAGAGACACCTGCATCTCAGCATCTCATTCCTAGGGATCCAGCCTGGCCTGGTGTGTCTCCCCTCTCCACAATCTTTCGAGGTTGTGGGGCTGTGGGGTGGTGTAAAAACAGGTAAGGGAGATGTGTGTGGTGTGAGATGTGTGTGGTGTGAGAATGTGGTGTGTGTGATGTGTGTGTGTGTCTGGCCCCTCTCACCATGGCTGTCTTCTCCACAGGCTGTCCCGGGATGTGGGATAACATCACGTGTTGGAAGCCCGCCCACGTGGGTGAGATGGTCCTGGTCAGCTGCCCTGAACTCTTCCGAATCTTCAACCCAGACCAAGGTAGGTTTAACCCAGAGGCTCTTTAGGTCACACTGGTCTAGGCCGCTCCCCAAACTTGGCCCCAGGCAAGCACCAAGGACAGGGAGGCCACCCTGTGGGCAGAGAGTCCCCTGCTCCTGAGCTCACATGCGGTATGGGGGATGAAACCAGACATGCATACATGGGGACACAGGTACATATGGGGACCATCATTGTGGGTAAGAGCAAGGCTGTGTCCTCAGGTGTGGGATCCATCCCAGCTATCACTCATCCTCTAGCCCGGGCCCCTGTCAGCTGGGGAATGTGGCCCAGTGGTCCCCTCCCAGGGTGCCTTTGTGAGGGTAACATGAAGTGATGCCGTGGATGCCACTTAGCACAGGACTTGGTGCGTTTTGAATGTGCAGTAGTAAATGTTAGCTGGGATTGTCACCATCCTCCCACAGTGACAGATCGATCCTCAGCGGCCCAGCGGGAGGCATGGAGAGAGATGCTGTAGACATCCCCCTCAGGCAGAATGAGACGCGTGGGGAAGGCAGCTGGACACAAGACACCCACGTCCACATTCAGAGCCACTTAGACGCTGGCACAGGGCCTGGTGGGGCGGGCACACACTCATGTTTGCTCAACAGAGCATTTTCTGGGCCCTCGATGCCCTCACGCAGTTACTCGGACTTAGATGGGGAGGGGTCTGGCCTTGGGCTGCCAGGGGAGAGGGTGCCACACATGGGAAACAGTGCCACAGTGCTGTCGGTAACTCATGGACATGAGCTTGGAGGCATGCGTGTGCGATGGCACTTCCCTGAGAGGGAAGGCTGGGAGGGTGCAGTGTCCTGAAGATCTGAGTTTGGGGCATGTCTGTGTTTGAGATCTTGGGGGCCCCTAAAGTGCTATGGAGGTATCCAGTGGCCCCAGAATCATAGAGGAGCCTGTGAGTTGGGCAGAGTGGCCAAGCTCTGTGCCCAAGTGGCATGTAGGGTGAGGGTAAGGGAGAGAAGGAGATGCTCTACCCACAGGCAGAAGCCCCAGTAGCCCTATCTCCATTGCAGGGGGCATCTGAGGGGAAGGGATGGCTGCAGATGGCTCCTTTCCATATGGGTCCCATGGGCTCTTTCAGGAGGGTTCCTGCCTTTCAGCTGGGACCTGTGAGCCTTCCCACAGGCCTTCTGCCTCTTCCCTGTGTCACAGGAGGCAGGGTGGCCAGCTGAAGGCACTGAGTTGGGGCTGGGCAGGGAGAGCTGGCGGGGTTGGCTTCAAGCAGGTGACTTACTGAGCCACATCCTGGCCATCAAGCCATGGGCGGGGGCTGAGGGGATCAGAGGGGTCCAAGTTTTGTGTGGTCATGGACCTGGCCTTAGCATTCTCCTTTTCCAGCCTGAGACCTAGGCTGATGTCCTTCTAGAAGGGGCGAGTTTCCAGGCTCTACTCTGGCACCGAGTCCTGCCTGTGGCAGTCCCCTGACCTCTCTGAGAGGAAAACGGCAAATTTGCTCTCAAACCTCAAATTCCAATAACTGACTCTGCCCTGGAGGGGGAGGGGCTTGCAGGAGGTAGCAGAGAAAATAGTGGTGTGTGTTGGGGTCCCAGGCCCCTCGTCTCTGGCTCCCACCCCAAGGTTTGTCTAAGATGCACTGCACTCTGCAGCATACCTCCACCTCCAGACCACCTGTCGGCCTAGGAGGGGGGCATGGAACTCTCCCACCTGAAGGCTTGGGGACTGGGTGTGACCGGAGCAGGCCGCAGTGAATACTGAAAGAGGATACAGGCACTGGAGTGAGAGATACAGTAGGACTGGAGGGCCGTCAGGCGTGGTGGCACCAAGTGATTCAGCCTGATTTCCAATTCATTCCTGTAGAGCCAGCTTAATCACTTCCTCCGTTCATGTATTCCTTTCATTCCATCATTCCTTTAAAGTTTATTGAACATCTACTCTGGGTCAGATTCCATGCCAGACTCCTCCTCCTCATCAAAAGGCAAAATGAATCAACAGTAAAATAAGATTTTCCTAAGATACACTTTCCTCCACACTCCCCCCTTCCTCTGGAAGTGGCACAATGAAGGTGTTATTCACACCTGATTCTTAATGGTTCATTATGGCAGGGCCTTTTAGCGCCTTTCTTCACAAAGCTTGATTGGTGAGACCTGCTTTGAATACTTGGCAGGGAGAGAATGGAATTCCTGTTTCTTCTCAGTTCCCAGGTAGCCTGTTGTGATGACTGTGGCTGTGTAGGATATTGGAGACTGGAGATGCGGGAGCACTCATCTCCTTCCTCCTCTCAAATGCCTCTGCCCATTTCTTTTCTGGAGGTCTCCAATATTCTCAGCTTATAGTCCTCATACCTTCTGGGTTCCCCAGAGCCCCTTTTTAATGTTTGGGGGTGGGAAGGAGGAGGAAGTGTTCAGCAGGGTCCGATGAGAGCACCACCTGACTTCAGCCCCACTGCTTACTTCTGACCCCTCTCTCTCTCTCCCTCTCTTTCAGTCTGGGAGACCGAAACCATTGGTAAGAGGAACCTTGGTGAGGACAGACCACTGTCTCTCTGTCCATCCAGCAGGAGCCCAGCCTCAGGAGATCCCAGGATCTGGCTGCTGGGATTGGGGCGGGGGTGGGGGTGGAGTAAGAGGCTCATTGGGGATCAGGCTCTTTCCTCCTTCCTCCCTCCCCTTCTCCCCCACCTTGGCCATTCTGGAGGTGGAGGGTACAGGAAGATGCAAGACACAGGTGGGACCTCGGGGCCCTCACAGGCTTGTTTGGGAGGATGGGACTCACCAATGGAGGGGCTAAGAAACAAGCTGACACATAAGTGTAGGTGCATGCATGTGCATACGTACGGACCTGAACATGTGCCTCAGTCCATGCAGATGGTGATATCCCTGACACCTAAGAAAACAGAATGCACAGTGAGCAAGAGAACAGAAGAGTGAATGATGCAGCATGCAGGCAGAATAGTGGAGTCAGGAGAGGCTTCCAGGCAGAGGTGGCATGTCAGCTGGACCTTGGGAAAGGAGTTTTGAGAAGTGGGGGTGGGGGTGGAAATGGGGTCTCATTGCTAGCAGGGGTTTGGCATGAGAAATGGGAATGAAGAGGAGAGAGAGAAGAGAAATTGTCTGAAGATGAAGTCTTCTGGATTCCCTTTGATGAAGAGCAGTTCTGGAGGCTGAGGTGGAGGGCTGAAAACCAAAAAGGAAACCCCAAGCCGTGCGCCCTCATTGCTGTGTTTCGCCCTTTTCTTGAAAAGGCCCAACCATCCCTTTTCATTTTCTCCCATTCCTCTCCATTCTGGAGGCCCTCCCATCCTCCTGGCAATGCCCATTGCCATTTCCTGTTGTGGAGACTGAGTCCTGGACCGTCCTGAACATCACAGAAATGCAAAGCAAGTGAGACTGGTGTTAGAAGGTGGCATGTGAGAAAGGTGTGCGGCTGCTGTGTGATGTTGCCTCTTGGCCAGGACCCCTTCCCCCTCCTTCCTGTAGACCAGGGGTAGCCTGAGCCTTCCAGGGTGGACAGCAAACAGTAGCTAACTGTAAGCCAGGCATTTTGATACCCGCCTATGTCTGTATTTTGCAGGAGAGTCTGATTTTGGTGACAGTAACTCCTTAGAACTCTCAGGTAAGGGGTTAGGCGGGGGTCAACCATGGACTGGCTGGAGGGAGGGCATCTGCCGATGTGCCAGCTTTGAGAGCCCCATACGAGACTGGGCTCTGCCCCTCTGTGGCTGGGTTATCTTTGGCCGGTGACTTTCTCTGATAGAGGTACAGATTATCTTTCCCAGAAAAACTCAGACAGAAAACTGCATAGAATTTCAGGGGATCCACAGATGTCTTAGGGTCCCCTTGTGGACTTGAAGAACTCCTGGATTGTGTCAGTCTTGACTGTTTCTGAACTCCAACATGTAGAACAGCGGCTCTTAAGCTTTAGCTGTGTGTCAGTTACCTCGTGTGCTGTTAAAATGCAAGTTCCTGGCAGTCTCTAATTTATTCCACCTGGGCTGGGGCCTGAGAATGTGCTTGTCTCGCCAGCGTCCCAGGCGATGCTGCTGGGCTGATTGGGTAGGGCAGCCCTTTGGGAAACGCTGCCCGAAGTTCTATGTTCCTGTGCAGTCTCTGGGGCAGATCAGGCTAGTCAAGTAGGTACAATCACCCAGGGGTTTTGACAATCTCAAGAGCACTCCATCTTCCGGAGATTTCTGTTAGAACAATGCAGTGGCGAATTCATGGAACAGCTCTGAACAAAAGGGTTTATACTTCTCTGAGCCCACACTGTTATAAAAAGGAAAAAAAAAGGAAATAAAAGAAAGGAAACGGCTTTTCCCTCTAGAACACTTTTTTCAAAAAATATTGTGTTTCAAAGCAGCTTCCCTTTCCTCTTCCCACCACCCTGATGTGAGCAAAGCGGAGAGGAAATGAGGCCCAGGGAGGGGAAGGAGCTTGGCCACGGTGGTGATTTCCCTGGGACATTCAGACTTTCTGAAAGAAGTGTTCAGAGGGACTTAAAAGGAGGTTGCCTGAAACAGATTTGCTGGAAGAAGGGACAGTTTGGCATCAGCTGTGGGACAGAAGCGAGCTCCTTTGCTCCCCCTCGGCCTGCCAGCTTCCTCCTTAGCCTGTGCCATAGAACTCAGAGTTGGAGAAGGGCTGGAGCCCAGGCTCCCTGTTGTGGGCAGAACTCTCCTTTCTGGCAGAGTTACCCACATCCCAGAAAGTTCATTTCTGACTTTCTTGGCTAAAGAGAACTGGCCTTAGATCTTCTAATGCAACAAATGAGGGACGCAGATTGGAAAAGCGGAAGGATCTCCTCTCCTGGCCTCTGCCTCCCACAAAGGCTGACCTGTTGCCCCCTTTGCCTCCTTCCCGAGTTCCCTGGAGGTGACCTGTCCAGCAATATGGGTACTGGAACCCCTTTTCTGCAGGTATCTCTTGTTTTGTGTAACGTCCTGGTCTTTGAATGCTGTGAAGGGAAGAACCAACCGTATGTGGTCCTGATAGACCAAGTACACTCCCAGTGTCAGGCTGGGGCCACACTCAGGTGCTGGGCTGGAGGAAAAGGGGGCTGCTTGCTTATCCCCATCCCACCCTCGACATCACCCACCCACCATTATAAACCATCGGGTGAGGGGAAAACGAAAAAGCAATCATGAAAGGCTAACAGCCCCATGCAGGGCAAAACCCAGCCTGGACTCTACTGCGCAGCCAGCAAATGACTCATTTGATGGCCATGACTGAACCCAGCCCCTCGAGTGTCCCTATGAATGGCCTTAAAGTCAATCAAAAGAAAATTAAAGTACATTAGTGACAGGAGACAGTCCCCCAAATGCTGAAAGGCAAAATTTTACAAGAAATCCCAAATATATATCTTCGTAAGATCCAGCCCTAGGTTAGTGGAGGTCTGGACCTTGTTAATGAAGTAAGCCCTGTGTCCCCTCGTAGGATGTCGCAGCTGCTGTGAGGCTTAGAGCTTAGGGCTCCGAGGGAAAGCATCACATCAAGATGTGTTCCCAAGGTGTGCCAAGGATATCACCCATACCCTACAGTCACCAGAGGGGATTCCTCAAAGTGCCCAGATCTCCTGACGGAGAATCTTTGGGGGCAGGTCTGGAATCTGCATTTGTGATCAGTCTCCCAGGTGGTTCTGCACACTGACATTTGAGAAGTGCTGATCCAGAGCCCAGGGGAGGACTCAGGCCCATCCCTGATGAGCATTTGGAAATGTTCCAGTGAGGAGGGATGCAGGGCTGCTGGATTCAGCTGGTGCAGTCTCCCCATCTTTGGTTGAAATGACCCTGCTCCTTGTCTCTCCAACCCTCCGATTAGCAATCGCTGATTTCTAAAACCTTCCCCCGTGCTTCCCAGTTGGTTATAGGGGTTTCCAGGAATTCCCATTGAACACATAATTTTCACAGATGAATTTCAGGGTCTTGCTGCATTTTCTTTTTACTGCAGACATGGGAGTGGTGAGCCGGAACTGCACAGAGGATGGCTGGTCGGAACCCTTCCCTCATTACTTTGATGCCTGTGGGTTTGATGAATATGAATCTGAGACTGGGGACCAAGTGAGTGTCTGCACCCTGCTCCCCAGAGGCGGTGAGGGCAGGGCTGAGCAAACTCAGGTCAGTAGGCGGCATTCATCAGCACCTGCTGGGGCTGAGAAGCAACTGAGATGCTGGCTGTGCTTCCCATCCTGGCTACTCTTCCAGGATGCTGGGTTAATGCCAGGCCCAGCAGGGGGCTTCCTGGACCTTTGTGCAGGCCAAGGCTGCTGTCTGTTCCGATTGGACAGCGCTCTTGCCTTCAACAGCATCTATCGAGCATCTGCAGAATGCTGACACTGTGCAAAAGGGAGTAAGAGACTTGGCCGGGGGGTGAGAGGTGGTGGAGATGAGATCAGCAGAAGAGAGGGAGGAGGAGCTAGGCCTGGAGGTGGGCAGGCGCTGGTCTGGGAGACTGGGTGCAGGCCTGAGGGGGGCTGGCTGGGGACAAGTCTCACATGAAGCCCTGTATGTCCTGTACCCTGTCCAGGATTATTACTACCTGTCAGTAAAGGCCCTCTACACGGTTGGCTATAGCACATCCCTCGTCACCCTTACCACTGCCATGGTCATCCTGTGTCGCTTCCGGTGAGACCCCCAGCAGCATTCAAGCAAGCACCAGAGCTGGCCAGGGCCTCAGAGGCCTTGGTCCAGCTCTCCCCTACCCACTTGATATCAGCCCTAAGAGGCCCCTTGGAAGGCATTTCCCCCACCCCAAGGGTAACAGATGGGAAACTTCACCCCAGAGAGAATAACTGACATGTCCAGGGCTACGCAGCCAGGCAGAGCCAGGGCAGAAGATCTGCATTCCTTGCTTTCGTGTTCCTAGTCTAGATAGACAGAAGCCACAGGAGGGAGAAGTCTGGCCATGTGGGGTGGTGGAGCTGGATTATAGGGGCCTGGGAGTCAGTGAGGATTTAGAGAGGTGGCAGGAAGGAGGGTGGTCTGGGTGGGAGACCTGAGATAAAGCCATGGAATCGGCCCACCGCGGATGCCCACATGGAGGGCGTGAGATGCTGTGGGGTCCAAGGCCTCTTTCTCCCCGGCCCACTCCTGTAGGAAGCTGCATTGTACACGCAACTTCATCCACATGAACCTGTTTGTGTCGTTCATGCTGAGAGCGATCTCCGTCTTCATCAAAGACTGGATTCTGTATGCAGAGCAGGACAGCAACCACTGCTTCGTCTCTACCGTGAGTGAGCCAAGCAGGCCAGGGGGCTCTGCCAGGAAGGCCCCACACCATCTCCTTGGTTCTCCGGATGCACATTCCCTGCCTGACACCCTGCAGGTCAAGTGTGTTCCTGTAGGTGAAGGCATTGTCCCACCACCCTTGGTTTATGTGAAAACTCAGGAATCACATAAACTAGTAGCCAATGAGCCAATGTACATCATCACTTCCAGCCAAAATGCTTCCTGTCCCTTGGCTTGAGTGTTGTATTTGGTAAGGCAGTGGAGGAAGGTCAGGTGGGAACACCAAGTCCCATGTGACTGAGGTGGAAACTCAGGCTGAGAGAGGGCTTACCCACCCTTGGTCATTTAGCCTGGGATGGAGCCCAGGTGCTCATTGGCCAGGGGTCTTTCCAGACACCTTCCCAGGTCTCATACCTCTAGAGGAGGTGACATGAGGAGAAGTTGGGCTTTGAGGAGGTAGGTTAGGAAGAACAGCGTAAAGTCCAGGCCTTGACCAGGGGGACATGTGTGGGGGGCCTCCATGTGTAGAGATTTCTGGAGGCCAGGAATAGAGATCTCCCTGCTTGAAAGGTGTCCAAATCCTCATTATACTAAGGAGCCTCCTGCAGGGTCCTCTGGCTGCTTCTCTCCCTCCTCCCCTCCGCTGAGGGAGATAGGGAAGGAGCAGGAAAGTGAAGGGGAGTGCGCTGGCAGCGGCGAGGCCTGTGTCTGCCATCCGTCTTCGTCCTGTGTGTGCAGTTTTGCCTCCATGGGCAGCTTTGACTGAGAATCTTGGGATGCCGCAGTTTCAGCTCTGATCCAGGAATGCTGACTCTTAGATCCTTGGGCTACTTGAGCCTGTGCATGCCAGAGCCAGTGGGCTCTAGGATTCTTCCCTGCTTCCGTTCCTACTGGTCTCACGTCCCTCGCCCTGACGCTTCTTCCTGCAGGTGGAATGTAAGGCTGTCATGGTTTTCTTCCACTACTGTGTCGTGTCCAACTACTTCTGGTTGTTCATCGAGGGCCTGTACCTCTTCACCCTGCTGGTGGAGACCTTCTTCCCTGAAAGGAGATACTTCTACTGGTACACCATTATTGGCTGGGGTAGGTTCCTGGCTATGGCTTGGACAGGCTCATGCCTCACGGCCAGGTGTGTCCTTGGTTCCGCCTTCAGGAAGTGTCAGGTGAGGAGGGCTGCCCTGCCCAAGGCTAATGGCCTGGGCTCTTTCTTGGACTTGTTCTCGTTCTTCTTGCCTGTAGAAAGCCCACTATCTGAGGGAGGAGTTATGCCCAGGAGTCCTCAGAGAAACAAGAGAGCCCTTGGTTCAAGGAAGATATCAACTCTCAGGAGGCCTGGGTGTGAGGGACAGTTAGAATTCCCAGGAATTCCAAGTCTTATGGGGGAGCGATAGCCCCCGGGAGCCCCTGGTCTGAGGCGGACATTGGACATGTTGGTTTTTCTGTTGTCATGAACCTCTTTTCTGTTCTCTCAGGGACCCCGACTGTGTGCGTGACGGTGTGGGCTACACTGAGACTCTACTTTGATGACACAGGGTTAGTACATGCTTGAGAGTCAGGGCCATAGCACAGAGTAGATTCTTACAGATGGGTTCTCAGTGGCTGCCCTGACTTCACATGAACTGCCCCCAAGAAACCATTCAATGCCAGGCCCAGACTAAAGTCCAGCACTGGGCACCACCTGAGCCCTGGCTCCATGCAGGTAACCGATCCAGCTGCATCTCAGCCAGAAACCCAGCAAGAGAATGTGCTAGGTTTCTGAGCCCTTTTTACTTCTGCACTCAGCTCTGAGTGTCTGCTTTCCTTTTAGGGAGGGGAGGAAGCATGTTAAGGGGGAGGTCACACCCTATGAACTGTAGGTCTCACGGGGGAAAAATGGTCCTTTCCCAGGAGCTCATTGGTGATCCTGACTTTTGGGCTTCATGCCCAAAAGTGGAGGGCAAGACAGAGGCTCAGAAGGAAGAGATTTTCAGAGCCAGGACCAGGCTGGAGTCTGAAGCCCACTGGAGAGCTCTTCTTCCAGCCAGCCCCTCAGAGAACTGCAGGGCTGAAGGTGTTGGGCTCCCAGCTAGGTGGAGCAGTGTCCTTCGGGCATCCACATCACTGACTCATGGATGCGATCTCGTTTCTCTCTTTCAGCTGCTGGGACATGAATGACAGCACAGCTCTGTGGTGGGTGATCAAAGGTCCTGTGGTTGGCTCTATCATGGTGAGTGTCCTTGGGATAAAGAGGAAGGGAAGAGACGGGGTCCCGGGGAGCAAGGCACAAGAAGAGAAATGAACACACAACCTAGTTTCCTTCTGTCATTACAGTCTGAAACAGGGATGTACAAACTAGCTATTTTCTTAGCATTAGAGATTTATGTTGTTCCATTTTCCTCATTACAAAAAATAGAAATAGTTTTGTGCATAATTTTGAGCATGTGGAAATATTTCTTTAGAATAAATCCTTAGAAGTGGAATTGCTGGGTCAAAAGGGGTAGACATTTAAAGTTTCAGATCCCAAATTATTGCTTTGCAAAAACCCTTTAACAATTTATGCCTCCTCAGGAAGAATGGCTCGTTTCCTGTTTCATTATCTATACTTATAATACCAATCATTTAATTTTTGCACAGGCTTAAGGAGGATAATGCTGGGTCATCATTTTGGTGTACATTTCTCCGTCTTGCTAGTGTGACTGAGCGTTTGTTGCCAAACATTGACAATTTGTTTTTCTTGTGAATATTCCTATTTATCTTGTTCAGTTTTCCATCAGATTTTCTTACAGTTGAAAGGACAGTTAACACTTTCTTTGTTGTATATGTAAGTATATTTCCATTTCTGCATAGCATTTGTAGAGACAAATGGTCAAGATTTCTCTTAATAAATTCCAAGCCTTATTTCTGGTTGATGGAGGCCTTTTCCAACCAAGATATAAAAAGATTATTCTTGTCCACTTTTTGTGGACTATTACATGTGCATCTTTAATCCGGCTGAAATTTTATTGTTTTGTCTGGTCTGAAATGATATTCAATTTTATCTAATTTTTTCAGTGGATGGACATTCTACCCTCTCAATCCTTTTTATTGAATCCTTTCTCCATTATGTTGAAATGTCATTTTATTATAAACCCTCAACATACTGGTCTTTGGTTCCAGACGTACTAATCTATTTGTCCATTCCCGTGGCAGATGCACCATTATGCTAGTTACTGTAACCTTGTAGCATGCTCTGGTATGCAGATTTTCCCTTTGTTATTCTTTTGTTTTCTTCAAATTTTCCTTTCACGTTTACTCTTTCTGGTGTACTTTTTAATATCCTTGTCAAGTTGCACCAGAAAGTCTAGTGAAGATCTCTATAGGAATTGCATTGCAATCACAGACTAATTTGGAAGAGAATTTATTTTCTTAAAAGATTGAGTCATCCTCTCCAAGAATATGGCATGATTCTCCATGTTTCAGTCTTTTCTTATGGAGTCATTTTGGTTAAGTTTTTTAGTTTTCTTCCTTGTTCTTGTTATGTTTCCCTCTAAGGGGTTTTCCAGTTTGGGCTTTAAGTGGGTCTAGGAATCATTCTTTCATTGTATTTTCTAATGGGCTATTGCTGCTGTAAGGGAAAGCTATTGATTTTTATGTATTGTGTCTTTGCTTATGTTTCTGAACTTTTTCTTTTCAGTTGGTTTTCATGAAATTTCTAGGTAGAAAATTATATAATCTTCAAATGAAAATAGTTTATGCTCTTTCATTCCAGTGTTTACATCTTCTAGCTCTTGTTTTTCGTAGGGATGGTGTTTGCTCTAGTTTTGGTGGTTACCCTTCATCAAATTGGGAAAGTTTTTCTTCTTGGCTTCTTTTTTGTTTTAATAATCAAGAATGGGTGTTTAATTGTATCAAATGTGTTTTGGAGACATTTATTCAAGTAATCGTTTATTTAGTGATGGACATTTATAGTATTTCAGTTTTCCTTCATTATAGACAGTGCTACGATGAATACATTTATTCATATCTTGAACATATGTGAATATGTCTTTAGACTAAATCTCAAGAGTGGAATTTTTGGGACAAAGGGTATGTCATTTAACATGTTCATGCAGATCAGATTGCTCTTTATGAGCAAGCTACAAGAGTGCCAATTTCCCATGTCTTTGTTGGTGTTTCTGTTGCTGAGTTCTACTTGCTGGTCTTATGGGGCATAATGGAAGCTTACTGTTTTCATCTGTTATTGTAAAAAATATTAGATTTCTGGAGGTGTATTTCTGGAATAAAACCTTTATTAACATGATCTGCCTATTCTTTTACTATGTTGCTAAATTTTGTTAATATTTTAAGTTTTTAGCATTGTTCTTCATAAAGTTCTATGGTCTTAGGTACATGGGTTGTGCGTACCTGTGTATTTTCTCTCCGTATTTTGTTTTTGTAGCAAAATTTTGTTAGCCTCATAGGTAATCCAGAAGGTTTGCTTATTTGCCTTGAAACAGTTAAGCAGTATGTAAATGACATCTTAATGTTATTCTGGAACTGGTCTATAAAATTATCTGAGCCTGGTACCTTTTAATGCATACATCTTAAACTACTTTTTAATTTCTTCTGAGGTTATTGCTCTACTTAGATTTTCTGTATCTTAGTTTTGTTAATTTTTATTTTCCCATTTTGTTTAGTTTTCTCTCATCATTTAAAATACTGTGTATATCTATTGTCTTGCTCTTTCTCATTCCTAAATTTGTCTAATTACATTTTCTCCTTTTTCATTGACTAACACATACAGTTAGCAGTATTTGCTAAGTACGAGACATTGCTTTTTTCCTTTGTTTTAAAATATTTCCAACTTCTATTTTAGATCTGGGGAATACATGTGCAGGTTTGCTACATGGGTATATCACATGATGCTGAGGTTTTTGGGTACAATTGATCCCATCACCCAGGTAGTAATCATAGTACCAAATAGTTTTTCAACCCTTGCCCCCCATCCTTCCTGTCTAGTCATTCCCAGTATCCATTGTTGCCATCTTTATGTCCATGAGTACCCAAAGTTTAGCTCTCACTTCTAAGAACATGTAGTATTTGGTTTTCTGTTTGTGTTAATTCACTTAGGATAATGGCCTCCAGCTGCATCCATGTTGCTGCAAAGGATGTGGTTACATTCTTTTTATGACTGTGTAGTATTCCATGGTGTATATGTGTGACATTCTTTATTCAATCCACTGTTGATGGGCACCTAGGTGGATTCCATGTCTTTGCTATTGTGAATAGTGCTGTGATGAACATCCAAATGCATGGATCTGTTTTGTAGAATGATATATTTTCCTTTGGGCATATACTCGGTAATGGGATTATTGGGTCTAATGGTGGTTCCGTTTTAAGCTCTTTGAGAAATCTTCAAACTGCTTTTCATGGTGGCAGAATTTACATTCTTACCAACAGTGTTTAACTGTTCCCTTTTCTCTGCCGCCTCCCCAGCATCTGCTGTCTTTTCACTTTTTAGTGACAGCCATTCTGACTGGTGTGAGATGGTATCTCATTGCGGTTTTGATTTTCATTTCTCTAATGGTTAGTGATGTGGAGTATTTTTTCATATGTTTGTTAGCTGCTTGCACTTATTTGAGAAGTATCTGTTTATATCTTTTGCCTACTTTTTAATGGGATTATTTTTTGCTTGTTGAATTGAGTTCCTTATAGATGCTGGCTATTAGACCTTTGTTGGATGAATAGTTTGCAAATATCTTCTCCCATTCTGTTGGTTGTCCGTTTACTCTGTTGACAGTTTCTTTTGCTCTGAAGTTTAATTAGGTCCAACTTGTCAATTTTTGGTTTTGTTGTAATTGCTTTTTAGGAGATAGCAATAAATTCTTTCCCAAGGCCTATGTCCAGAACGGTGGTTTCTAGGTTTCCTTCTAGGACTTTTTATAGTTTGAGGGCTTACATTTAAATCTTTAATTCATCTTTAAATCTTGAATATGGTGTAAGGAAGGGGCCCAGTTTCACTCTTCTGTATATGAACCCCCGATCCCAGCATCATTTACTGAAATAGGGAGTCCTTTCCCCTTTGCTTATTTCTGTTAAGTTCAGTCACTGATTAAGCTGAACATGTAGCAGAGAACAAGACTGACAGAACCCTGCCCTCATGGAACATGTTTTGTCATTCAGTTGATCTGTAAAACAAGGTAAAAGCACAACTAAAACTTTATTTTTGTTGATCAGTTCTCCTACTTTTTCTTATTTCTTTCTAAGAAAAAGAATTGTGTTACTTTTGTGGTAATCTTTCCCTAGCTTTTGATTTGAATGCTTAAGTGTTTTTCAGTGTTTATTGTTTTCGAATCAGTTCATTTTTGGCTCTTCATTTTTTTTCCTCCAAGGGCTGCTTTGGCTATGCCCCAACGATATTGAATTGTAAGTCCTGTCATGGTGCCTTGTTTCTATTTCTTTGCTCCTCTTCTTCTTTGTCACTGTTCACATAGCTTCCTACTTTGTTTAGGAAGCTTTTGTCCCCGGTCTATCTGAAGGCAAAGCTGCTATTTCCACTCCCAGGTAGTCCTTTAATTAGCATTGCTTATGGATGTCCATTCTGGTTCCCCCATCTTCCATGACTCTGAACTTGGAATTTTTTCTAGAGAAAAACTCTCACTTCTACAATAGCCTTGCTTTCTCTCTTTTGGGCTGTAGTTTTCCCATCACCCTGATCTTACTTTCTCTTTCAGAAATAGCTTACTTTTCTGGCTTACTCATGATGTCCTTTCCTATTTCCTGTACTCCTATGAAGTTCTTTTTCTACCTCTTCCATCATTTCAATGATACTATGGGAGGCTGGGGAGATAAATGAGTTGTTATGCCGCCATCTTGGACTAGAAGTGTAGATGGGATCTGGACTAGGTGGGGGAATAATAGCCTATGCTGAGGCAGAGGTATATAAATTCTTTGCCCAGAATCATGTCCATCTTTTTTTTTTTTTTTTTGCTCCTCAGGTTAACTTTGTGCTTTTTATTGGCATCATCGTTATCCTTGTGCAGAAACTTCAGTCTCCAGACATGGGAGGCAATGAGTCCAGCATCTACTTGTAAGTACCATTGTGTGGATGCCACAGCTATTTCTGACAGCCACACGGCCCCTGCATTCAGGTCACAGGCAGAAGGCGGCTTTGCTGATAAGGTGGCCTAGCATTGGCGTTTCCAGATCATCTTCTGATTAAGTAGCCTTTAATATAGTTGCCCTTCCAGCCTTCAGCCAACCCAGGAGCTCCTCAGCTGCATGGCCATCATATGGATGGGCCGAGAGAGACGGAGAACGAGGGAGACAGAGCCTGACAGATACTGACTAGGAAAGTCAAGATGGAAAACACCAGATTTCCTAGGGGAGTTAGGGATCTTGGTTGGTTAGAAGTTGAGTTTCCTTTGGGGTTCCTATTTCTGTGGGAAGCTCATGAATACCATTGAATACACTGTTACCTGATATTCTCACCCCGAGTCCAGACTGTGGAAGTTGCCTAGTTTCTACTAGCAAGTCGGATGGACACATTCTCACTGATCTGGGTGTTGGAAGTGGGGTACTTTCTCTCCTCCACTGGCCCTAGGGGCAGCTCTGCCTCTGGCATCTGGTTCTGTTCCTTCAACTCCTTCCTTCCTTCCCGAGGAGCATCTGATTGGTTGGGGATTATTGGGTTAGAGGGCAGCCTCTTACCATAGAGTGTAGGGCTTTCTCCACTTCCATGGCCATTTGATTTCCAAGAAGTATTTCTGGAGTCATGTCCCTAACAGCCTATCTTTGCCTGCCCTTCCCCACTTCTCTCTCTGTCCTGTCTCATATCTGAAATCAGAGCACCTTCCACCTCCCACCTCTGGCCTTGTGAATGGGAACATGACCAGCTGGTTGTGTGGGGTATGGGGACATTCTGATGCTGGGGAGGAAGGTTGGTGGCCCCCTGTGGTTTGCTGGAGGGGTGGATGGGCACACTCTGGTTCTGAGGGCAGTCCCTGGGGTCCATCTGTTGGTAAGGCAAAAGCCCTATGTGTGGCTTCCTCTGCTCCTTTGAAAGAAAGTGGGTGAGGAGGAGCTGAGGTATCTTCACTGGGTCCATCATTGGGTGCATGGTCCTGCCTTCATCAGAGACCCCAACCTGGGGTCACAACCTTGATGGTGGCCCAGTAGATGACAAGTGGGACAGTGAGAGATCCCAGTACAGGCCTCCCCAGGACCCCTTTCTCAGCCATTCTCCTAGAGGGAGAGGCAGGAACTGCTGAGACCACATCCCAAATCCTTCCCTAAGGATCCTGGGGGCTTCCTCAGGGAGGAGCAGCTTGCTCTTGGTCTGTCAGTCTGTTCAGCCTGGGTACCTCCCTGTGTGGAAGCCCTTCCTCAGGGGTGGAGGACTAGCACAGGGCCTGGGATATTCAGCCAAGTTTTCTCTGCCTATACAATGATTAGACAGTAAGTTTTTTTTTGCTGTCCATTTACTGTTTTTCTTTTCTTCATGTTTTACAAGCTTCCCACTTCTCTCTCAGCCCTGTCTCAATTCCTCAATTCTTGCGTACACACACACACACACACACACACACACACACACACATTATATAGCAGTAAATTATTTATCAATGTAAGTCATAGTCTTAGAGGCCCTGCACTGTGAGGTGGGGGGCCAGCCCTCTGCTACTATATAACCTGCCCTAAAGAAATCACTCCTGCCTTCATCTCAAGGATTTACAAAATAGGGCTCCGCTGCTCCCCTTGCCTTCTGTCTAGTGTTGGACACTGCCCTTTTGTCTGGCCTCAGTTTCTCCTGCTTGGGTGTGGATTGGGGCACACACTAACAGTTGTCTCCCATATTTGAAGCTGGCAGGGAGCTAAGTCAACCTCATCTTTCATTTGAGCTCTAGTGGTCTTGATTTCCTCCCCTTCCTGGTAGGATTTGTTCTAATGAGGACCCCCAATGTCTTCTCTGGGGGGTCCTCTCAGCTTTCCCTACTAAATAGGATATCATACTGAAGCCTGAACACACTTTGCCAGCTCAGACGTTCTGCTTTGGGCAACAAGAATCCCTAGGGTCTGGTGGGAAAGAAGTGTGAGCTAAGGTTTCAGGTTTCCCACAGACCAGGAGCTTTCATCTTATTAGGTCTTCCTAATGCATACAGAAGAACTTGCAATTAGCACATGGTTTATACAAGTAAGTACTGTATTAACCTGGGACATTTAAAAGAACAAGCTAGTTGGTTTGCTTCTGGCATTAAAAAAAATATCTTTTTGCAATCTCAGCAAATCCTTTTTTTTTTTTTTTTTTTTTTTTAAGAGAAAGCCAAACCTCCGCTAGTCTTGAGCATCCATGATTAAAATCTCATGTGGATGAAGTCTGTGAGCCAAGTGGGAGTTCCCACACAGGAGAGGGGATCAGCTTGATCCCATTAAGTCCAACAGTATGTTTAAGTGCTTCCAGGGTCAAGGAGACCCTGTCAGCCAATATGAGTAGTAATCCAATTGACCATGCTGCTGAGAACTGTAGAGCACTTGGAAACGCTCATGACCACATCCATGCACATTTAACACTCGCAAACATCCAGTGAATCTGGTGGAATAAGTAAGCCACTGTTAAATAGAATCACCATTTTGCAGCTGAGGGAAATAGTTATCAGTGAAGTGACATGAAGCCAGGAGGTAGGAGGCAGCCGTGGCTATGGTGCAGGCAGGTCTTTCACTCCAAGCTGGACAACACCATCATCCTGTCCTCAAGGAATTTACAGATGGAAAGAGAGCATTAAACCAGTGCACAAAATTAGGCTTCTTGGAAGAGGAGGTCTCTGGTTCTAGCCTGTGTGAAAGCCCCCTCGGCCCAGAGTGCTTGGAAGAGCTGGCTTTGAGCTGGGAGGTGTCTGTACTGGGAGGAGGGGAGGTGGAGAGGGCAGGGATTGGTGGCAGAGGGAGATTCCAAGGCTGTGCCGGAGTCACCTTGGGTACCAGCGTTACGTGTGGGACCGAGAAGCCCCTTCAGATCTGCCCACAACAGCTCTCCGGTTTTTTCCTCTTGTTTCCAGAACAAATTTAAACCCGCGAGTCCCCAAGAAAGCCCGAGAGGACCCCCTGCCTGTGCCCTCAGACCAGCATTCACTCCCTTTCCTGTAGGTTGGTTCCAGCTGTTCAGGTGATAAGGGTTTGTCCTCCATAGATCAAGATGGTGTTCCTGGCCCAGCCTCAGAAGTACCTGTTGGGATCTGGGGCCCCTGCAGGGGGACAGTGGCACTGAGCCACCCATCCTCCCTGACCTGATGCTCCAGGTAGAAGCATCAGGTGTGGCTGGGGACAGGACATGGGCAGTGGGCATCAGGGTTGGGCCAGGGCTCAGCATGTGCTCAGGGTTGACTTGGTCTGGGACAGGGGTGAGGGCTTAGCCCTTAAAAGCTGGGGTTGGCACTCAGCCTCAGGCAGGTCTGGCCTAACTGGAGTTGACCTCTGTGAGCAGGTAACTGGTTCAGAAAGGGGAGAGGTGAGGCTTCCAGGGTAGACATTGACTGTTCAGGGAGGGCCTCGACCCCCTGCCTTGAAGTGAACAGGCTTTACTCCAGGGGTCTCCTCCCTGGAAGATAGCCATTGGAAGCTACAGCTTGGGTGGAGGAGGGAAAACCCATCTGTACTCCTGTGGGGTCTCCTTGGCCCCACTGGGAAGAATGCCCACATCTCTGAAGGTGGCTGTGCTGGGGCCAGGCAGAAGTGCAGGAAGGCAGCTTTCAGTCTAGGCTTCCTCCACAGCCAGAGCCTTCCAGTGCACACGGGCTCCATCTTCCACTTTCACGCACCTCCTTCCCTGCCGAGGAGCACGCGATCCTCAAAGTTCACTTTAGGGGCTGGCAGCAGCCAATCGTTACCCTCATGTTGCTGAAAGAGAAACTAAGGCCCAGAGAAGGAAAATGGAACCACCTAAGATGACCCAGCAGTCAGTTGCCAAGCAAAACCTTGAACTCAGGTGCCCAGAGTTCCCAGCTGGGACCACTCCAGGCTGGCTGGGAGCATGGAGGGGTAGCTTGTCCTTGTGGTTGGTAAGGGGGTGGTGGTGGGCAGGAAGTTCCCCAGATCTGTGAGCTGTGCTGCTAGCTGGGGTGCCAGGGTGGTAGGGAGTACTTCTGGGAGTGGGCAGGGCTCTGGGTGTGCACAGCATTTTATCATCAAGAGAGATCCTATGGAGTGTGTTCAGTTCAGTCCGCCACGTTCTGTGGACCACCACGTGGCCAGACCATGCTGATCCCTAGGATTGCAGACATGAAGACGACAGAGATGCTTCCTGCAAAGGGCTCCCTGCAGGCGTCTCTGTCTAGTGTTCTTCTGGGTGTTTCCCAGGGCCATAGCCCAAGTAGCCCTGCATACGAGGACGATGGAAGCATTTCTGGAGTTTGGCCCTCAAAAACACCATGTGCTGGATCACTGGCTGACAGATATGAGTGCTGAGACATGGAAATGGCTGTGACCTTCCTGTGGACAACACAGTGAAGCCATGGTGGAGCCAGTCCGGGAGGCCAAGGCTCCCCGAGTTGCAGACATGGAGGTGGACCCTGCACCTGTGATGGGGTCTCCCAGCTTCCCAGTCAGGCTGCTCTGCTGTCCAGACAGCCCCACCTAACACCCTTGCCTGAGCTGTTATTCTCTCTTGAATCCAGCCCAGAATTTATCCCATCAGCCAGTCTAGGCTCATCTCTTCTTCCAATTTTCTCTTTTCCCTAATTGTCCTGACTTTTCAGATTCTGAAATCTTTCCTTCTCCCACCCCTGTCTTGGCTTTTCTGCACGATTTGTTCTCTTTCTTCTCCATGAGTCCTTTTGTGCAGAGCCACTGAAGGTTTGGGGAAAGCCTTTTCCTTAGACCCACCTTCTTCAAGAGCCCTCCAGGGCTAGTCCTCCCCACCACCCCGAAGCTGCTTCTTGATCTGCCCTCCCCCACCCCTAGCAGAGCCACACAACTTCACCAGGTACAGGGTTTCCCAGTGAACTTGTCACTAAATGGTCTTTAGAATACGTTCAGAGAAGTCTTTCTTTACCATAGAAACATCTGGGGTCCAAGAGGGACAGGAACAATCTGAAGCTAAAGAAAGCAGGGCTGCAGAGGAGAACTTTAGAATTCGGAGTGAGAGTTTAAGCCTGACATGTAGGAGGCAACGGCTGAGGTTGGGGGTCTCTTGGACCCCGATTTCTGTGGTTTACCCAAGCCCAGGTTGAGGGGTCCCTTGGCCATAGGAGAGGCTAACCTAACCAAGGTTTTTTGTTGTTTTGAGACAGTCTTGTTCTGTCGCCCAGGCTGAAGTGCAGTGGTGCGATCTCAGCTTCCTGCAACCTCTGCCCCATGGGTTCAGGCAATTCTCCTGCCTTAGCTTCCCAAGTAGCTGGGTCTACATGAGCCTGTCACCATTCTTGGCTAATTTTTTGTATTTTAGTAGAGATGGGGTCTCACCACATTGCCCAGGGTGGTCTCAAACTCCTGAACTCAGGCAATCTGCCCACCTCGGCCTCCCAATGTGCTGGAATTACGGGCGTGAGCCCCTCCGCCCACCCTGAGACTAACCAACGTTTCAGCTTGGGCAAGGTAGATAATAAATTTGAAGAATAGAATAGCTGCTATTTCTGTACACCCAGTTAAGCTCTTTTAAATGATTGAGAAAAACATGCTTATTTGAGTCTGTCTCTTTGTATGTGTATGAAACAGACCTTTGACATTCATTGAGGAATCATGAAGAACCTTCTCAGATAAATACCACACCTAACAGCACTTCTCAAGCTTTGGCATGCATGTGGACCCCCCAGGGATCTTGTTAAAATGCAGATTCTGACCACAGGTCTGAGGTGGCACCTGGGATTCTGCATTTCTAAGAAGCACTCAGGTGGTGTTGGTGTTGCTGGTCTGGGGACCACAGAGTAGCAAAGCGTCAAACCAAACCTCAGCATTTCTGTTCTGGAAAAGGGGATCTGTAGTGCCCACCTCACAGTGGGATATGAATTGTAGCTGCTGTTTATTGAATGAGAACCCCAAACCCATTATGCACAGATGCAGGGAGGCCTGGGCTTGCCCCATCTTGGAAATGTGACACAAATTCTGCCCTCAGCAAAATGACATGTCACCACTTGTCAGGTACCTTCAGGCTTACTCTTGAGGAGCTGGAATCACACAAGGCAGATCCTGAATGCCAAGGGTGTGGTCTCTGTATCTGTCCTCATTTGCATCATGTCCAATCTGATTAATTCACTGGCCAGCACCAGGAACCACAGAGCCATGTGGTACCTGGGGAAAGTCAGCAAAGTAGCTATTCTCTTGCAATCGGAAACGATGACAGCTCTTCAGCTACCTCTGACACATCTGTTAGGGAAGGGAAAAGTGTCCATGGCTCGTGCCAGCCTAAGCCCAAACAGGACCATGGTGGGCTGGAGAGACCTCCCTGAGAAGGCAGGCCTGGGTACACCCAGGAGAATGTAGACCAGGACTGCAGCCTGGGCCCCCCTCCTTGAGGTGTTTTTTTTTCCCTGCAAACCATGGGGCAGTGCTGTCAGTCTTCAGTCCCTGCCCATTGAACTTTTATCAAGAAGTTCAGCCCAGCACTCTCCCATAGAACTCCCTGCAGTGATGGAAGTGCTCTATGGCTGTGCTGTCCAATATGATAACCACTAGCCCCATGTGGCTGTTGAGCACTTAAAATGTGGCCAGGACAACTGTGGATGCGAGTTAATTTGGTTAATTTAAATTCAGATAGTCACATGTGGGTAGTGGCTGTTGTATTGGAATAGTTTAGGTCTGGAAGAGTGAGCAATCTCTTCAATCTGACTTACCTCCGCCCCCTATGTATGTGCTGATTCTGAGTTGCTGGGGGGCTCAGAGGAAGGAAGCTATGGACCAGAGGAGAGGGAGAGGGTAGAAAGGAAAGACCAGTGGACACCCAAGTTGACCCCTTCACAGCCAAGCCCAGAACTGGCCTGATTCAAGGCTCAGGCTGCCTGTGCTGGGCAGTGCAGAAGGTCCGCAGTGTGAGTTTCCAGTTCTCATCTTGTTGAGTGGGACCTGGACGAGACTGTGCTCTAAGCTTATAGCCAACTCTGGAGGCAGCCTCTGGCTGCCTGTGTGAGACCCAGCCCAGGCCACCTTCTGAATACACGTTTCCTCTAAGCCCACCCACCTATCACTGGCCCCAGTGTGACTGCTTCTGTGTATGTGCGTGTGCGGCCATGCACACTCATGTCCACGTATAGGCGTGCATTTCTCTGTCCAGAGCTGCCCATGTCTTGGCCCTCGGCTCCCTCATTCTCCTCCACATGACTGCCCTGGCCCTGTTTCCATACCCTCCTCTTTTCCGCCTTCCTTGTAAACTGAGTGTCTTCGCTGCCTGGTGCCCCCCAGCTGACAGAAGTGCTAATCTTGTCACACCCAGCAGCTGCGTGCAGAAATGCTACTGCAAGCCACAGCGGGCTCAGCAGCACTCTTGCAAGATGTCAGAACTGTCCACCATTACTCTGTAAGTGTGCGTGGCCCAGGCTGTGGCCGGGAGTCCTGACGGGGTGGGGGACGCATGCTGCCACTGCCGCTGCTGGAGGACAGTGGAGAGCCGGCCTGTGCCTCCCAGCCCCAACCCATTCCCAGCTGTTGCATGTTTGTGTCGGTGTGTCTTGTGAGTTCTCTGCAGCCTCGTGGTCATGGGGTGGGTGGGTAGGGTGTGGGTTTGGAGCTGCAGCAGTTGTGGGTGCTTCCTGAGGAGGCAGCAGCCCCGCATTCTCTGCCGCTGCTACCTGGTGTGTGGTTGTCCTCAGTCCCCAACTTCTCTGAGCTTCAGTGATTTCAACTGCAAAATTATTTCCAAGAGTCTTAGAGCCTGAGTTCATATAGACCTTCCCCTGCACAGGGAAGGGAACTTCACTCCAGTGTTCACAGCACTTTGTGAGTGAGTCAGCATTAACTCACTCAATCCCCATGACTCTATGAGCTGGGTCCTTGTGTCATCACCATTTTACAGATGAGTAAACTGAAGTGCTGAGAGATGACTTCACTCACTCAAGGACCCCTAATTAACAGAGAGGATTTGAACCCAGAGAATCCTAAGCACTTTGCCCCAAAGAGTCTATGGCTAGAATAGCAGACTCAATTTGGACGTCCCTTTTATTAAGGGTGCCTTTGTCCTCCTGGGCAGCCCACTGTAATTTTGGGCATCTCACATGCCCTTATTGGTATTTTAGGACTCTTCTGCCCATTGCTGTCTCCTCAGGGCAGGAGGACAGAGGCCTGGGCCCTGTGTCATTATGGATAGTGGCTCACATCACATGTTCCCATTCCAAGACCTCAATCAGCTTAGAAGTACAGTCCCAGAACCCCGGGCTCTAGAGATCCTTTGTCCCTACTGCCTCATCTGCCAAAGGAGTCACCGGAATGTCCTGGCTCCCCAGAAGAAGTCCCCAACTGTTCTGGGGCTGCTGCAGGGCTGCTGGGGAGGAACAGTGTTGGCCTCAGACTGTGCTGTGGGATGCCCTCGCTACCATCCCTGCACCCACCTTGTGGCTGGGAAAGGCCTGAAAGGTCAGTTTCTCACACTCTGAATCCATCCCATGTGATGCCACCACAGAAGCTGGAGAGATTTGACCTCTTGGTTTCCAGGGCCCTTTTCAGACTGCAGGGACAAGTACTTGGAAGTGGTCCCTCCTGTGGGAACGGAGGCCAGGAAGGGGAAGGCAGGGGCCACAGGGAATGTTCTGAGGCCACCTTCCTTTCCTGGGCTCCTTCACTAGGCAGCTTTTTAAAAGTAGCCCCTATGGTTAGGGCCACAGAGGAGTCCCCAGGACATCCATGTCCTCTGGCCATTTTCCTATGCACTCCTGACTTTCATTCCTTCTACAAACATTCCCTGTTGCCTTCTGGTGCCAGGCATGGGCAACCAGAGATGAACAAGACCCGAGTGCTCAAGAGAGAATTCCGTTTTGAGGATACCGAGGCTCTCATGCTAGGTCTGTGTGCTGTATGGATTTCTTCCTGGAACAGGCATTTTCCCAGCATCAGCTCCCTGCCACAGATAAATGAGGCACCACCCCCACCTTCAGAGAGCTACCGTCAGAGACAGATAAGACGAAGGCTAGAAGGATGGACCGGTCAGGATCACATCTGGGCTCAGCACAGACCTGCTCAGATCCTGTTGACCCTTGTCTGTGAGCAGGGCGGGAAGGGATGGGCACCCAGTCACGGTCCTCCTTCCTTTCCAGGCTGAGCTTCCTCTGCCTGAAGATCTCCTCGGGCTGCCCCTCCTCCCTCTGTGTCTCCTCATTCCTTCCTTCCTTCCTCTCAGTGTAAGCTAGGAAGTCTAGGGCCTCACGCAGACTCCAAGAGTTCGGCTTCTCTAGACCTCCAGAGCTCCTGTGTTCAATAGAACCTTCTCTTCCAGAAAAGCTGGATGAGGGAGAGGGACATGTGGTGTGATTGCCCCAAATCAAACGGCTGCCTGATGCCTGCTGTCCATACCCTGGGACTTAGCTCTGATGGAAGCTGGGGAGGCTGATCCTCTGGAGAAGCTGGCAGGGTGCAGCCTGGGGACAGGCCACATCTACAGGGCAAGGCTGACCTCTCTGGGGAGACCCACAGGAGCCAGTGTGCCCACTCTGGGAGAACCCTTGGGAGCACCCCCCATAGAGCAGGTCCCGCAAGTTCACATGGTCCCAGTGTCCTAGCTGTGGGCTTCTGTGGCCCTGTGCCTTCAGAACAGAGTCCCCCCCTGCTGTCAGCCTAGGGCCAGAGGCAGGCAGGCAGGAGAGCCCCAGGAGAGCCACCTCAGGAGATACTCTCTAGCCATTCCTCCCCTGCCTGGCCTGCTTCAGAGCAGATATTCTCCTCCACGTTTGACTCAGTTTCCCGGAAACAGGCTCCTCCTGCCCAGATGGAGATTGCCGATACCCAGGGTCACTAAGTTCCTCTTAGGATTCCTCCTGAGTTTCTTCCTCTGTGGTCCACTCACTGTGCCTTCCTTCCCTCCCTGTCATCAGCAACTCCCCAACATTTGGTGAGTGTCTGGGCTAGCCCCAGACTCTGAAAAGCCAACTGTTTCTGTGGCCCATCGAGGGCTGCTCCTTTCAGGCACAGGGGCCTTCCTTCCAGAACAGGAGAGGCTGCTCTGCCTGAGCACCCCGTATTTCCCTCAAGCCTTCTCAGTCTGATCCCTGTGTTTTGTCCTGATTTTGCTTTTCCCAAGGGTTTTACATGTCACACAAGGGGTCCTTGTAAATAATTTTCAGTGGTTCTACAGGCTACTGACTGTGTGGCCTGCAGACTGTGGATGCCCCCCCACCCCAATATCCCAGAGAGTCCTAGCAGCCCAGGACACTTGCACTGGAAGAGAATGCTGAGGGGTCTGTGGACAGGGGACCCAGCTCGGGGAGAGAATAAAGGACTGGGGCCGAGTTCTCTGCCCTCCATGGCTCTGGCCCTGAGCCTTGGAAGTGCCCAGAACAGATGTTTTGCTTTCTCCTGACAGGCGGCTGGCCCGGTCCACCCTGCTGCTCATCCCACTGTTCGGAATCCACTACACAGTATTCGCCTTCTCCCCAGAGAATGTCAGCAAAAGGGAAAGACTCGTGTTTGAGCTGGGGCTGGGCTCTTTCCAGGTAGGTGTGGCCCGTGGAGAGGGCAGGACTCACTGGGAGCCAGGGCCGGGTTGCTCACCTGCAGGTGGTGCTGGAGCCTCTTTAACCTGGACTGTGAAATGAGTGCTAGAGTAGAGGTGATGAGGGAGCTGTGTCTGCTGTCCACCCGTGGGGCTCCTGTAAGAGGACACACCGGTGTCTGGCCATCACTGCATCTGAGTATCCTGAGACAGCTGCCCCTGCTCTCAGCCCCCACCCTGGGCGACCTGAGATGGTACCTCCCAGCAGCCTGGGGTGCAGGGTGGAGAGGCCTCAAGAGCCCAGCGTGTCCACATCCTGATTTCAGCTTTCTAGGCCATGCACCCCTGGAGTTCTCTCCTACCCACATCTAGGTCCCCAGCGGAGAGCCCAGCAAGCTGCCCAAGTGCATGAGCAAACAGACGTGAGTGAGTGAGGGAATGAGAAGCGGGCAGAATGCTGCCTGTGTGCCTGGAGGAGTGAATAGACTGGAAATGAGTAAGGGGCTAGGTGAATCACGGTGAGGAATGAGCCGGCGGGAACAGCAGTGGGTGGATCAAGGCAGGGCAACTCCTGGAGTGTCCAGGGAGAAAGCACATCTCCCTAAGCCAGCTGTTTGAATTAGGATTTGATCTTCATGGTCAAACTTACTCTCCATATCTGATTTGACCTTCTCCACCATTTTAATTCAAGGCCATTTAACCTGGCCCAGGTTCTTAGTCTGGTGAGACTGAGCATGGGTCTCACCTGAGACTGGACTCACGGGCTCATACAGAAAGCCCCAGCCCAGGAGTCAGAGCCCAGGGCTCCTGTCCCTGTGCTCTCTGACCAGTTTTGGGGTCTTTGAGCTGTCATTCTTCCAATACCTTCAAGCGACAGTACAGAACACAGCGATCACAGGGAACTAATTTGCAGTATTCAAGAAAATGCTCCCGCTTTGTTTGGTGTAGATTTAAAGACCATAGAGAATAGCTAAGTGCATACTCTGTGCAAAGTACTTGCTCACTCTGTGTGGTGTTCTGCATGGCTGTGTATGAGTATCTGGCCCAGGGAGGGCAGATTGAGGAGATGGTGGACAAGGATGGCATAGATCTGTTTTGTTCTGGAAGGGTCCTACCCTCAGAAGCCTGCAGGCTGGTTTGAGCCAAGAGAAATTCTAGGGCATTCAGGGAAGGCTTCTTGTAGAAAGTGGGGTAAAGGTGGCCCTTGGGAATGGGAAGAATTTGATCACGGGAATGTGAAAACCAAAGCTAGAATGTATCTGTGGGACAGGACTCGGCCACCAGCCACGTGGCCTCATGGGTGTGCCCATCTTGGTAGTGTAGAAGTGTCTCATCTTACCCCAGACCTCTGGGCAGGTGCCCCCATCCAGATCATGGTATCTTCTTGCTTCCTGGTGTCACCCCCTCCATGCCCCAAACAGCATTTCAGAAGCTCCTTTGCCAGCATCCTCAGGCTCATTTCCTCTATTCCCAGGGCTTTGTGGTGGCTGTTCTCTACTGTTTTCTGAATGGCGAGGTAAGACTTTGGCCCTCTGGCTTCTTTGCAGTGGGGGTGGGGGTGGGGCTTTCTGGGGAGCAGATGGGAAAGCCACCTGTTGGCCACATAGGACTAACTCCTCATAGAGGGCTCTGCCAGGCTCCCAGCACTGCGAGGAGGGGCTGCTCACACAGCTACCGGCATTGTGTGGTACCAGGGCCTCCTGACGCCCACACCCGGTGCTGGAATCCATCCCACTTTGCCTGCTGTGCAGCTAAGGCCCCACCTGAAGAGCAAAGCTCCTGGTAAAAGCATCGGTTCTGCTGAGCACAAATCCCCTGGAGATGGTCTCCCTTAACACACTCCGTGATGAGGAGGAATTGACAATAAGGAAGGGCGGGGCACAGGACACAGGACCTACAGGTCATGCTGTAGGACCTACAGGCAGAGCGGCTGAGCCAGGAGCTGTCCAGCACTCAGGGCTGCCCCCAGCTGGCTGACTAGCCAGGCCCAAACTCCCCTGGTAGAGTGGAAACTGAGGATTTGGAAGAGACCCCAGGGAGAGACCTGGAACTTTCTAGTAATACTCCATTTCCAGCGCTGTGGTCTGAGGGCTCCCTCTAGCCTGTTGGAGTGAAGCCCTTGAGCACAAGGTAGAACAGAGGTGCTGGGGCAGGGGTGGGGACTGAATGGCTAGGGTGGGCTTGAGAGTAGTCAGGAGCCTTTGCGCCAGAGCTTGGGTCTTAGCTGCGTCACCTTGCCAGGCTCCTCCCACTTTTTGCATCTGAGGAACAAAGAGATTGGGCTCTGTGATCACCCAGACAACCTATAGAAGGGTCCGATTAGGACAAGGAGAGGCAGAAAGGGCCCTGCAGGTCGTGGCCGGGAGAGCTCAGAAGTGTAGCTTGTTCAGAGTCTGCAGTGGAAGCAGGAGCTAGAACTGGAGAGGGTGGGTGCAGGCGCTGCCTCCAGTTGTGCAATCTGTGCACTGCACAAAGGTACTTGGCTGAGAAAGTACATGGAGGCTGAGACTTGGCACGGCCCCCACTCACCATGCTAAGAGCTACCTGGGTGTGTTTACCCAGAGGGGTGCGTTATTTAGTGGTTCCCAACCCTGATTACCCAGTGGAGTCACCTGGGAAGCTTTAAAACAATACCACATCTGGGTTCTGTGCAGAGATTTTGATGTAATTGTTCTGGGCTATGGCCTGGGCATCTGGAATTTTTAAAGCCCCCTCACAGGTGATTCTAATGTCTAGTCCACTCTTACGGCTCAGCCAAGAGTGGCTGTCCTTCCCTGAGCCGCCTGCCCTGCTTGCTAAAGGTTCTTTGAAAGACCCGATGCACTCATCTCTGCCTGGCCTGAAAACAGGAAGCCGTTAGAGAGTCTTGCTCAGCAAATGGCAGGGGAAGGGCTGTTCAGGTCAGCTCCTCAGAGCCTGCCCATAGCTGCTAAAAGCCCCCCATTGGAGACCTTGAGGGCCGCAGGCTGCAACTGGGTAGTGGGAAGGGTTCTGGGGGTGGCAGTGCCAGCCTGGGAAGGGCCCCAGGCCAGGACAGGGCCTGGAGGCTGGAGAGGATGTCTACCTGGAAGTGACCGCCCAGTTTGCTTCCTGCAGGTACAAGCAGAGATCAAGCGAAAATGGCGAAGCTGGAAGGTGAACCGTTACTTCGCTGTGGACTTCAAGCACCGACACCCGTCTCTGGCCAGCAGTGGGGTGAACGGGGGCACCCAGCTCTCCATCCTGAGCAAGAGCAGCTCCCAAATCCGCATGTCTGGTCTCCCTGCTGACAACCTGGCCACCTGAGCCGTCCTCCCCTCCTCCTCTCCTCCATCCACAGGCTGGGACTGCAGGCAGGCGCCAGCCCACGCATGTTCGCGCCTCCTCCCTCCCCTTGGGCAGGCCCTGGGTGGGAAGCTTGGCTCCCCGAGGGGGAGAAGGAGGCAGGGCACAGACTAGGATTGCCCCCTCCTTGTTTTGGTACTGGGCCCCCCCACTGTGGTCCCCGGGGCCCTGACCCCAGACATGTAAATACTCCTCAAATTTGGAGAAGTTGTCCCATCCCTTTCCCCTTTGCCCCAGTGTCCCTTCTCACCTCCAGCCAGGTCTCAGCTCCACCCATCTGCGTCTCGGTCAGCCTCAGTGATGGCCTGACCCCAGCTGTGAGGCCTTGTGAGCTAAGGCTGGAGAGCGCTTGCCTGTGGGAGCTGGGGTGGTACCTGCCCCAACAGCCCCCTCATCATCTGATTTTGGATGTGACCCCTCGAGCGTGCATGCCACCGTGGGGCTCCTCTCGGTCCTGGGCCCAAGTCCCTGAAGCCCAGCAGAGGACCAGCTCGGGTGGCCGGAACGCCCCTTGGTGCACATCTCCTGGCACTCGCCCAGCATCTTGGTGTCTGGGTGCTCAGCTCCTGGGTCCCAGGACAGTGGGACAGCTCCAAGGCTCTTCTCATCAGAGACTTCAGTTTGGGTGGGGAATCTGTAGGTCAGGGAAAGTTCTGGTGCTTTTCATTTGATCCAAGAGGAGCTGAGAGCCAGAAATGTGGCTGTGATTGGGAAAGAGACACAGTTTGGGAGACCCATGGAAGAAAACCTTTGCCATCTGCATTGTTTTAACCCCAGCTCAAGATGGGCGGGGTTCTTCTGGTTACTTCCCGTCCACCTCTCCTACCCCCATGGATGCCTTCCAGAAGCTGTTTCCAACCACGCCCACCACAGAGAGCCCCTAAGCCCTCCCCATTTCCCCTAAGTCAAAGCCATGACTAGGATGAACTAGCCGCCTGCCTGTGATGTCAGTGCATCCTCAATCACCTTTCGCCTCCATGCACCTGAGTCTGGGGCCCAGGGCTCTCCCCCCCACCCCCACCCCCACCCCCATGGATGATAAGGTGTCCCAGACACCAGATCCTTGGGCCTGGACTCAACTATTGAAATCTGAGACCTCTGCAAAGATGTCCCTTGTATGCCCTTGATCTTGACTCACCCTGGGCTACTAGGGTGTCAGGAGAAGCTGCACCCACCATGCCCATTCTGATGGGGCATTTGCTTCCCACCACCTGCCCCTGGGCCCCCAGCTGCAGGTTGCAAACCCTCAGCCTGAGAATGTAAAATAAGGCAGTGCCCAGCTGGGGAGGTAGAGGGAAGTGCTGGAGCACATGGTCCCTGTGTGGCCTAGTTTTCCACGTCAGCATTTGGTGTTACTCCTGTCCAAGTTCTGTTTGCAGACTTGTCTCATGATGATGTTCTGGAATGCTTGGGGACTTTGGGTGGAAGAGGATTGTTACTTCATTTTATAAAGAAGAAGGGGCCTGGGGAACTTGGGAAAATGTTTCTGGAGAGGCTTTCAGAGTGGCTGGAAAAGGATCTTATTGCTGTAATTTAGAGAGGAGCCCGTGTCCTTGGCCAGTCAAGTAAGTCCCTGAGTCTTTGGCAAAGCCCGAGGAAGAAAGGAGGTACCTGACCTTTCCTGGGCATGCTTGATGACTCAGACTGATCATGGAGTGTGCAGTGCCCCTTCTACCCTGCACCTGACCTCATGGTCCCCTCCGCCTGCACTAGTGTGTATTACTGAAGCAATGGTTCTGTGGCCATCTTGCACTTTGGACACTAACGGGGCTGGGCTGCCTGGAAGGAGCCATGGACTGGGGTTCAGGGAACTACACTCTACCCCAGTTGGGTTCAGACTGCTATGACTGTGAATACGTTGCTCCCTGCCCTGTACTGTGATTTTCCAGTTCAAAGCCAAGGCAGGTAAAAGGGCATGCATCATTGTGCCTCATATCAGGTTCGAGAGAGAGAGAGAGAGAGAAAGAGAGGTGTGTGTGTGTGTGTGTAGAGGGATGGACAGAATGCCATTTATTTCCCTTTCTTAGAAATGGACCTTCTGTCCCTTCCATTTGAACACCACAGTGGAAGCTGGTGGACTAGAAGGAAGAACTAGGTCACGGACATTTGAACAGGTGCCTCGGGCCTGACGTAGAGTCAGTCATATATACCTGGCTGGGATGTGGTGCCTCCTCCAGATCCAAGGAGCAGCCCCTGGGGATGGACCCCACTCATTCATCAACACTCCCAGCAGCAGGTCTGTTTCATTGTGGAAGAAGAAACTTTGGCATTATAGAGACATCATCGCAAAACAGCAAAAACAAAATCAACCCTGAACCCCATGCACTGTGCTGCTTCCTGAGCCCTGGCCCTGTGTCCTCATAGAGGTTGCTGGTTCCTATTCTCTGATTTTTCTGTCTGAATTTTTGCCAGTCTTGTGAGCAGATGTACCTGATGTATTCTCTGTGTTCCAGGAGGTTCTGGCCATCAGGGTCACAGGCAGTAGGTGGACAGCATAAGGTCTGTGTAAAACTCTCCCCTCTCTGACCCTGTCTTCAAATCTGTAAAATGGGCAATAAGGCTAGATGATTTGTATATAGCCCAAAGCATCTCTGGAACCGTCTAAACACCAGCCATCTACTTGAAATGGGCCCCAGAACTGTGGTATTTGCCTGGGCCAGGAAAGGCTAAGAAATCCCATCATGTGAAGACAGCGTGAGAGACTTGGGAAAACTGGGGCTGGGGAGGAGCAGCCTTGTCAGACTTCGTCCCTGTTGAGACTCCATTCCTGGAAAGGGGGTTTTCATTTTGTGCAATCCTGAAGGACCAAACTCACCCACAGGGGCTGAATTGGGATTATATAATGCCAATCATTCTTGGGATGAAGAAATCTCTTTCCCTGTCACAACTGTCCAGCAAGGGAGTAGGCAGAGTGTCAGGGCAGGACTCTCATCCTGGTGGAAATGGGATTCCAAGTCAAGGATGCTGAGGCTGTCAGGGAGCCAGAGAAGGGGTCTAAGTGTGGAATGTGGGTGGCTGTGGTTCAGTGGCCCTGTGGTGGCCCCTAGCACTGCAGACTTAAGGACTCCCCACTTAATGCTAAGCCACATTCTCTGTGCCAGTGTGTAGCTCTGTCGCCCTGCTTGACACATCCAGTGGCTTACAGTGACTCCTAACTCAGCCCCCTCCAAGCTGGGTTCTTTGCTGAGCAGGGCCAGGGAACTAGAGCGAAGCCGGAGGCTTGAGACACACCTGTATCTACAATCCCCGTCAAGGATGCCCACTCACCTCTCTCATCTGACCCTCACTGTTTGTGGAAGGGAAAGCTCAAGGGGTCTCTTTTTGAGTGATAGTCTTGCCTCCTTCATGGCTACTCCAAAGTGAAGCCAGCAAGTATTAATACTTTGTTATCATAAAGTCTTCCTGGAACCCAGGGACCACGGAAGTCAGCTAGAAGAGCCCTGACCAAGGAGCAGGGACTTGGGCTTGAAGCTTGGCTCCTTGCTTGTGTGACCTTGACTCATTCCCCCTATGTCTTTGAGGAGGCTTACAAAATGCTAAAGCTGGGAGGAATATTGGACATCTGTAGGTCAAACCTCCCCATTGGGCTGACGAGGAAACACAGCATGGTGCCTGCCACCATGGTGGGATCCAGTATGTTTTATAAACCTAAGTGGCTCACATATATGCACAGCCCTACACATGAGCAGAATGTGACACTCAAAGCAGCCATGCAGTATATATGTAACCTTGCACAGGAGAGGGGCTCTGGTGACAGAAGGTTGTCCAGGACTCTACTGCAGGAGAAGTAATGGAGTCAGCGTGGTATGGGGAGACCTACTTTTCAACCCTGGCTTAGCCACCTGCTCTGTGATCCAGGGCTTACCTTCTTTGGGCCTCGGTCTTCTGAGTAATGGGGAGGACCATGGTTGGCATTGTTAGTCCCACAGGCCAAGGATACGGTTGAGATGAGATGGCTTGTATGTGAAAAGATTTTAGAAACAATACAGATGGAGGCTTGTTACTGGGATGAAGACGGCTGAAAGGGACTCCTTGCTGTCTGCCTACTGCTTCGAGCCCTCCTGAGTTAACTTTTGCCCCATTTGTAAAACCACCAGCATCAGGAGTAAGGGGGAGGCCAGATGGCTCAGATGGACACAGAATTCTAGCTTCATCTGCATCAGCTGATTCAGTTTTCTGTTGGAATCAGAGTGAGCATACTTCCATATGGGCGATAGCAGTATTTCCTTGCCATTGCCCTGGGAGTCAACTTCAAGGATCTGGGACATTTCCCAAGTGGGTGTTGTGTCCATTCCTCCTCCTTCTGAACTCAGTCTTGGGATGTGTCTGTACTTGGCCATGTGTGTCTTATCTGATGTCCGTCTTCTGTAGCTTTGCCTCTGTCAGGGCTAGAGTGGTGCAGCCCCTGGCATCTCAGACATGGTTCCTGGCTCACTCACAGGAGCTGGACCAGCCTGAGTTTCATCTCCCACAATAAAGACAAGCCCCACAGACCTTACTGCTACCGCTGCCGCCATTAATGCTGTGCTCACAATCTTGTCCAGGATTTTAAGGATGTCACACTGCTGTAGATGACTCAATAAATGTTTTGCCATTTTTCCTGGTGGCTGTACCTTGGCAGAAGTGGAGGTAAGGGAGGAAAGGAGGTGGAAGGGGAGAGTACTACTGCCCCAAATTTGATCATCCCAGAGTAATCTAGTCTACAAGGCCGAGTGGCCTTTAAGATTCCAAAGGAGAAATATGAGAGTGGGCCTGAGTGAACCTAGGATGGACTTCAAAAAGTAAATTAGAAGTCTTGGCCTCAAAGGATCTCCAGGGATCATGGAAACTGAGTGGAATCATGACCTTCATCCTGTACCTCGGGAGTACCTACCAGATATCCCAAAGCCTTGACTGCAGGGAGCATTTCATCCCAGGTAACTACAGGTACACCCTTGGCTTCCAGGGTCCCATCCCCTAATACTTCTGGATATTCTGAGCCACCAATCTCAGCCAGACCAGATAACCAATTCAAAATAATCCTCATTTCCTCAAGGTTCTGTTGACTGTCATGATCCCAGTGTCCATTTTCATGTTGGTCATAATGTTCAGTTGCTAGCAACAAAGATAATTCTGGCTAAGTCAGAAAAGGAGTTTATGAAAAAGATAGAGCTGGTCATAGAATTCTCATAAGGTTGGAGAAACTAGAAAAGGTATCTGAAGCCATATCGTACCACATGACTGATGACAAAACTGCTGCCACTGTTGCTGCTGCCACCCCAGTGATGTCTCATCCATGCCAGGGACGTGACCTCACAATTATTGCCACCTTTGAAAGCAGAGAGGTTTGCTGCTGTTCTATCAAATCAGATTCTATTTTCAGTCCTCTTCCTCAAGTTGCCCACTTCCGAATCAAAGTGTCACGTAACACCATTGGATTGCTGTGTCCTCACTACAAGGAAGACTGGAAATTGGACTTTTCTGGATTCTACCTGGAGAGTCAGGCTCACAAGCCCGGAGATTTTCTAAACATAACAATAAAATCTTGGGAATAATAAATGCCCACTAAAACAGGCCTGAGGTCTACATCAATGCAGGGCCAGCTTTCTTCCATGATCAGGTGGTCCACTCTGAAGAAGTCAGTGGAAAGACGGATCTTAGCCCCAATAGCATGTGAGCCCTGCAACCAGCTAGCACTGTATAGGTCACCAGAAGCCCCCAGGTGTCCAGGGGATTGTTCCCAAGCTGGGACGCTGGTTCTGCTTTCAGAGGCTGTGTCTGCTCCTTTTTATCCAAGTCCACCTCTTCTTTTAGTTCTAAAGGAGATGACCAGGCTATGTTATATTACCCATTTAGCAGATATTTTGATCTGCTTCCAAAATCGAACTTATGCTCAAAGGCTGAAAATTAGTCTCCTTGTGTGTCAGGAGCAGCCAGCAGAGCCTACAGAAGACTTCCCTAGTGTTTAGAAAAATATTATTTTCACTGAAGTGACCCTAATGAATTGAGCTGCCATATATTTTGTTCTTTGAAAGAGGACACGTCCAAAAGCTAAGGTAAGAGCCAAAAGTTAGTTGAAGGGCTTGACTTTCACATTAAACTTGAAGGTTTTGGGAACAGTGAAGGTCATCAAACTCCTTAGTCCATGTGAACGTTTATTAAATCCTGTTTCCTCTGTCTTCTCCCCAACATTGATGGACTAAGCCCTCATTTCTCCCAAGTCCCTCAAAAAAAGTGCCTTGAATCTTGGCTGTTCCTGATGATGCTGTTTTGCTGGTACTGTGTGTAATTCCTCTTGGGAACCCAGTGATTCTTAGACATTATCTTGTATTAGACTCACCTAAGGGGCTGTTACAACACAGATTGTGGGACCCACCCCCAGAATTTCTGATCCAGCAGGTCTGAGGTAGGGCTGGACCATTTATATTTCTTAAAGGTTCTCAGCTGTGGCTGTTGTTGGTCTTGAGAGACCACTTTAAGATCCACTGTTCTACAGGTTCTGACTGAGGGCACTGAAAGGGCATCATAGTCTCTTGTCTGTGAACCCTGGGCCTGGGCAATGATTACCTTTCCAGGGGGCAGAGAACAAGCATAGACATTTGCAGCAGGAACTTTAATTTCCTTTTTTCTCTCAGACTAGTGTCTTAGAATAGAAAGCAAAGAGTTCCAAGAGGAAACCAGCCTGCAGATGTCCATTCATCTCAACCAGCATAAGTATCAGACCATCTCTGAATCAATTGGTATCAAGTTCAGTGAGAGGACAGCAAAAAGTCCAATAAAAAGTGGCTTAAAGCAGACACAAGTTTACTTCTCATATGAAGTCGGAGGTAGACAGTCCGGAACAGGTGTTGTGGCTTTGTGGTGTCTCAGAGGACTCAAACTTCTCTTTTTCTCCTCCATCTTTAGCAGGTGAGTTCTAGTCTTGAGGGCACCCTAAGCTTCAGGGCCCCCTGGAGCTCTGGCTGTCGCTGGACTTAGGGGTAAATGGGAGAAGGCAAAATAATTCTTCTTCAGTCATCTTCTAAGAGGCCTGTATCTGCTTACATCGCATTATCCAATGTGTAGTCACATGGCTACACCTCACTGCAAGGCAGGCAATGCAGTACAACCTTAACATTGGAAGGAGAGAAGGGATGTTGATTGACAAACAGTTTGTGTCATAATCTCCAAATCTTTGGGCAGCCCTTTGTGGTGGGTTGGGTTTATCCAACACCTGTGGAAAACCAGAGTCACAATGGCTATATGTTTGTCCTGTTTTACTATATTGGGAACAAACCCGGGAATGCAGTCTCCAGCCTGGACCACAAAGCCCCCTGATCAGAAGTGGGGAGCTGTGTCTTCCCACATGTTGAAACCTCGTCTAGTTTCAAGGGATGAGAGCATGTCTGCACCATTTCTGGTATGTTCTCTCTCATGGCTGCAGCCCGAGTGGATTCTGTGCCCTGGTGCTTTCTACATTAAGTAGTCTCTTTTTAATTTGGGGGATCCTCAGAGTAGTGATGGGGGCTTGGGAGGGATGAAGGTCTTATAATTTCTGACTGTCAGTTGCTCTCAAATGAACTCATGTAGATGCTCTGAGCCTCCCAACCTTGTTATACTGTGCCCTTGTGGATATCCCATTGCAGTAGTTATTCTGGTATGAACCTGCCACTGTCCTGAATGCAAGGTTATAAATTCTCTGTGTGAAACCCAGTCACCAAGAGTTCTTCCATGTGCTCTTTCTAGGCCAGAGAAGCAGTTCTTAGCAGATAGCAGACCTGTACAAAAACATCATGTGTTTCTGTTTCGATTCATACATGCTCTCAGCTAATGGGGACTTCGCAGTGAGATCTCAGCTTCAGTCAGCAAATCTCCCACCAATGCAATGGGCAGGGCCTTTGGCTGACCCTCAGGGCCCTCTCAGGACCACCCCTCTCCATCACCCTCTTCCTCCTCCTCCAAGAGAGCCCCCCACCTGCAGCGTATTGTATTCTAGGTTCTTCTCCTCCCTCACCCCAGGCCCCTCTTCCCCTCTGTCCCTGAAGTAGACTCAGGCATACCTTGGGGTGAGTTTTCCTTGAGCTGACACTCTTGGTGTCCCTATCTTTTGGTTGTCCCCAATACTTGAGAGTCATCTGTAGTGTTCTCCTTAACCCTCTTGAGATGCTTTTTCCATGTACAAAAGCATCCATTTCTATGACATTAAACCTGACTTCCGTTAATCAACCCAGCTATTCACCACCAGGAGCAGTTTTGGCTTGGGCAGTAAGTACCATGGAGAGAGCCAAGTGAACCTTAGGTCCAGCACCACAGACAGTTCCAAGACTGTACCTACTTGGCAGTCTGCGTGGCCTATTTTTATCCGGTATGAACAAAGGCAGATTTAGGTTTTGTGAAGCTGGAAACTCATGGTTTGGGGAGTACTCTTTAATACAAAATGAAAAATTTTAAATTCAAAATTAGGTATGAAAAATAAGGGTGTTTAGAATGAGAAAACTTGACAACTATCATACACATTATGAAACCCAGAAAAACATCTTTGTATTCATTACTCTGATGCTTTTTGCTTGTTTTGGCTGCATCCTCTTTGATCATCTCTTTATTAGATGACTTTTATATTTAAATTTTATGCAAAGAAAATGATAGAATTTAGTCACATAGTTAATAAAAATCGTGTGTTTTATTATTGAACATTTGGACTCAGCACCAATGAAAACAATCTTCCAATTACAGTTTTACACATATGATGACTAGCACCTGGCCCCCTACACATCCAGCTTTGTTTCTCCAGCACTGTGCACTGCCAGGCACTGCAGGACATTTTAATAGACATGGTCTGATTTCTGGCCCTCTGCCTTTGTGCATAGTGGTGAATGAACAACAGGAGTATTCCCGGAATGAGAGTATAACTGTATAAGGAAGCAATGGCACACACTCGTGTGTGAAACCCACTGAGCCTAAACCAAGTGTCTAACTTAACCTCCCCTTCGCTGGATCCCCAAAGTGTTCCTAGCAGTTCAGCGCTACCCAACATTTTAAGAAGGGGTGGTAGAGAAGGTGTTAGGGTGGAGAGATGCTGCAGGCTTAACTAATTTAGGGCAAATAGCTTGCTTTTTTCAAACTTTCCCAAACATAAGATCTTAGGAACACATTTCTGAGGTTCAAGCGAGAGAGGGACTTGGAAACTAAGTGCTGGATATAACCTGCATTTATCTGTTTGTCATCACAGGAATATATTTTTTAGTTTTACAAGACTTAGGCCTGTAGTGCAGAGACCCAGAGATCTCTGAGGTCCCTGTTTTCAAGTGATGTCGTGTGGTCTCTGGAGTATTCAGGTCACTGTTTAGATGGATGGCCGTTACCCCTCCATTTAAAAATTTCTTAATGGGAACTGTGTGGTAGAGGCACTGAGGGCACAGCTTGCCATCAAGAATGAACCAGAAACATTTTTGTCCTCATGGTCAGGTGGAGAATACTAAAAAAATCAGCCACATATGGTGTGCGATAGGGTGTAATTAAGGTGTTAAGGGATCTGTGGTTAACAAAGTAAACATTTGTAACTGCTGGTTCCGCCTCCATTGCCCTCAGCTCCCTCCAAGAACCCTGCTTTTGTTTTATGGAAACTGCCCACCTCATGATCAAACACAAAGTTTGTTTGGGTGCCCATATTCCTAGGCTCAGGGGTGCATCCAGATAAACCAGGCCACATGACTTTATCACCCATTCCTCTGGCTATAGAGGCTGGCTCAGGGACAGGTACACAGGCCATGTGAGAAGTCTATTTCTAGGAAGCTTATTGGAGAGGCCCTCTCTCCTCCCCCTGGAAAGCATGACATGGGATTCTGAGGCTTGCAGGTGCTACAGTCACTTGCAGTTATGAGAGAAACAACTGGAGCTGTTCAGAGAACATGGTAGGGATTTTCAAGATGAATCAGACAACAGGGGAAGCAGAGGAGAACAACAAAAGGAAACAGGGTCCTTTGCATTGTCATTGGAACAACTTGATCAGGCCTCACCTGAAGGCTGATCTACTGATAGACTTCCCTAGGGACTGGTGGGTAGGAGGGTTATTTGAAGGGGGAAGAGATAGAAAAGGCATGCTTTTATCATGCATTTTTAAAATAAGTGCACTAAAGTACAGAGACCAATACAACAAATTCTGTGTCCACCCCAGAATAACAATATGCTCTTATGCTTGATTCAGATAACTTTTTAAATGAAAGAACATAACAGATGAAATTTGGTCTCCATTGTGGTATTTGATTTCCCTCCCTCTCTCCTTCCAGAGGCAGTCACTAATGAGAACTTTGTATTTATCCGTACCATTTTTGTTTCTTTACTTATGCTAAATATCCATCAACACTATTTAGTATGTGTGCCTGTGTGTTTTTAAGCTCCATCAATGGCATCACACTAGATTTATCATTCTGCCTTTGTTTCTGAAGTAGTTCAATGTGCTATTTATTCATGCTTGTACATTTAGAACTAGGTTATTCCCTTTTAATTGCTGTATATTACATCATAGGAACAGGCCAGGCATAGCCGCTGTCCTCCCTGTGGCAACGTATGTAGTTTCCATTCTGAAGTTATTCCAAACAGCGTCTCATGAGGATCTTGTTATTTGCATGTGCAAGAGTTTTTCTAGACTTAGAATTGAATGAGCTGGATCCAAGGGTGTGAAATTTTCAACAGTTCTCAGAGAAGACGGAAGGAGAGGCAGATAGCATTTCATTTTTACTACTAAGGGATGTCTCTGTTTCTATTAAGATTTACAGCAAAAAAGATAATGCATTATTTTGGCAGTAATATAGTTCAACAATTTTCTGGTTAATGTACACATGGTATATCCATTTCTACCCATTCACCTGCAGTTTTTTTGCCCCCTTTTTAAAGTGTGCAGTAACATAAGTTTATTCAGTTTATACAGTTTTTCAGATTTATAAAGTAAAAAGCTAGACTAACAGGAAAAATTTACATTGGTATCAAAATATCTTCTAGCCCCCATAAATCATCTGCAGTCACTCGATAGAGAAAACCCATAGCCAGAGGTTATGCAGATTTTTAAAATGCTATTTGTATTGTTTTTTTCCAAACATACATTTCCAGAATTGTACTTATATTAATGTTTCTTCCCATTTCCATTCATTCCATTGTGAATAAAACAGGAGTGAGATAAGAGGGGAGAAGTTCCTTGAATGCTTCTTTTTCCTTGAAATAAACTAAAATTTTTAATAAGTCATAAGGATAATAAAAGATTCAGTTTTTTAAATAAAAATATATAGTAAATCAGTATTAAAATGTTAGTAACCTAATAGGCCCTGATACAGCTTTCAGAAAGTTTCATATTAGCAGGGAAATATTAGCACAGAAAGAAGTTTTCCAAGAGGGACTCATTTTAAACATAAATCATTAGTTTAAATTACTACTATACAGATTATACTGAGCAAAGACTGAATGTTTTCTTCCATTCATGAACTGTGTAAGGCGACATTACAAAGTCAGAAAATGGACTGCAAATCACCTACCATACTAATCACTCATGTCTATTTAAAGCTTTCTTAACATTAGACATTTTTAATGGGGGTGTGTCCTCAAAGTGGAATAGCTGTCTATTTTTTAGGCATATGTTTTCTATATAACATATTGCTGAAAAATTTTTTAATGCAAACTGATAGCCTGTGTTTAGATGGCCATAGTCTATGGTTATTCACTATGACTGAGGATATTTTGAGCTTATTTTGTTATCTTACATTCTATATGCCTTGCCTTTTCTGCGTTTTACCCCCTGTACCTGCTCACCTGCTTTTTGGCCTTTCGTTGCATTATTTCCCTTCCTGTTCTTCTACTAATATGCAATATGCATTCTATTCTAATTGTGTTGTTTACTTTTAGAATTTTAACAAAATACATTTTATTTTTCCCTAAATTAAGTTGTTCATCCTTCTTTCCTCCTCCTAAACAAGATACATGCTTGAGCATGTGTAACTTTCTCCAAGATTCACATTTCCAGAATCTGTTGTCTACTCCTTTAGACATATCTTATTTAAAATTCTAAATATAGTTATTACAGTTGTTTGTAGTTTGCGCTTACTGAGCTCTATCAATGTACTTCCTTTGGTTAAAATATTTAATTTCAACAAGAAAGATTGGAAACCAATCTTTTAAAGTAGTTCTGCGTAGGGGCAAGCATTCAGTCTTTATAGGACTACGTTCAGGAAGTGGCTATGTCAGTCAGGCAGTGATGTTCTTCAGCATTTTTACACCATCATTGCTCCTAACATTTATTGTTTTTGAAGATTAAAATAGCCTGACTCTTTTTTCCTTCTTTGGTTGCCTTTAAGCTTGGTCTTTATTATTGATGCTGTACAGTTTCATTCTTACCCTGCTTGGAACATGTTATGCCTTTGCCAATCTGTTAATTCAAGTCTAATTCTGGAAAATTCTTGATGAGGATATATTGGAATCATGCCAGTTGACAGCAGAAATCCAGAATGTGTATTTAAGAGGAAAGCCAGGGGAGGGTAGTGATAGGGAAGGTAAGAAAGGGTTTCTATTCTAGAAGCAGAGGACGGTCATCTGGATCAAATGCTGCTGATGGTCTGAAGAGTGGCATGGAAACCAGCAGCTGGCTGAGAAGGAGGTGGCTGGGTCATCCCTCACCCCAGGCTTGAGGGGCAGCCTTGAGAATCTCCATCCTCGGCTTTGACTGGGCCCCCCAGGGAATGGCTGGATTCCTATCCCTGCTTGGAACCTCACACTCAGCTTGAAGAGGTCGGCGTGCCCTGTAGCCTGTGTGACACCCAGGCTGCACTGAGCATCGTGGCAACGCCAGGCCCGAGTTTGGGCCTGGCCCACAGGGCAGTGTTACAGAAACCGGAGTAGCTTTCCCCAGGAGGGTCCAGGACTCCTTCTGGCTCCCCAGGGGTTCCAGACCTAGAAGTCATCTGACAGTGGGGACCTGGTTGGTCCTTTTGCAGTCCTCACTTATCTTTGCGGTTAGGGGCAGGCTCCATATCTTCAGGAACCAGTGGGCCACTCTCACCAAAGCCCAGGCCTCAGCCCAGCCTGCCCCATGGCTCCAGAGTTGAGAACCAGACATGACTGGGTGGGGAAGAGCTGGCAGCTGGCTTGGAGCAGGATGGCTCAGTTGAGTCTTCTGTTGCCTCTAGGATCCACTGGGACAGGCCCCAGGGTTGGTAGAAGCTGTGGAGAGTTCTCCCATGAGAGTCCAATCCTCATCCCACCTCCTCAGAAAGCAGTAGGCAGGTTCCAGGCCTCACACTCGGGTCCTGGAAATGGAGTGACGGCAGACAGGCCCCTGCCTGGTAAAGGGACCTGGCATTTTGCAGCCCTTTGTTGCTCCCAAGAAAGAATTCTGCGGCAAAGGAGTCCCCCACCAGAGCGAAAGGGATACAGAGGAAAGGATTAGGTTGGGAATGGAATGATTTCTACCTTTGGGGGACTTTAAGGAAACACTGCTCTATGTCGCCCACTCAAGCAATCAACGTATCAGACCTAGCCCTGGTCCTCAGAATGTCCCCATCTTTAGCTTTGACTGTCCCCCCCCCCCCCCCCCCAGGACTGGCTGGAGCCCCATCCCTGACTGGAACCACACACTCAGCTCTGAGGAGAGGTTTGCATGCCCTGTGGCCTATGGGAGACCCAGGCTGCACTGAGCTTCTCCGCAACAGCAGGCCTGAGATTGGGCCCGGCCCATGGGGCAGTATGAAAGAAAAAGAAATTTCAAGACCCTTAAATCACTAAGCTAAAGGGAAAAGTGAAGCTGGGAACTGGGTCAGGCAAACCTGTCTCCCATTTTATTTCTAAATAAGATAGCCACAAAGATTAAAAAAAAAAAAAAAATTCTCCCTCCCTCCCTATTTGCCTACTGAGAGATTCCTTGTGGGTCCCCCAGTGTCTCAACCCTAAAACAGATTTGTTGAATTTCACCCTGACAAAGTACACTGATAGCTTCTCTTCACAGATACAGGACAGAACAGAACTCAAAGTCATCCCTCTGCCCACCCCTGCCCCACCAAGACAAATGCATATCTGATTGCTTCCTCTGCCCTATGTTTATTTTATCTTAGGAAAAAGTGCAGAACCACTGAGCTAGATGAATGCATAAGTGACTGTTCCTCTACCCTCTCACATGTAAAAACTCAAAGACTCGAAAGAACGCAACTGTTTGGCTCTAATGTACTCACATCTTTAAAAAATGTCTTTTCCCCAGTAGCTGCCCTTTCCCCTCTAAATACTGAAGTCCTCAAAATCGTCTTTGGAGAAAGGCACAGGCCTGTCTCCCAGGAACGATTCCTTAACCTTGACAAAACAAACTCTAAACTGAGACCTGTGTCAGACACTTTGATTTACAGCAGCAAACCTGGAAGCAGAAAGGCAGATCCCAAGCAGAGGAACACTCACAGTGACCCAACCATGCCACTCAGCCTGAGCAGTGGGTGAGGCAGCAGACAATACGTTATGTCTGGAATTCAGAGCCACTTCCTCCCCCAGCCAAGCTGTCCCTCATCAAGTTCCCCGACTTTGGTTTCTTCAGGGCAAAATTCAGTGTCTGGATCTGCACTGCCCTCTTCTGGTCATTCAGTTAACACGAGGAGCCCCTTTGGAAATCGCAGCAGCTCTTCCCAGTCCCGATTTTTCTGCCAACCAGGCTTGTTTCCACACAATGACTCATAAGTGAGATAATGAGGGGCAAGAACAAGATAAAATATTTACTGTAATTTACATTTGGAGGAAAAACTTTAGTCTTAAATTGCCTGTAGAAAGAATGTGACCTACAGAGGATTTTGCAATGATTTAACCCTTTGTATCTTTGATAAAGCATACATTTACATTTTTTCCCTGATCAGAGTATTTATTGAGACCACATAAATATAAAAAGGTGTCATTTAGAAAGTGAACATGTGTCTAAGAATTTTCACACTAGCTTGTAAACACTAACATAACTCATCCATCCATCCTTGGATTTTCCTTGAGATATTTACTAGGTCAATCATACGATGCTTTTGAGGACATGAAAGCGAGAGATAAGAATCTCAATCTCAAGAAGCTTGTTTGTAAGAAAGTTAATGACGACTCTAAAAGAAGACAAACAGGGTAATGCGTCCTTGCAGAAGCTGCTAGTGCCGGGCTAGGCACCTTCCCCAGTCCAGCAGCTGCAGGCTGGGCTGCTAAGAGCTTACCCTGACCTCTTCCGCAGACAACAGCTGGCAGATGCCTAAGGGGTACCACCACCCACTCTCCACCCTTCCCATCCAGGGTGGCCAGTAGCCAGTGACTGAGGGGGGTCCTTTCTCTGGCCTCAAAGCCTGGTGGCAGGCATGTGTTTTATTTATCTTCCTATGCCTCATGGCCACAGGAAAATCCCATTACAGAGGAGTGAACCTGTGGAAATAATTGAACTCCAGGGTCCTTCCTAGTGCCCATTTGCCCTTTTCCTTCTTAGGATCTCAGTAGCCAGGCCAGATCCTCTCTCCATTCAACAAGCCTCTAGCTTTCCAGCCACTGTGCCTTGTTAGCTCAGGCTGTTCTGCTCAGAGGCTACCTGGTAGAACAGAAAGGAACCGCAAAGCGCATAATTTAGGGCAAATCACTTCTCCATAGAAATCTTGCATACAGTGTCCAGCTCCTGTCAGTATACAGTAGGTGCTCAAGATGCTTCATTCTCTAGCTCTCCACATTACGATAGAACACGTTTGTATCCTCCTTCCCACCCAAATTCACATGTTGCAATGTAACCTCCGTTGGAGAGTATTAGGAGGTGGGGGCTTTGGAAAGGGATTAGGTCACGAGGGTAGGGTGCTCATGAATAGGATTAGTGCCCTTAGAAGAGACCCCCCCGAGCTCCCTTCCTGCTTGCTATGTGAGGACACACAGAGAAGTTAACCGTGGGCGAACCAGGAAGAGGTCCCTCACCAGACACCTTGATCTTGGACTTCAGGTTCCAGAGCTATGAAAAATGAATTTGTTGCTTATAAGCCACCTGTTCTCTGGTATTTAAAGCAGCCTGAATAGTATCCATCTTCCACCCAGTCCACTTTTGAAGAGTCTTCCTCTGTTCCCATAACCTAACAGCCCCCCTTGCAAATCTCATCTTTTCCAAAAAGGCTCCTGCAATGACTGATGCTGACTGATCTTAGAGTCGAAGTCATTTTTCTCCAATTTGCATGGGATAGGATCTTTCTAATGTAAGAATTAACTCTACAAAATCTAATATCCACCCCCCCTCCCATTTTTTTTTTTTTTAAACACTTGGGTTGTCATTAGGGCTTTCCCAAATATTCTGATTTTTTCAGGGAACAGAGTTGGATGACTTTGGCCCAAGGTCCCTGAAGCTGGGTGTGACCATGTGGAATGCAGTGGTCAATGAACAGCAGGGAGCTGAGCCACTTTGTTGTTGAAACACTAAAAAGCTGTGTAATATTTGGCATGTTCTTGTTCCCTCAGCTGGAGCAAAGAACAATGTGCACTTGTAATCTGAGCCAGAAATCTTTTCTGCCCAATGTAGCTTATGATGACTGTTGCACCCAGTTTGCTTTCACGAGATGAAATCGACAGTATCTATGTGTCTGTGTATGTGTCTGACCTAACTGCAATGTAAAGGAGAAAGAGGGGGCATTACATTGTAACACTATGTATTCAATATGTAAAGGCACTCGGCTGACAACACCAAGACGTAAGGAAGTAGAGGCTTGCACCTACACATCTCATCACCTCAATGCACCGCTTGCAAGGGCAGACTCTTACAAATGTGCCAGTGACGCAAAGACCACTGCTGTCGCCGACATGATTACCCAGAAATACATACACGTCTTAGGGAAGTTTTTGACAGGAGAGAGTTTAATTCTCCCTCCACTGGCAAATGCAGTTACATTTCTGAGAAAATGAAGTGGATTTGGAACTATGCCCCAAATACTTTGTGTTTAAGTATAAACAGGAGTCTTTTTTTTTTCTTTTTTTTCCCTTGAGATGGAGTCTCACTCCGTTGCCCAGGCTGGAGTGCAGTGGTGCTATCTCAGCTCACTGCTAGCTATTCTCCTGTTTCAGCTTCCTGAGTAGCTAGGATTACAGGCGTATGCCACCATGCCTGGCTAATTTTTGTATTTTTAGTAGAGACCGGGTTTCACTATGTTGACCAGGCTCGTCTTGAACTCCTGACCTCAGATGACCCACCTGCCTTGGCCTCCCATAGTGGTGGAATTATAGGCTTGAGCCATCGTGCCCGGCCCAGGAGTTGTATTCTTAATCTAGGCCTAAACATAAACCTACACTTAGCCTATGTTTTAAGTAAAACCCTACATGTTTTTGCCTATGTAAAGGTCTGTTCAGATGTTGGACAGTTGTGCAGGATATGGGACAGTTCACTCTAGTGCGATCTGCCTGAATACTGCAGGACATCCACCATCTGACCCTGCCAGGTAATCCAAGTCACACCCCAGCTCCAACTGTCCTGATGATGAAAAATGCCCCCAAGTGTTGCCAATGTGGCCCTTAGAAGCTGGTTTTTCCTTTCTTGAAGAGCACGGAAGCCTTTTTCCAGAAGGATGCCATCTATGTGTCATCTGGATACCTACTAGGACCTGGCACAGAGTTGGGTTGAAAGTAGCTTCCTGACTCTATTGAACCAAGTCTTTAAAGCCGATTCTGTTAAGCCAATTTTTGTCTCACCAGCACATGCTGAAGGGTTATTCCTATGGACTGAGCCTCCAGGACTCCATCTGTGATGGTGGGGCCGGAGCCCTGACATGGGACAGCACAGTGGCTACCCTGAAGGCTGGATACACAGAGATATCCCCCAGGCTAGCACTCTCAAGTGTCATGGATATTTCTAGAACATCCCTAAGTTTCCCTCACTTGGCTGTGACAGCTCATCCACAGGGCCTTCCCCTGGGGTTACCACCCCATCAGTGCCTTCACAGTATTCGCTGGAGATGGCAGAGCATGGCTGGGCTGGGTCAGCTGAGAACAGCTGTCCCTACGGAACAGGAGCACATTGGAGGCAGCATGTATTCTAGATTGCTCTGGAAAAAGTGACTTTTCCAAATTCTGGTGGCCCTCTGTCTCCAACACAGCATACCTGGCTGACCTCTAGCTTGGCCCAAGAGGGGTTTCCCTCATTCCTTGTTCTCCACAGCTTTGTGTCAAAGCGGGATTCAGGAGGATTCTCCTCCACTAGCAGCTCATTTCCTGTTGGCATGGTTTGAAAAGCCAGGTAAGGTCTGGGGATAAGTAATCCCTACCGCTCCCCTCCCCCACCCCCACTTGACAGCTGTGAGGATTTTCTAAAGGGCTGATCAACAATCTGATTCCTGTGGACCCTGCTCTACTGGTTTCAAAAATCATACTGCATTGTGGTGCTTGAGGGGGCATCCTGCCCTTAGAGTTCCTGTTTTAGCATTATCCTAGGTCCCAGCTAGGTGGCGGCTTTCCTCTGCCTCTGAAGGTAGACGGTAGCAGCAGAGGGCAGAAGCCAGCTGTTCCTTGACTCCAAACCTCATTTCTAGGGCTGTCACTCCATGATGGCAAGAGGCATCATCTCTGGCAGACAGCAGAGGGTGGCAGGAGACTGAAGATCTCATTTTGCCCATTTGAGTGATTCCTCTCTGGCCCCATTCTTATTTCCTGTCATGTTTCCACTTTCTGCCTCTGTTCATATATAGGCTTTAGCACACGACAGACATTTGACATTCTGCAACTCTAAGATGTTCAGTTTTCTGATTATTGAATACCTAGACCTTCTTAATGAGCCTGAATCTCATTTCCATTCTCATTTCAGGTAGGCCAGGTTGAAACGAGCCGTAAGTTTTCATAAAGAAGCTTACTAGAAAAAAAAAGAAATGAGAGAGGCTGTAGCGTGTGGGGATTTCCACTGGCATAACACTTGAAAGAAATCGAGGAAGCGATTACTATAAAAGTCAGAATCATTGTTAATTTGGGTAGCAGAGACTGGACTGTGGGTGGCCTGGAAAAGTTCTACATCTTGATTTACATGCTGGGCTACAAGGGTGTTCAGCTTATAATAATTTGTCAAGCTATGCATTTTTGTATAGTATGTGTATATACTTTTCAGTAAAAAGTTAATTTAATCAAAAGGCAGAGATTGTCAGGCTGGATTAAAAATCACCACCCGACTTTAGATTCTAAGAAACAAGTAGGTTGAATGTAAAATAATGGAAAAAAAGACATGGAGTAAACAACCACAAGAAAGCAGAAGTGGCTATAGATCTGCCCCTAATACTGAAACACCAAAATATACCAAGCAAAATGGACAGAAATGTGGGGGAAAGATAATCCAGCAATCGTTGGATACTTCAGTACCCCACTTTCAATAACAGATGGAAGGGCCAGACAGAAGGGTGAGGAAAGAGAAGACTTGAATTAACAATATAAACCAACTAGACCTACTGACATCTATAGAACATGTCACCTATTAACAGAATATATACTCGCCAGGGCATAAAAATAAAAATAGGGTAAAATAATAAAAAGTGTGCTCTTCAGTCACAATGGAGTAAAATTAGAAATCAATAGCAGAAAATATCAGGAAACTCACAAATATGTAATACCACCCCTAAATAACCAATGGGTCGAGGAGGAAATAAAAAAATTCAGAAATTGGCTGGGCGCAGTGGCTCGCGCTTGTAATCCCAGCACTTTGGGAGACTGAGGTGAGTGGATCACCTGAGGTCAGAAGTTTGAGATAGGCCTGCTCAATACAGTGAAACCCATCTCTACCAAAAAAATACAAAAATTAGCTGGGCATGGTGGCAGTAGTCCCAGCTACTTGGGAGGCTAAAACAGGAGAAATGCTTACACCCAGAAGGCAGACGGGACAGTTAGCCGAGGTCACACCACTGCACTCCAGCCTGGGCAACAGAGATAGACTCTGCCTCAAAAAATTCAGAAACTGCTTTGAGATAAATGAAAAGAAAGAGCAATATGCCAAAAATTTATAGGATGCAGCTAAAGCAAAGCCTATAGGATAATTCATCATTATAGATGTCTATATATAGAAAGAAGAAAAAGAAAAAACTTGTATGTGAATGCTAGAAAAGGGAATGAAGTACTGATACATGCAAAAGTATAAATGGAACTTGGAAATACTATGCTAAGTGAAAGAAGCCATTCGCAAAATATGTGATTCCATTCACGTGAAATTCCAGAACAGATCAATCTATAGAAACAGAAGGTAGAACAGGAGTTACTTAGGGCTGAAGGAGGATCGGGGTGGTGGATAAAGTGATGACTGCTAAAGGGTGTAAGGTTGCATTTTGAGTTGATGAAATGCTGTTAAATTGACGGGTGATGAGTGCAAGTATCTGAATATACTAAAACCATTTGAACTGTATACTAACTGGGTGACTTGGCTGGTATCTGGATTACATAAAGTTTTTTAAAAAGTGTTTACAAACATTGCTGTAATTAGCTTTGAATTAGCTCATCAGCATGAGTCAGACATTTGGGAGGATCTGTAAATTCAGATCTAACCAATGTAATATTAAACATTCAGAGTTTTATTAATCTTCATCCAACTATTTTTATGCTAATACTATCGTAGAATGAACTCTTTTATATTTAATGTCTTCAGCATTTTAAAATATTTCAATCTAAATTTATTTTTTGTAATTAGCTATTTTAAAAGTCTATATATAATTTCAAGGAGTGGAAGTGCTCAAGTTTATGTAATAATTCTTCCTTATCCCCTGTAAGAAACTGTTAAACCATTTTCCAAAGTGGTTGTACGATTTTGCATATCCACCTAAAATATATCAGAGTTCTAGTTGCTCTACATCCTCACCAGTGCTCTATGTTGTTAGCTTTTAAAAGCTATTCTGGCCAGACATGGCGGTTTACCCCTGTAATCCCAGCACTTTGGGAGGCAGAGGTGGGTTCGAGACCAGCCCCGCCAACATGGTGAAACCCCATTTCTACTAAAAATATAAAAGATTAGCTGGATGGGGTGACAGGGGCCTGTAATCCCAGCTACTTGGGAGGCTAAGGTAAAACAATTGCTTGAACCTGGAAGGCCGAGGTCACACCGGTATACTCCAGCCTAGGCAACAAGAGCAAAACTCCCTCTCAAAAAAAAAGTGATGTTCTAATAGGTGTGCAGCAATACCTAATTGTAGCTTTGATCTGCATTTCTGTAATTATGCTGATGAATATCTTGTCATGTGTTTATTTGCTACTCATATCTTTCTGTTGGGTAAATGTCTGTTCACATCTTTTTCCATTTTTCTAAAAGTTGGCTTATTTGGTTTCTTATTGAATTGTGAGAGTTTTTAAAATCTGTTATTTATACAAGGGCTTCATCAGATATGTGATTTACAAATATCCTCCCTCAGTGTGTGGCTTGCCTTCATTGTCTTAAACAGTATGTTTAGAAGAAATGACATTTAAAATTTTTATGGCCCAATTTATTAACTTTTAATTATTTGATTTTGCTAACTTTGTTTGCAGAGACTATTTTTGTGTGGCAGGAAATACGGAGATGTTGAAGAATATTGAGCAGGGGAGCAGCATACTGAAAGACATTAGGACAAAAATTGGTTTGATTGTAGACATCAATATAAATTGAAGTAGAAATAAATCTAGAGTAAGAAAAATTAGTTGTTACAATAAATTAGGTGTGAAATAAATGAGGAATTTAGGTAAGTATAGTAACAACCAGAATTATACCTTACTAAAATTTCATGTCTGCTTAACTAGAATGTGCTAATGATTGAATAGATGTACTTATAGCCAGGGTTGCTTTGGATGACTCCAAAGGGAAATCCAGAGACTTCCCTGATCTGTATCATGAGGAGGCCCAACCTCCTTAATCCTATTTGGCCTGTCCCTCAATTTGTGTGTGTGTGTGTGTGTGTGTGTGTGTGTGTGTGTGTGTGTGTGTGTGTCTGTGTGTGTATCATGGCTTTCCATTCAGTCAGGAAACAAACATTCTAGGATGCAATTTAGTGATAATGCTTGTATCTAATTAGCTATTGCTAAGACCCCATTTAGGGTCTTAAAACAACCATTGGCTGGGCATTGTGGCTCAGGCCTATAATCCTGGCACTTTGAGAGGCCAAGGTGGGCAGATCACTTGAGGTCAGGATTGTGAGACCAGCTTGGCTAACATGGCAAAACCCTATCTCTACTAAAAATATAAAAATTAACTGGGTCTGGTGGTGGGTGCCTGTAATCTCAGTTACTCAGGAGGCTGCAGTAAGACACTCACTGGAACCCAGGAGGCAGAGGTACCACACACTAGCCTGGGCAGCACAGTGGCTGTCTCAAAAAAACAAAACAGAAAAAAAAAAAAAACCCACCCATCATTTACTTATGATTCTGAAGATTAACCATTTGGGCTGGGAACAGCTGGGTGGTTCTTCTGGTTCCTTCCAGGCCATCTCCTTGGCTACAGATGGCTTTGTTGATCTTGGCTGAACTCTCTCAAATGTCTTGGCTCTCTCAAATGTGCCTTGGCTAGCTTATCGAGGCCCAGGCTCAGCCTTAACAAGTGCCTTCCACAGTATTTCATTGGACAAAGTCAAAGGCAGCCAAGATTCAAGGAGTGCGTACAAGGAGGGGAATAATTGTAGGCATTTTTGCAAACAATTCTATTTCAGTGCTTATCCTCAGACCTGAGATATGGTTACATTTGTGACATGCCTGGAAAAGAAAAGCATCCTAGAGACCCTTCTAGGACTTACTGGCAAAGAAAGTATTTCTAAGATAAACTTTCATTAAATTCATTGTAGCGGGATCTGGGAATTGGGATCTAAAGGGGAAATCTCAACTCTTGTTGTTTGCTTCCCATAAGAATAAGAAACAGCAGCATTATCAAATGCTGTACTTTGCTACAAATATTAACCGGCAACAATTGACCCCCTCTGGGACTTTCCATGTAGTTATTTACTAGAAGCTGTTACTGTAATTTTCAACCGTGCTGTGATCTATGAGATTATTTTTCTTTTAGCTGTGCTGGGTTTTCAGATGCATTAATATAGCTTAATATCTCTTCCTGTTGCTTCTTTAATTAAAAGCTTGTTGGATTTCCAAATAGGAAATAACATACACAAGCACTGGTAATACGGGCTGCTAATAATTAGGAGAAAAACCTCAGCAAGGAACACCATCAACCAGGCCTGAGGGATCTTATGACTGGGCAAAAAGGCCAGGGAAGGATGGCAGGGCAGTGATCTGGCTCTGAGCAGCTGGCCTCCCTGACAGGGGCTGCTGCAGATGGAGGGCAGCCTGAATATAGTGCATGTGCCCTATCCTGAGCTGGATGTTCGAGTCCTGGGTCCCAGAGGAGAGCTCAGGTCTGTCTTACCAATCCCTTTCCGGCTTCCCCAAGTCCCTCATTTCTCTACTCCTGGCGGCTTTTGCCCCTTTTGGTCCAGGACGCAGGAAACCGTTCCTCTAGTTCTAAGAATCGGTCACTAGATGGCAGCAGCTGTTCGGATTAAAGTGCCTCCCTGAGCTCCACAGGCCCGGGGCGAGTGCAGGCAGGGTCTGAAGACAGCTTCTCTCTGGTACCCTCATTCTCTCTCCCCCACCTTTGCTCTTCACTTCTCATCCCTTCCTCATCCCGTTTAAACATTAGATTCCTTCTGGCAGCGGTGTTTGCGTGATTTCGAAGGTAGGGGAAATGTGGTAGGGTGGGGTGGAAAAAAAATGGAGTTTGTGGGTTCCTCAAGAACCTTAGGTGCCCTCTAAGGGCACAGATCGAACTCCAGCCAAGAAAGGAACAGCGACTGCTCCCCTCTCTCATGCCATGAGCACTGGCCTCTCCAAAGTATCTCCGCTGAGCTGTTCTACAGGCCCCTCGCACCGTTAGGTCAAAAACTGAAATCTTAGTGGTGCACGGTGGCCCACACGCCTGTAATCCCAGCATTTTGGGAGGCCAAGGCAGGTGAATCACTTGAGGTCAGAAGTTCGAGACCAGCCTGGTCGACATGGTCAAACCCTGTCTCTACTAAAAAATACAAAAAATAAAAATAAAAAAAGCTTGCTGTGGTGGCAGGCACCTGCAATCCCAGCTACTCAGAAGGCTGAGGGAAGAGAGTCGCTTGACTCCAGGAGGCGGAGGTAACAGTGAGCTGAGATTGCGCCACTGCACTCCAGCCTGAGTGACAAGACCGAAACTCCATCTCAATAAAAATCAAACAAAAATTTAACTCATACTTCCTTCTCTCCATCCTCTTCGACCCCAATCCATTCTTCTTTTCATAGTTCCATCCTTGTTGATGTCACTTTTTTTTTTGAGGCAGAGTCTCACTCTGTCACCCAGCCTAAAGTGCAGTGGCACCATCTTGGTTCACTGCAACCTCTGCCTCTCAGGTTCAAGCGATTCTCCTGCCTCAGCCTCTGTAGTAGCTGGGATTGCAGGTGCCCGCCACCACACCCATCTAATTTTTGTATTTTTAGTAGAGACAGGGGTTTCACCATTTTGGCCAGGCTGGTCTCGAACTCATGATCTTAGGCTCCCACTCACCTTGACCTCCCAAAGTGCTCGAATTACAGGCGTGGGCCACCAAGTCCAGCCTGATGTCACTTTTTAATTCAATCATTTCTGAAGCTAAAAGCCATCCTGTTTTCTTACATAACTCTAGCCCCTTTTCCAGTCTGCTACCCTGCTGCTCCCTGACTTCATGTCTGCCCCCAACCCTTCCTTTCCTCTCCGTTTGTAATGAATAATGGAGCTGTTTTTTGGATCACTTATTCGTTTAATTACAGAGGCCCTAGTATTGACACGGGATACAGGGGTGACATCCAAGCTGAAACTTTATGGATAAGTTGAAGTTGACCAGGCATATAGGGGCAACAGCGTTCTTGATGGAGATTTCAGTGGGAGTGACTTTGCCTGGAATGAGACACTTGACAACGTCCATAGACATTTTTGGTTGTTACAATCTGGGGAGGGAGGGAGTGGGGTTTGCTCCTGACATCTAGTGGGGAGAGGCCAAGGATGCTCTAAACATCCTACAATGCCCAGGACAGTCCCCAACAAGTATTTATCTCCCAAATATTAGTAGTGCTAAGCTTCAGAGAGCCTATGATAAAGCTGCAGAGACAAGACGGCTTTTTGAGAAACTGGAAGAGTTATTAGAATGAAGCTGACTTGATGGTAGATAAGCTTTTTGATGTGGGGCAGGGAGATGGGATTTTAATTTATAGGCCCCTGACTGGGGCTGCTGCCTTTCTTTCAGAGATGCCCTGCCCAGAGAGGAGGAATCTAGAGAGGTAGTCTGGCTTTGCTGAGCTGTGGTGGGGCTCTGCCCAGTTTGAACTTCCAGTGGCTCCGTTTACACTGTGAGGGGAAAACAGCCCACTCAAGCCTCAATAGTGGCGGACATCCCCTGTGCCCCATCAAGCTCAGGCATCCCAGGTTGACTTCAGACTGCTGTGCCAGCACCAAGAATTTCAAGCCAGTGAATCTTAGCTTGCTGGGCTCCATGGGGGTGGGATCTGAGCTAGAACTCTCGTCTCCCTGGCTGCAGCACCCTTTCCAGGGGAGTGACGGTTCTCTGACTGGCATTCCAGGCACCACACTGGGTTATGAAAAAGAAATCTCCTGCAGCTAGCTCAGTGTCTGCCCAAATGACGCCCTGTTTTGTGCTTGAAACCCAGGGCCCTGGCCGTGTAGGCACCGGAGGGAATCTCCTGGTCTGCGGGTTGCAAAGACCGTGGGAAAAGTGTAGTATCCAAGCCAGAGCGCACCATTCCTCATGGCACAGTCCCTCAGCTTGCCTTGGCTAGGAGACGGAGTTCCTTGACCCCCTTGCGCTTCCCAGGTGAGTTGACATCCCACCCTGCATCTGCTCACCCTCTGTGGGCTGCACCGACTGTCTAACCACCCCAAGTGAGATGAGCCAGGTACTTCAGTTGGAAATGCCGAAGCCGCCTGCCTTCCGCGTTGATCTTGCTGGGAGCTGCAGACCAGAGTCGTTTCTCTTGGCCATCTTGCCAGACACTCCCTGTATCTGTCTTTAGCTCTAATACCATTTGCTCTATATATCTGTGTGCCCCAGCATTGGGTGCATATATATTTACAATGATTTTATCCTCTTGCTCAGTTGACCTCTTCATCATTATATAATGACATTCTTTGGCTCTTCTCAGTTTTTTAAAAAAATCTATTTTGCCTGATCTAAGTATAGGTACTCCTGCTTTTTGGTTTCCATTGGCTGGAATATCTATTTCCACATCTTTATTTTCAGTCTGTATTTGTCTTTATATGTGAAGGGTATATCTTATAGGCAGCAGGTAATTTGGGGAAAAAAAAAAAAAGCCAAAAACAAGACCCAATCAGCCACTGTCTTTCGATAGGAGAGTTTAGTCTATTTACTTCAATGGTATTGATAAGTAAAAACTTACTGCCATTTTGTTGTTTTCTGGTTGTTTTGTGGTCTTTTCCTCCTTTTCTTCCTTTCCGTCTTACTTTCGGTAAAGGTGATTTCTGGTGGTATAATTTTTTACTTTTAATTTTTTGTGTATCTGTTGTATGTTTTTTGAGATTACAATGAGGCTTGCAAATGCTATATTACAATCCATTAATTTAAACTGATGACAACACTGATTGCAGAAACAAATGAGCAAAAAGAAAACCAATAAAAACTCCATAAAACTCCCCCACTTTGTTTTTATTTATATCTTATTGTACTGTATCTTTAGAAGTTGTGGTTATGTGATTGGTTCATCTTTTAGTCTTTCTGTTTAAGAGTAGTTTACACACACCAATTACAGTGTTATAATATTCAGTGTTTTTCTGTGTCTTTACTATTACCCAGAAGTTTTGTACCTTTGAATGTTTCTTATTGCTCATTAATGCCTCTTCTCTCCTCCCCCTTCCTTTCTTTCTCCCTCCCTTTAGCATTTCTTTTAGGACATGTCTGGTGTTGATAAAAAACCTTCAGTTTCTTGTTTTAAATCTGTGAAAGTCTATTTCTCCACGTTTGAAGGGTGTTTTCACTGGATATACTATTCTAGGAGAAAAGTTTTATCTTCCAGCACTTTGAATATGGCACACCGTGCTCTCCTGGCCGGAAAGATTTCACTGAAAAGTCTGCTGCCAGATGTATTGGAGTTCCATTGTATGCTATTTGTTTCTTTTCTTTTGATGCTTTTAGGATCCTTTCTTTATCCTTGATCTTTGGGTGTTTGATTATTAAATGCTTAGAGGTAGTTTTCTTTGGGTTAAATCTGCTTGGTGTTCTCTAACCTTCTACTTGAACATTGATCTTTTCCTAGGATTGGGAAGTTTTCTGTTATTATTCCTTTGAATAAACTTTCCACTCCTATCTCTTTCTCAAACTTTTAAGGCCAGTAACTCTTGGATTTCCCCTTTTGAGGCTATTTTCTAGATCTTGTAGGCATGCTTCATTCTTTTATTCTTTTTTCCTTCGTGTCCTCTGAGCGAGCATTTTCAAATGGCCTGTCTTTAAGATCAGATTGTTTCTTTTCCATCAATTCTGTACTTAAGAGACTCTTATGCGTTCTTCAGGTTATCAGTTGCATTTTTCAACTCTCAAATTTCTTCTCAATTCTATCTCTGTTAAATTTATTGATAGAATTCCGAGTTCTCTGTGTTATCTTGAATTTCATTGAGCTTTCTTAAAACAGCTATTTTGAATTCTCGGTCTGAAAGGTTGCACATATCGGTTTCTCCAGGACTTGCCCTGGTTTCTTATTTAGTTCATTTGGTGAAGTCATGGTCTTGATGCTTGTGGATGTTTGTTGGTGTCTTGGCATTCAAGAGTTAAGTAGTCTTCACAGCCTGGGCTTGTTTGTACCCATACTTCTTGGGAAGGTTTTTCAGGTATTTGAAGGGAGTTGGGAGTTGTAGCTAAGTTGTATGTGCACTGGGGGCATCCCCAACACAGTAATACTGTGATTCCTGCAGTCTCATAGAGGTATTCATAGAAACCTTGGTCTTGGATACAATCTGGAAGAATTATCTAGATTACCAGGCAGAGATTATTCTCTTCCCTTACTTTCTTTCAAACAAATAGTCTCTCAGAGAGCTGGGTTAGGAGTGGGGGTGACACAAGCACCCCTTTGGACAAGTCCCAGCCACCACCACTGGGACTGCACTGGGTCATACCTGAAGCTGTCACACACTGCATCTCACCCAAGGCCTGCTGTAACCACTAATTGACTATCGCTGATGTTCACTCAAGGTCCCACAGCTTTACATGCAGCAAGTGATAAAGCCAGCCAGGCTTGTTTCCTTCCCTTCAGGGTGGTAAGTTCCTTCAGTTTCTGAGTGGGTCCAGAGATGCCATCTGGGAGCCAGGAGTCAAAAACTTCAGAGATCTACCTGGTGCTCTGTTCTATTGTGGCTAAACTGGCAGTCAAACCACGAGACAAAAGCCTTGCCACTCTTCCCTTCTCTTTCCCCAGGCCTAAGAACCTCTCCCCACGGACACCACCACCATAGACCAATGGCAGTGGTGTACTGTCAGGTTACTGCTGATGTTCACATAGGGCCCAAGTGCTCTTCAGTCAGCTTGTGGTGAGGGCTGCCAGGCCTGGGACTCACCCTGGGCAGTGGGCTTTCCTCCAGCCCAGGGCAGGTCCAGAAATGCCATGCCAGTGCCAAGGCCTGGAATTAGGGACCACAAGAGCCTGCTTAGTGCTGTACCCCACTGTGTCTAAGCTGTTACCTAAGCTACAAAACTAAGTCCTTTTTTACTTTTCCCTCTGCTTTTCTTAAGCAGGAGTCTCTCACCATCACCACCGCAGCTGGGAATGTGCTGGGTCTCACCTGAAGCCAGCACATCTCAGTCTTACATAAGGCCCTTGACATAGTACTTGAGTATTGCTGCTGGTTCTTCAGTGCCCAAGGGCCCCCTCTTTACTCATGGGGCCTCGTGACTGCCTGATGCCTTATCGTTCTGTTGCTGAGCTGGTATTCAAGATGCAAGATGAAGTTCCCTTCACTCTTCCATCTCTTCTCTTCAAGCAGAAAGGAGTCACTTTGTTGCTGTGAGTTGTGCTGCCTGGGGTTGGGGGAGGGATGGTGTAAGTACCGGCATCTCAGTAGGTCACATGCCCTCCATATTCACTAGCTCTGAGCTCAGCACAGCACTAGGATTTGCTTAGGAATTGCAGTCCTTGTGGCCCAAGTTGCCTTTCAAGTTTATTTGGCACCCCAGAGCACTTTTGACAAAACTCAGGTTCTGACCACTAGGAGTGGCGATTCCCCTCTGGGAAACGCTGGTCTACAGACTCCACCATGGGCAGGCATCAGCTGAGTTTAGCCCAGTTTTGCTTTCTGCCATGGCAGGGCAGTACTAAGTTCAACGCAGGGTCCCACAATCACCGAGATCTCCCTTCCCCTACGGCATAGATGCTCCATACCACACAGCCACTGATGGGGAATGTGGGGAGGGTGGCAATGGGAAGTCAAGACTGTCTTTTCTACCCTCCACAGTGCCTCTTTCAGTGATATGAAGTTAAAACCAGGTGCTGTGATTGCTCACCTGACTTTCGGTTCTTATGAGGTGTTTTTTTGGGTGTAGATTGTTATTAGTGTCCTGTGGGATGGTGGGAATAACTGGTGAAAGCTTCTATTCTGTCTTGCTCTGCCCTCTCTGAGAATAACATTTAAATTGGTGGACTTTGAGGAAAACAGATTATTTTCTACAATGTGGGTGAGTCTTATCCAGCCAGATGAAGACCTGAATAGAACACAAAGACCAACCCTTGCCCAAGTAAGAAAAACAAGCTGGTGCCATTCCTTCTGAAATTATTCCAAACAATTGAAAAGGACGGACTCCTCCCTAACTCATTTGATGAGGCCAGCATCATCCCGATACCAAAACCTGGCAGAGACACAACAAAAAAAACGACACTTCAGGCCAATATCCCTGATGAACATTATGCGAAAATCCTCAATAAAATACTGGCAAATCGAATCCAGCAGCACACCAAAAAGCTTATGAACCATGATCAAATCAGCTTCATCCCTGGGATGCAAGGCTGGTTCGACATATGCAAATCAACAAACATAATCCATCGCATAAACAGAACCAATGACAATAACCACATAATTAACTCAATAGATGCAGAAAAGGCCTTTGACGAAATTTAACATCCTTTCATGTTAAAAACTCTCAAACTAGAAATTGATGGAATATATCTCAAAATAAGCTATTTATGACAAACCCACTGCCAATGTCATACTGAATGGTCAAAAGCTGGAAGCATTTCCTTTGAAAACCAGCACAAGATGAGGATGCCCTCTCTCACCACTCCTATTCAACACAGTATTGGAAGTTTTGGCCAGGACAATCAGGCAAGAGAAAGAAATAAAGGGTATTCAAATAGGAAAAGAGGAAGTCAAATTCTGTTTGCAGACAACATGATTGTATATTTAGAAAATCCCATTGTCTCTGCCCAAAAGCCCCTTAAGCCGATAAGCAACTTCAGCAGTCTTAGGATGCAAAATCAGTGTTCAAAAATTATGAGCATTCCTATACACCAGCAATAGACAAGCAGAGAGCCAAATCATGAACAAACTCCCGTTCACAATGCCTACAAAGAGAATAAAATACCTAGGAACACAGCCAACAAGGGATGTAAAGGACCTCTTCAAGGATAACTATAAGCCACTGCTCAAAAAAGAAAGGACACCATCAATGGAAACACATTCCATACTCATGAACAGGAAGAATCAATATTGTGAAAATGGCCATACTTCCCAAAATAATTCATAGATTTAATGGCACTCCCATCAAATTGACATTCTTCACAGAATTAGGAAAAACTAGTTTAAAATTCATATGGAAAAAAGAAGCCCATATAGCCAAGTCAATCTTAAGTAGAAAGAACAAAGCTGGAGGCATCATGCTACTTGACTTCAAACTATACTACTAGAGTACAGTAGCCAAAACAGCATGGTACTGGTACCAAAAGACATATAGACCAATGGAATAGAGACCTCAGAAATAAGATCATATATGTAACAATTATCTAATCTTGGACAAATCTGATGAAAACAAGCAATGGGAAAAGGATTCCTTATTTAATAAATGGTGCTGGGAAAACTGGCTAACCATATACAGAAAACTGAACCCTTCATCTTTTACAAAAATTAAGATGAATTAAAGACTTAAATGTAAAACCCAAAACCACAAAAATCCTTGAAGAAAATCTAGGCAATGCCATTTCATGACATAGGCATAGACAAAGATTTTATTATGAAGTCACCGAAAGCAATTGCAACAAAAGCCAAAATTGGCAAATGAAATCTAATTAAACTAAAGAGCTTCTGCACAGATAAAAAGCTATCAGAGTGTTGTGAGAGTCCACAGAATGGGAGAAAAATTTTGCAATCTACCCGTCTGACAAAATTCTAACATCCAGAGTTTACAAGGAACTTAAATTTACAAGAAAAAAACCCATCAAAAAGTGGGCAAAGGACATGAACAGACGCTTCGCAAAAGATGACAATTATGCAGCTAACAGAGGCAAAAAAGCTTATCACTGATCATTAGAGAAACGCAAATCAATACCACAATGACATACCACCTCATACCAGTCAGAATGGTGATTCAAATTAACAAGTCAACAAAAGATGCTGGCAAGGCTGTGGAGAAATAGGAATGCTTTTGCACTGTTGCTGGGAGTATAAATTATTTCAGCCACTGTGGAAGACAGTATGGCAATTCCTCAAAAACCTAAAATCAGAAATACCATTTGACCCAGCAATCCCATTACTGGATACATACCCAAAGGAATACAAATCACTGTTATAAAGATACATGTACACATATGTTTATTGTAGCACTATTCACAATAGCAAAGATATGGAGCCAACCCAAATGCCCATCAATGATAGACTGCATTAAAAAAAATGTGGTACATATACACAGTACTATGGAATACTGTGCAGCCATAAAAAGGAATGAGATCATGTCCTTTGTAGGGACATGGATGAAGCTGGAAGCCATTATCTTCAGCAAACACACACAAGAACAGAAAACCAACCACGGTTTCACTCATAAGTAGGAGATGAACAATGAGACACATGGACACAGGGAGGGGAACATCACACCCTGAAGCCTGTTGGTGGGGAGCAAGGGGAGGGAGTGCATCAGGACAAATAGCCAATGCATGTGGGGCTTAATGTCTAGGTGACAGGTTGGTAAGTGCAGCAAACCACCATGGCACAGGCTTAACAGACCTGCACATTCTGCACATGGTATCCTGGAACTTAGTGAAATTGAAAAAAGAGAAGTATATGAAATCATTGCCAAGCTCACCTCTTCATAAATTCCTTCTCTCAAGGATCTTGGTTTAAGTTCTCGCTACCTTTTTAGTTCTCTAGTATTTTTAAGTACCTATTTTAAAAACAGATTCCTAGACATTTCTAGTTGTTTTTAGAGGGAGAGTTGGTCTGAAACCAGCTATTTTGTCATTACCAGAAGCATAAATCTGATTACTCATCTTTGAAGTATATACAACTTTCTGACACCAAGTGCTTATAAGAGGCTCGTGTAGAACAAACAGGGCTCTGTTTCAAACTAAGTAAAATTTTATGACCCAGGGTTTGGTGTATAAGTTCATTTAACTTTTCTATAAACTGCATAAACATTCGTGGAATTTTTCTTTTTACCCATTGCTACAAAGAATTTAGGATTCCTGTGTTTGTATTTCTAATTCTTCTTTTTACCTTAGAGACTTCCAGGAAGATGGAGAAATTCTAACATTATAAATGCTATCTTTAAATCAGAAGTCTGACCTCATTTTTATTTTAAATAGATCTCTCTGGCTACTGCGTGAAATATTAATTCAAATAGCAAATGACTAGAATAAACCTAAGTATACATGAATACAAGATAAATTATAAATTCATTTAATAAATCATAGCGATTAAAAATTAGATAGCTTTCTAGGTCATGACATGGAAATATTTCCAAGTATTATTGAGTGAAAAAAGCAAGGTGTAGAACAATGTGTGGTATTACTGCTACCATTTGTGTGAAAGAAGATTTTGTATGTTTCTAAGTACATAGTCTGTCTCTGGAATAAAATGTAAAACTAACATAAAGCTACCAGTTTTTAGAAAAGTTGCTTAGGAAATGGAACAAGGTTACTGGGGACAGTCAGTCTGTGATGGACATTAACTTTTTAAATGCAACTTTATATTTTTCAGATGTTTTATTATGGGCATGATTTACCTATTCAAATTGTAAACAAAATATTTACTTAAATGTATTTTACTGCCCTCCAGTGATATAATTTTCATTTGGGGGTATGGCTAGTCTACCTATTTTTTCATTTGTTCATTAAAATATGTATTCGATATAATTATTGCTTTCAAAATTGTAATTTAAAACTTTTGCCTGATGTTTAGTTTAGGTATAGCAACTTAAGTCTTTCCCCAATATTGGTAATTTACATGTTTTCTTGTATGACACGGTAATGAGCATTTTTGTAGAAGTATATACATTTGGTTGCTGTAAATTGCTCTCATGCTTAATGGTTATTTTATAAGGTTGAATGTAAATAAAGCAAGCACTATGAGGAGTTAATAAAAGGTCAGAAGTGATTATAGATGATCCCTTGAGATACTCACAAGCATGGCAATTTTCATTCATTTTAACATTTGTCAGTATGGGTAAACCAGAGTTGTTGCTCTTTAAATATAGGTACAGTAAAAATTGAACTCACAGGAAATAGTGCACTTAAAGAATCATTAATTATTACCTAATTGCTTGCACCACTGTGGCAGGGACAGAAAAGTACTGTGATGAAGTTGTCAATTACAGTTGATAATTAAGGGGCCAGGTGCATATTTAACTTAACAAGACAAATATCTGCCCAGATGTTGTTTGCTTCCTCATTACCAGGTAGGTTAGGAGACTTCATAAACTAGAAAGACTATTAAACACACAACTTGCTACATCAAGAAACCTTTAACAAATTTGTTACTATAGCCAATATTCATTTAAGAAGGCTGTTCATCCGAATTCCTAGAGTTGTAATCCCATCTGTATAATACCATCTTTGCAGATTCCCAGTGAAATAGATTTTTCAAATATAAAACAAAATCTAATAGCATACAGTATAATAGTATTGGGAACTAGAGAAGTTGCCTCCTCATTTTAGGAACACAAAGGAATTTTACGCAAGATTTAAAATGCCAGATTAAATGAAGACAACAAAAAAATCAGTCCATGTGGGGACCATTCCAAGAAACCCAAGATCCTTGGATGTAAGATGAATATTCTGTCGAAATTATAGTAAGGTATCCTAAACTGCTAGGAGAGGCTATGAGAAAAGAATTAGCTGCAACAAAAAGGAAACTGGATCATATCATTGCTTGTAGTTTGCTAGGGCTACCATAACAAAGTATCACAGACTAGTTGGCTTAAAAACGATAACATTTATTTTCACATCATTCTGGAGGCTGTAAGCTAAGATCAAGATGCCAGCAGGGTTGGTCTCTCCTGTGGCTTCTGTCTTTGGTTTGCAGATGTGATTGACTTTCGCAACAACCACATGTGGCCTCTTTTTTGTGTGCGTGCAAATCTCATGTGTCTCTTCCTCTTCTTGTAAGGACACAAGTCATATTGGATTACAGTTCAATTCTTATGACCTAACAACCTTTACTCAACCCCTATCCCCCAATACAGTCATATTTAGCCCTCAACATGTGAAGTCGGCAGGAGAGCATACAATTCAGTCCGTAACACTCTTCTTAAAACTCTTCGAAGTCTTTAAAATGCCCTGGAAAGCTCAATGCATTCAATGCTGCCTCTCTAACATTTTCTCCAGAACATTTCATTTTTGCATCCTTCACTCCAGCCACATTGACTTTCTTCCCGTGTTTCTGACAGACTCACATAGGGATAGTCAACCATTTGGAAACCAAATATAGATGCCACAAGAGAAACGGCCCTGCTGGCACCTTCATCTTGGGCTTCCAGCCTTCAGAATTGTGAAAAAAATGCATGTCCATGGTTTAAGCCACCCAGTCTGTGATAGTTTGTTATGACAGCCCTGGAAAACTAATAGAAGCAGTGACACTCATCCCACATTAGGGCCTTCTCAATGGCTATTCCGTCCTTGGGACACTTTGCCTTTAGATAGCCAGCCACAGAGGTAGCTCCTCCACTGCCTTAAGGGCACTGTGCAACAAGATCCTTCCTTGCCAGTGAAATGTTTTCTGACCATTGCACACAAAATAGAATTCACTGTCACTTTGCCTTCTCACACAGCTTTATCTTTTCTGAGCACAACATTCTTATGATATATTATGCTATATGCTGCCTGCGTTCATGGGCTGTTGAGTGTCTGCAGCTTTTTAGGTGCACCATGTAAGCTGGCAGTGGATCTACCATTCTGGAATCTGGAGGATGGTGGCCTTCTCATATGTATACATACATTTGCTTATCATCTATGTGTTTCTAGATTTAGACAGTACCTTGTATGAAGTCAGGGGTTGGGCTTTGTCCATTTCTGTTACTGTTACAGTAACTGGAAATAGACATGTCTTAAAAAAGGACAATTTGACAGCAGATGTTAACAGCAATAGACAATGGAATATTTCCAATTTGTTGATAGAAAATAATTACCAACCTAGGAAAGTGTGTTGTAAGACATTTTCAGGTGTACCAAAACAGAAGTCATTTGCCTTCAAGAGATACTCATTTAAGAAATTTTGGTTCAGGTAAAAGGAAAATGATCTGAATTATCTTTGGTCTAAGTTCTAAGAAGATATATTAATAAAAATAAGCGTAGAAACTTAAATACATATTTAATGTCTAATTTATGGAGTTAAAAAAGAGACAATATATAAGTATACAATTCTAAGCCAGTAGAATAGCAAAAATGGATTAAGAATGAACAAAGGCTTACCAACTATAAAAAGAAAAAAAAACATTAAAAATGATATATAGATTTGGTAATTAAGATTGTTAAAAACAGCCAAACTATACCAAAAGTTATAACTGGTGGATTTAGTCTACTTCTATAAGATGAACTTTGTCAGGTTTGGCAAAATTTTTTTTAAATCTTTTATTCATAAATATTGAAAAGGTGATGGTTAAAGAATGGAAAAATATATACCCTGCAACACTAGTCAAAAGATAACTACAAGAGCACTGTTATGTTCAGACAAATACAAAATAGAATTCAAATGAAATAAAATAATTCAGGAGAAGGAGGGAATATTAGTCTGTTTTCATGCTGCCGATCAAGACATACCCAAGACTGAGAAGAAAAAGGTTTAATTGGACTTAGAGTTCCACATGGCTGGGGAAGCCTCAATCATGGCAGGAGGTGAAAGGCACTTCTTATGTGGCGATGGCGAGAGAAAATGAAGAAGTAAAAGCAGAAGCCCCCGATAAGCCCATCAGATCTTGTGAGACTTACTATCACGATGACAGCACAAGAAAGACTGGCTGCCACAATTCAATTACCTCCCTCTGGGTTCTTTCCACAACATGTGGGAATTCTGGGAGATACGATTCAAGTTGAGATTTCAGTGGGGACACAGCCAAAGCATATCAGACAGTGCCTACATAATATAAAAATTTTAAAATTATCAGGAAGACAATTATAAACCATGTCTAAGAAAATAGCCTAGAGAAATAAAAATATATGAATGTTAATACCTACGCCAGATTGATAAGATTGTAAGGAGAAATTCACCAAGTCATCATAATGGGAGATTTCGGTACAGTGCATTCAATTACAAATAAGCCAACAAAAATTATTAAAGCTGGAGACTATTTGAACAATACAGCTTAACAATTTTGAACTAGTGAAACTTATAAAAATTCTGCACCTGACGAGTATACTTTCTTCTCAAAGATTAAAACTTGTGTCTACAGTATTTCAACTTTGTTCTGACCTCAGATGGACTAGAAATAAAAAATTAAAGCCCACACGTTTGAAATTAAAAAGCACTTTCTAAAAATATATCAAATAGAAATAAAAATACTTAGAACTATGTACAATAAAAACATACATTAAATTTGTATAATACCTTAAACTTTGTGTGATGTAGCACATGGTACTTAAGTTTTTTTCCAACTTTTAAGTTCTGGGGTCCATGTGCAGGAGGTAGTTTTGTTACATCAACATGAGCCGTGGTTGGTTTGCTGCACAGGTCATCCCATCACCTAGGTGTTAAACCCAGCATCCTTTATTCTTCCCAATGCTCTTGTGGTTTTAAAGTGCCCTGCTGATTCCTAATGAGGTTGAGCTCCTTTTCATTGGTTTATTAGCCATTTGAATTTCCTCCTTTGTGAAGTGCCTATTCAGATGGTTGGTCTTGGTCATCTGACTCTTACTGACTTAGGAGACCTTTGCTTATTCTGGATTTAATGTGGAATGCAAAAAAAAAAAAAAAGTTACTCTGGATATAACGTGTAATACAAAAGTGATTTTAATGATATGTTTTAAAATCTTTTAAGGGTGACATTTATGTCTCTAAGAAGTCTTTGTCTAGGACCCACAAGCCAATCACAAGGTGCTCCAAAACTAAAACTACTTCAACAACAAATATTGGATTATAAGCCATAGAATCATATACGGACGAACCCAAACAAATAATAGATAAAGGGATGAAAGGACAGCTCTTCCTTATAGAATACTAATTTTAAAATGTAGAAAAAATTAGGAAATAAAACATTACTATTAGGCAAACACGCAACAGAATTTCTTGTATGTAGGGTCCCCTAACGGATGCTAAAGTCAGTAGAGGAAAAACAGGGTATTTCATTTGTCGAAGTTTTTTTCCCCAAACACTCACTTATTGTGAAGGGAAAAATAGTTAACTTTACAGTGGAGGAAGCTGGTAGACACCTTAACCAGATGACCAGAGTTAAGATCACAGGTTACAAAACATACCATTCACCTTCTGGTACAATGAATTGAAAACAGACTAACATCACTTCTATATATCTTATCCAAAATGCATTACCCTAAATATAATCATGAGAAATAAATCAGGCAAACTCAAATTGAAAGACTTTATGAAATTATCATACCCATTTTGTAGAATTTAGGATTCTTCTAATCATTGCAATGGTTTACTTTGAATACTTGCTTAGCTGACCTGCAAGCTTTCTCACTTTGACTGTCCATCAGGGTCTTTTCTCCACATCTTTATTAGAACCTTTTTCCCCCTCTTTGACTTCAATTCTATCTTTTTGAAATGACATGTACTGTGGGGTACTCACTAGCTAATAAGCTTTATAAAAGCAATAAATATTGAGGCTGGGTGCAGTGGCTCATGCCTATAATCCCAGCACTTTGGGAGACCAAGTTAGGTGGATCACTTGAGGTCAGGAATTCGAGACCAGCTTGGCCAACATGGTGAAACCCTGTCTCTACTAAAAATACAATGCCACATCATGTTGGCATTGTAAAATGCAGCTTAATAGTCCTATCTAGTTCACTTATTCCAACCTTTTTTCTTCCAGTCAGAATCTTCATGGGGGGAAAAAAAAGTTGAAAACACCCCCTGGATCTTGTTTGCTTTCCTCTTCAGGTCCCCTGGGCCTGTAAAAAGCCATGATTCCCCTGCTTTGCATTTGTTCTCTATGAAATTATGTAAGCAGGAATGGCCCAGGGAGCTTGGAATGCTTGGTGGCTTCCTTCATGAGTGGGTTTGCACAAGGTGTCAGAAGAGGGCAGCTGCTGAGGCAGCTATTTTGGTCTCTTCAAGGTCTCCTGCGGGTGCTTTCTTTCTCCCTTAGATATTCATTGGCCCTGCAGTGAGTCAAACTTGCCAAGCTAAGTGCTCCTCTTTGCCCCAGCCACAATCTCAGATGGATCCCGACTTCAAATCTCACTGGTGATTTGACCTTGAAGAAGTTGGTAGACATTGTTTGATCACCTGGGAAATGTAACTTAGTTCAGAGAGACAACCAGTGAATTGAGAGTTGTGAGATCACAAGTCTCAAAAAAAAAAAAAAAAAGTCACAGGAGTTAATTATTCTAGTGTTTCTCCACCCATTTTGTTGATTAAAGAACTTCCAGATCATTGCCTGTCAGTCTGAGCCTTCAGATCAAAGAGTCTCCCTTTGAAAATAGTCATTATATGAAAGTCTGGGAACCAGTATCAATATTTATTAGGGGACGCACACCCATGCTGTCCTGTTGTATCACAGATTTATTGGATAACCAGTTATCCTGGACTCCCTAAGCTCTTTCAAGTATTGTGTTAAAATTAAATCTGTCAGCTGTTCCTTGGGAGGATAACAAAGTTTTAGGCATTCCTGTAGCTGACTTGCCTGCAAACGTATGGAAGTAGTTCTTTTAAAAAGTATCTCTACTTAGCAAAACATTTATTCTTTCATTTATTTCCTCTTCCCCTGTGGTTCCTGGTGATTGATATTTGAATGTACAGTCCCTTTGGGAAAGCCTGACATTCTTCTGCAACTACATAGGTCAAAAGAGGACATATATGTTGCCTATTGTGTAAAGGGAAAAACAGATTAGCAATTTCTAGAAGCTGTACCAGGAGGCATAATAAATGTACAATTGTGAAAGAAAAAAACTTTTAAAATATTAATTTTGGAGAAAGATTACTTCAATCATGAACATTAACAGAAGCTCCACTTCCAGTGTGAGGAACAAAAGCTGATTTGATGAACCATGTGAGCCGAAATTAGCATCAGGGTGGATTTAGAAAGAACAAGGATGACTTCTTCAAGGGAAATGTAAGCATTAGTCAACAGCTAAGTGTGTTGAGCTGTATACAAGTGATAATACTCACTTTGGAATCTCCAAGAATTTTCTAGGAATAAGCATATAAGGTGATCTTTGTTGAATGAGCTATTGAGTGCATGAATAGAGTGAACAGAAAAATGTTGACAATACTTCTCTACCATGGTCAGACTGCCCCTGGAATATTGTGTTCAACAAAAGGACCACTTAGATGAACAGTCTGAGCGACACATTCTATGGAAATTTTGAAGAAATAGGGGAACATTGGCTATGAGAGGGGGCATTTAAGGCTGGGGAAGATACCTCATGACTACTTTCAGATATTTAAATCCTTAATAAATAAAAACTGAGCATAAACTCAGGGTTGGGCACCATGTATGATGCTGGAGCCGTGTAGAGAATATGAACATCTCTCTGCTTTCTGGGCACACTTCATGCCAAGTCTACTCGCTTCTAATCAGCAAATTATGAACAATGGTGGCAGGTTTAAGAGGAAGGTTTCAGTTTAATGAAAGAGAACCTATCTTAGAAGAGACTACTTAAGAGTCTTTAGCAAAGGGAACCACAAGACTTTTGCTGCTCATGAAAGTTTATCATAAGGGAACTTAGAGGTCACATAGCAAGTATTCAGGATATGGATGATCCTTTCGGCGGTGCTTGGACAGAATGCTCAATTCCCTATTTCGTCTCATGAATATGCATTTCTGAATCATAAGGTTTGGGAAAATAAGAGCACAGAACAGCCAAATAAAGGATTCATAGTTTGAGTGAATGAATTAAAGCATAAATAATAATTGCCAATTTTTTGAGAGCCTACCAAGTGCTTGAGATGTTGGGCAGTATCTGACCTATGCAGGGCTACTATTCTATCTCCTTTTCACACTTGAGAAAACTGAGCTAAAGTAACTTGCCCAAAGTGACAGCAGATACACTGGCATGTGATGCGAGGTTCATGCTCTAACCTGCAGGCTGTACTGCCTTGTTCACTCACACCTCGTTTCATTTCTTAACTCAAACCTGCACTTGAGCGCCTTTCAGGGATGACACCTGCAAAGATTCTTGGGACTGTATTTAATTTGCTACAACGTGCATAATCTCACGTGAATGCATACCAAATGCAATCAAACAGTGGGAATGAGTCACTGTGGAAAATTTAGATCGAGTTTTTAAAAGAGGGCTACGTCTGCATTTATGTACATGTGTGTGCATGGGTGTGGGGACTTGCACACATGACACTATAAAGCGATTCTGTATCTTTAATTAGGTTCTCACAGGGATGACCGATAGCCTCACAACAGTGTAAGAAATACTGACTTAAGGTCTTCTCCAGCTTTTGTGTAGCCAAGGGGGTTTGCCCAGATATAAACTTTCATTCAGAATGGGAATCAGCTAGTTTAAAATCAAACAAAACAAACCAGCCATTGAGGTTATTAAACCAATTCATTCTGATTGTAAAAGACATCTAGATTTAACCTTTTGGGACTCACATTACTAGGTGTTTCAGACCCTGTGTGAGGAGGCATTTAATGGATGTTTATTTTCCCTAAAGGAAGTTTGGAAATGCAGGAAGAGCACCGGCACTGACTTGGATGGGAGAAATGAGAATTACTAATTGGCTTTCCTTAAGCACCCCTCCCCTAGGCTTTTGCAATATTCAACAGTGGAGTCTCTAAGTGATCATTTTCTTCCCACAGCACTGCATTTTTCCTGCCTTCAGTCCTTGCCTAACGTCATCAAGCATTGCATGCCAGCAGAAACAGGCAGCAAAATAGAAACCATGTCGATCAAAAGCAGTCAGATCTCCAAGTAGAAATATTTGTCTGTCTCTGAGCATCCAAAGATGCTCTCACCATTCTTGCTAAGTGCTTTGATGCCAGATAACTGCAGGAGAATGCAACTCTCCTTGCATAATAACCACATGCTCATTTGAGCTGTTGAGATTGTTCTTTGGCAGAAAGAAAACTTTTGCAGCAGCTATTGGGAGAAGAGAGGGTTCGGTTTTATTAACTAGTATATTAAGCATTTAATGATTACATTTCCATATTTCTATTAACACTACATAAAATACCAACACCATTGTGCCTTTTTATTAACAGCCCATTCTCTTGCAAGAAACCAACCAGAAAAAGAAGAAAATCAGGTTCTTTCAACTAGTGAAAGACTACTTCTATTTGGACTCAGCCTTCTTTTTCCATGCTTAATTCTCACCTCCACTCTGGAAGGATGTTCCCTTGCCTAAGTACTCATCACCACACTACATTACCTTGCTGAAACCTCACTTATGTAACCTGCTTGCGATTCCCAGTATACCTTTTACAAATTGAGGTTTCTTAGTTGTTCTCAGCAATAGTTCATTTGTTAGCCATGAGGCTGTTGGTCAATAAAGACTAGCTTATCTCAGGGTAGAATAGCTGATGTATGTTCAGTTTATTACAATTTATAAACTGTCAATATTCAGATCTCTTCTGATCTTATTAAACGTACTTGCTCAGAAAAAAATTCTCAAAAAACATTGCATTAGGTGATTGTCCTGCAAAAATGTGCAGAAAGTGACAAGATGAACCCATCCTCAGCCGTGCAAGGTAGTTAAAACAGCATGTTTCTGGGTCCCTCCCTTAATTCGTGCCTGGACACATTTTGTGAAATACAGAGAGGCTGATGGAGTTCATTGCCATAATCAGCTCTTAGAACATACATCGTGAGAAACACTTGTAGGGAGAGGTGAATGAGTTTAGGTCCTGGTGAGATGGGATGGCAGTAACAATGGCTGCTGGGATAGGGAGAGGCCAGGACGCACAGAGGGCAGGGCCTTCAGGGAGATTCTCTTCCTACCATTGCCCTGTATATACCTTTGTTTGCCCTTCATCTACTGCAACCTGATGGAATTTTTCTTAAAAGTGGCGTATTCTGATTGCATATATTTTTTTAGAGATGTGTAGTGGCAGAGGAAACAGCAAGTGCAGAAACGCTGTGATGTGTCGACATACTGAAGAATTTGCCGTGGGGTCGGGGTGGCTTGAAAAAGTGAACGCGATGGATGGTGGGAAAGGCAGGAAAGGCGGGCATAGCAGCGATCAAGGTGGGCAGATTGTCGAGGATCACTCATTCTTGGTGTCACTTGGAAACCACTGGCTATATTCGAGCAGAAGAGTCACATTTATCAGACTTACATTCTAGCAGTAACATTCTGGCTTCTGTATGGGGAAATGCAACAGGACAAGGAAGGAAAGAAATGTTAGAGACTACAGCTGTGGCTCTGGAACGTTGGGAAGGTGACACTCCAGGGTGGTGCATGAGGTGGAGTGGTTGGCCCAGGACATGCTTTCAGAGTGGAGCTGACAGGGTTTGCTAACAGATTCGGTCAAGAGTGAGAAAAGGAGAGGAATCAAAGATGCTGGAAGATTTTGTCAAGGACAACTGGAAATGGGGAGGTGCGGTTGACTGAACTGAGCAGCAAAAGGAACAGGCAGATTGTGGAGGAAAAGTTTGATTGTGGGCATAGTGCGAGATGCCAGAGGTTCCAACAGGACATTGAGTTAGCAACTGGCTATACGCATCTGGAGTTTGGGAGAAAGGTCAGGGCAGTATACATATATTTGAGGACGTTCACATGGATATGGTCTTAAGAGCCAGGGAGTGTAGGAGAGCACTTACACTCCTGTGTAATAACGGCGAAGAGGACGACCCCACTCCTATAGGAGATCTCTGGCGTTTCCCCCATTTAGGGTCAGAAAAAGGAAGAGGAACTATCAAAGGAGACTAAGTGGCTACTGATATAGGGAAAAACATGTAATTCTATGGAACAAAACAAAAGGTTTATTTTTAACAAGAAATGGAGACAATGAAATTTTGACAAATGCCATTGAGATGTTACTTAGGATGAGTGCAGAGAATAGACATTTGGATTCAGTAACATGATCATTGGTGACCCTGATGAGAGCAATTTGGTAGGACTTAATGAAATTAGGTCTATGTATACAGTGCGGCCCAGCAATTCTACTTCTGTGTATAACCTAGAGAAACTGAGTCACATGATATTTATTAGGATTTTTGCTGTAGCATAGCTTATGGGAACAATGACTTGGAAAAGGTATAACAGGAAAATGAGTGAAGTATGCTTTGTGCATAGGATAGAATACCATGCAGCAGTCAGAAATAATGGACTCAATTATAGACAACACTGGGTAGATTTTAAAAATAGACTGAAAAGTTTTAAAAATAAATATTTCTAGCATACTACTATACATTTTTAAATGATAAACTCAAAAACATTATTATGTAGAATGTGAGGAAGATGGGTTAGAAGGATGGGGCTTGAATATCCCATAATGGGTACATGTGGCGTAAGGATCATGGGGTTGGAGGGACTGAAGGCAACGTGGAAAACATCAACCAAAGAGGCACCTCTTCGGGACCAATGGTGTTCATATTACCATGAGTTTAAGTGTCATGAACTCAATTCTGTCCACCTGAGGCTTTAACTACCATCCTCACAAGAAAAAAAGCTAAGCAGCCAAGGGCAGAGTGAGAGGCAGGCAGTCTGTCCCAGACTCGCTCCCTCCCCAGGCCTCCCCATCACCTGCCTCCTGACCTTCAGGACTAACTTGTTCTAAAAGCCCTAAGGGATGCAAAAGACACTTAGAAGCAGTCCCAGTGTTCGATTGTACAGCAGATAGTTGAACATTTATATGTCAGAATAGCTAGAAGAATTTTGATGTTTTCAACACAGAAATGTGTGAGGTGATGAATATTCCAGTTGTCCTGATTTGGTAACATTGTATACAGGTATGAAAGTATCCCATGTGCCCCCCAAATCTGTACATTTCCACAATTAAATATACAAATAAAAATTACTTCTGGTCAACCACCCGTGCAGGCTGTATCTATTCACCTTTGCCCATGTAGGGCTTCCTTAAATGACCTCCAGAGGGAGTTACTCTTGCTCCCTTTCCAGGCCCCAGAACATAATCTGGATACTGTACTTGTACTGTCAGCCTTTGTCACAGTGCATGTGATTAATGTTTTTACACTTTGCCACAGTGTGTGTGTTTACACCTCTATCAGCCTGTTTTAAGGCTGCCCCAGAGGTTTCACATCCCACTTAGGAATTTTCTCAGGGATTCTTCTAACATTTCTCCACTAATTGGGAACTGCATCTATCATTTATCCTTCAGCTTTTTGTGCACTGCTTGGCTCATTTGTAGGCATAATTGAATTTCAGGTTTATGGAGTGACTAATTCAAAATATATACTTCAGATGGATAGATTAGTAACATTGTAGATAAATGACGTTATTTCTTTTAAAAACGTTTATACCATTGTGTTCAATACCTTTTGAGAAGTTATTTCTGAGGGGGAAAAGAAATTTCCCGAACAACTAAAGCCAAAGATAATTTACAAAGATAATTTATATAGAGACTCTGTCCTCAAGGAATAGAACCTAACTCTCCACATTTCAGCTGTGGTCTGCACAGAGTGGGCTGGGGAAAAATTTCTCTGCAGTGCAGAAATCTGATAAACACTACCCTCTCCAGGTTGTCAAGGTTGATGTCAGCAGTGACAAATTCTGTCAATAGTATATCGATATAAGGTGATGAAAATGCCATCTCTATGATCTTCCTCCCCCAAACCCGTAACCATGAGAAAAATAGCCAAATTCTGATAGTGGAGCATCCAACAAAATACCTGACTACGTCTCAAAACTGTCAGAGTCATCAAAAACAAGCACAGTCTGAGAAATTGTCAAAGAGGGACCATAATAACTGAAGGTAACATCGTGTCCTGGAGGGGATCCTGGAACTGAAAAACGTCATGAAGTAAAAGCTAGGGAAATACAAATGAACTATGCACTTTAATGAACTGATACTGATAAACTATTAACTAATTGTAGCAAAAGTACCAACAGGGGAAACGGCATGTGAGCTGTATGGGAACCTTGTTGAATATAGTAAGTTTTTCCATGTATCTAAAACTGTTCTAAAAATAGTCTATTTAAAATGAAATGCAGATGCCCTTTTTAAAGGGAGTGCTGATATTCTAAGTGATGGCTTATATGTTTTCTGTTAACATTTTTGGCCCATGGAGCAAGCCACAGGCCACCTGCACCACCCCCATGTCAAAGTCGTAAGCCCATGTGTGATGACTATGATCTCTCATCTGTAACTCATACAGTGTAAAAGAGTTAAGCTGTCAGTCAACTCATTAACCTTTCTCCTAAGCACTAAGTTTTTTTTTGACAATCCTTTACAGTGGGGCTAAGATTAAGAAAGAGAACTTTAAGATTCTTGAAGTAACAGCCATTCATTTTGTAGTGAAACCTTAGTATCTCCATTGCATTCAAATATATTTCATACATGTGTATACAAATTATATATGTGTATATACACATTTATAATTAGATGTCCTGGGTCATGAGAAATAAGAGCATCTAATTTTACTTAGGTATTCTAATTTTTTATATTTCTCACTTTTTTATACTTTAAGTTTTGGGGTACATGTGCAGAACATGCAGGTTACATAGGTATACACATGCCATGGTAGTTTGTTGCATCCATCACCCCATCATCTACATTAGGTATTTTTCCTAATGCAATTTTTTCCCTATGCCCCCAACTCCCTGACAAGCCCCAGTGTATGATGTTCCCTTCCCTGCATCCATGTGTTCTCAGTTAAACACTCACTTATGAGAACATGTGGTGTTTGGTTATTTTTTTGGGTCAGTTTGCTGAGAATGATGGTTCCCAGCTTTATCCATGTCCCTGGAAAGGACATGAAGTCATCCTTTTTTATGGTTGTATAGTATTCCATGGTGTGTATGTGCCATATATTCTTTATCCAGTCTATCATTTATGGGCATTTGGGTTCATTCCAACTCTTTGCTATTGAAGCACCTAATTTTAGTTAAAATAAAACAAAGTATACATGGTAATGTTCAGTCCTTGGAAGTTCCAGACTTACAGCTTTCCAATAAGGAGAGCAAATGTGGCTGTGGAGAGCAATGGTGGGAATTAATCAAAGGACTGTACCTGGAGCAGCAGCTGGGCCAAATCTCCAACTTCACTCCCCCTCCCATTAAGCCCTGTGTTTACAGAGAGCCTGGGTGCAAGTGGTTTTGGCCCCAGGCAAAAACTAAAAAACTGGTGAAAGAGTGGATGAGAAATTGGTTAATACCTATTAACCAACTGGGTAATGTTAACACTCATTAACAATGTACATTATTCAGGTGATGGATACCCTAAAAGTCCTGACTTGACCACTACGCATGTAACAAAATTGCACATGTACCCCATAAATTTGTACAAGAAACTAAATACCTGCTGTCAACTGAAATAAAATTATTTGTGTAGGGAGGACACCGACTTCTACTTCGGGAATTGGACTTCTTGTTTTGTCATGAACAGAGAGAAGATGGATGCAGGGATGGCCTGGTCTAACCTATGCAACCTGCTTCACAACCCTACATGGAGAAAAGTTGGCCATTGGATATAGCCTATTGGTGTGCACAGAGGTCCCATGCAGAGGACATATTTGTTAGGAAAAATCTTCCTGAGACCCAGAGTAATTCATCCTAGTCACCAATCCAGTCCTTTATTTATAAATGTGGAAAAACAAGGATCATCAGGTTAAGAAAAACTTACATTAAAAAAAAAAAAAAAAAAAGGGGGGGACCAAGAGAAACAAATAGAACAAACTAAGAATATGCATGTCATTTGGGAAGCTTTAAAGAAAACTTCAAAAAATTTTATAGTTCTTAGATAGGATTATAATAAAGACCTAAGCAAAAACCACACAATACAGTAACAGATAACCTAGAATAAGCTCCCATGAGTAAGAACTGGGACAAGAAAGAATTATTGGAAACTAAAGGCCTGACTTGTTAGGTAAAACACTTCATAGATTGTTTCAGTCCTATTTTCAAACCTATCTCTCAGAAGATAGAACAGTGGCATAAGATGAAAAACATAAGAGTTAGGAGATAGTGAATTGATTCATGATTCAACATCCACTTAATATTAGGTACAGAGAGAAGAGAAAGTATGGTAAGATTTTTCAGTGGAATTACAGGACAATATTTCTCAAAATTAAGAAAGACACAAACCTTCATGCTTCCCTTAGTATACAATCAGATGTGAGAAAAAAAGATGTCAACACCAAGTTGTGAAAGTTTAGAACACCAGAGATAAATGTGATACAGCTCCCAACAAAACAGCTCCCCTTCGAAGGAAGGAAGATCAGATTAGCACCAGATCTTAGTACGAGGCTCCAAGGAAATGGGAACTTTATTCAAGATACTGAGATAAAATGACTTTAATCTTAGAATTTCATACCCAACCAAACTACCAATCAAAAATGAAAGCTGAAGTAAGGCATTCCTAGATATATAAGGATTCGGAATAATTGCCTCTCATAGGTCTTTCATATAAATTTGCATGATGTACAAATAAGGGAGCAAACAAAAGTTAACAAAAATAGAGAAAGGAACATAATTAGTGAAAGAAATCGAAGCAGGGAGGAGTTGTGCAGAAGGTCCAGGAAGGAGATCTCTCAGTAAATGATGCAAAAGACATGAGAGGAGAGAGAAACCCAAGATGGCGGCTGGTTATACATGAATAAAGAAAACGGCCATGAGAAACTCTAAGATGAATTAAAAGTTGCTGAAAATGTATATTCCAAACATTAAGCTAACAAAAATTGGCATGATTATAACAGAAGCAAAAAAAGCAAAGAGGCAGAGAGAAAGAATCCATTTAATCTCATTCCAGAAATGGTCTGTTGAATGTCCAGAAGTTAGGACACTGAGTCTACAGAAAATGTGATGCAACTTTACGTAGGACAGCTATGAATATTTAAATTTAAATGCAACTTAAAAATTTTCAACTTTTAGAATCCACTTATGAAGAATAGATGACTTGTTTGCAGATGCAGAAATTAATGTAAATGGCAATGAAGTTAATAGTCAAGTTACATACAGGGTGGAAGGTGGAAGAGGATATTAGAATGAGACAGGTACTAATATCTTCTTTGCATTTAGAAGGACCTTAAGACATTGACTTATGTTGATAGAACAAAAATAGTCATAATGTTGAATGGAGGCCAAGTTACTATCATTTTTTTCTTGAGGCCTCAGTAAGATGGTAATGTTATAATCCCATAATAGCAATGAGAAACAAGGAAGATTAGCAGCAAAAATAGTGCTTTCAGTAAATTTCCGTGCGATGAAATAGTGGAAGCACATTGATAGTTAAAACAGAGCAGGAAATCTGTATCCTGGACTATCCAGAGGTGCCTATAACACCAAAAATCATCACTCTGCTCTCTGGACAGAAACCCTGAGGGCCTCCAGGATTAGGAACTGACATTCTGAGTGAGAAGGAAAGCTGGAAATGCTGGCAGGGAGAGAAACGCAGTTAGTTGAAAGCCTGTCTAGCAGTTTCTCAATGGAGGGACTATTGGCATTTTATACTGAACCAGTCTTCATTAAATGCAACTATCCTGTGTATTATAATTTGCGATCCCTGGACCCGCCCATTAAATGCTAGCACCAATGATTTTCTAGTCAACTAAAATGTGACTTTTTTCCCCCCCAAAGGAAAAGTATTGCTACCTCCATTTAAGAAGCACTGGATACAATTTGTGTTCTGCCCTGCCACCCTAACCCCACCTTTTCACTTCTGCACAGGGGGCAAGTAGCCTAGGTTTTTATCCCTTACCCTATCCCTGGGCTGTGCATCAATTTTTTCTAAAGAAATTTGGTAAGGTTTCTGGAGACAACTAAGGCTACAGGGTTTTCCATCAATTATCACTGGATACAAAGAAAACAGCAACAAAGATAAATATCTTGATAGATCAAACAGAACAGTAATCCTCGAAGAAAATTGCTAAATTTTTTTTTTTAATTCTCTACTTAATATCCCTGGAGAGGTTCAAGAATATTGTGCTATGGAAAAAGAAATCATAAAATATAAAAGCTCTTGGAAATTAAGCATCTTTTACTAAAATTAAGAGTTTAAGAATTGAAAAGATATTCTATAACATGAAAATAAAAAAGATCAAGCAGCAGGGACAATCATCCTAGGAAGTACAATATGACTTCTTTCATAGCAAGCTTCAGAAAGACTATCACATGCAGATCTTACTGATACAAATAAATGAGTGCAAATCCATGTCAAAAGAAATTCATGTACTTTTTAAAAATTTGAATGTGTGCTTTATGTAGAACATGGGTCTTAGGGTCACAGATACACTCCTCCTTAGGTAATTTCAGGGCTCATTAAACATGTTAACTTTATTAAAATATTAATCTTAACCAACCAAAGCTAAAACAAAGCTGGGATGCAGACCAGGAGGTCTCATAGGAAGGACATCACAAGGAGTGATCATATCTGCTTTTGGTCCTGGGAAACTTGTGCCTGCCTCCACTGTCCTACTCTAGGCATAGGCACTTAAACTCTTCTTTCCCAAAATATAATCCAGTAATTTCCACCAAATATCTGTCTGGATCATTTCTCACTTCAAATTTCTGTTCAAATATTGTCTTCTAAAAGTGGCTTGCCCTGATCCTCTGAACAAAAACAACCTCTCCTACACCATGACTCTATCCACCTTGACATTTCTTCTTGTAACAGCCTGGCAGTATGGTGTATATATTTTCTATCTTCCCCACAGGAATGTATGCCTCATGAGGCTCAGGAGTTTTGTCTTAGTATTCCCAGTCCTTGGCACATGGTTAATGGTCAATAAATCCTATTACTTGGTGGACTCTATGCAGATACCATGAGAGAAATTCTGTAGTATTTATTTTTGGGAGTTTCTCCGTTTTCCACTCCTGTTCTTAGTGCCTTTCCTGCTGGGGTTTCTGTGAGAACCGGAATGGCTGGTGAGGGTAGCAAAAATGCAGACAGAAGGGCTGGTGACAGAGGGGAATGTCCCAATTGTGATGATCAGACTGCATTAGCCCCGAATGCTATTCTCACGGAAATTTTTACCCTTAACCTTGCAACACGTTCTAACCACATGGCTGTCTCAATTGCCAGAGTTCAAGCTCTTGGGAGTGGAAGTCTTTGAAGCTAGGAGAAAAATTTATAGAATTTGGATCATATGTTATTTGTTCAGCTTCAATTACAAATGACTTAGCAAAACCAAGTTTAAAGTACCCAACTGAGCATCTAAAATAAAAATAGAATTTTGCAGGGAGCATAACACCTTTAATTGCAAGAAGGAATAAGCAAGCGGTGAGCCTTTTCTGGAAAATGATATGATGGAACACTTCAAGGTGACTGGAAATTTTTGTGGGAAATGACAAAATCCTAGCTACTGATGACCTCCTTGCTTTTGGAATACTGAGAGATGGTCAGCAAAATATATGCTTAGCTACAAATAATTAAGTTCTCACGTGTCTAAGGAGCCAAGTTGGGAGGGGTTGCTTCATAGTGGTCATTTTAACTCCATATATTGAAAGTTTATTTCCTTGTAAGTTAAAGGAAAGCCTCATTTTTTCACCACCTTGCTCATTTTATAATTGGCCACAAATGAGCAATTGTAAGAGTCAGCACTAACAAAAATGGTTAGCGTGACCTAAATTGTCTATTTGGGAAAGACCACAATTAGACCTATCAGCCCTCTGATATGGAAGGTTATAAAGCCCTGCCAAGAGGTCTCAGATTCTATTCCTTCTATTTTCAACCCCGCTGCACCATTGCACATGCCTTTCCTACTCCTGGGAATGTTATTTCTCCCAGTCTGGTGAATTAATTTCATGTGTTTTCTACTCAGTTCTCCTTTCCATTGTGCAGCCTTCCTTGATTTTTCCCAAGTGGGGTTACTTTCTCCTATAAATCCCCACAGCACTTCTTTTTCATGCCTCTATTACAGACCCAATCATGGACTGCAAGTAAGAGTTTGTACCTTTTATTCAATTATTAATTCGTCCAGGGTAGGGACCAACACCCTCTTTATTCTTGTGGTCTCTAGTGTTTAGCACAGTAGCAAAAGTGGGTGAGTGATGTCAGTCATCCATAATGTACATTAATCAACAATCAATCCAAATTTATAACCAAATTCTCACATGGCACAATGCTAATCTTAACCTCAGGCTGCCCCTTTGCTTACGGATGAAGTCCTTGCAGGACAGGTCTTCCTCTCCAAGTCTCTGGAATAAAAGTGCACTGGGTATCCTAGGTGCAGAGGTCACCCTGATTCCTATTGGCTCGATAGGTCATTGCTGTGTGCTTCCTTCCCATTTCAATGACTTCCTAGTGGACCCTAAGGGCTTACTATTCAACCTGCTCCAGCTGCAAAGTCATGGTTGGCAGGAAGCTTGGGTCTACTTCTTGGTTTTCTCTGCCTATCTTTGATGACAAACGTATTCTGCTGAGATCAACAGCTCATTCTGCTCCTTTCAATTTCCCTGTTGTTTTGAGTCTCTGCCTTTTCAAAAGAGTGACCAGATGTCTTTGAGTGCCTCAGGCAGGCTTGGCACCAGAAGACTCTGCCATTGATCCCAGTGTAACTCCATTAGGATTGCTGGGCCAAGATGCTGCATCAGGCTCTCCTACCTGCCCTGAGTTTGGGGACTTTTCCAACACAGCCCGAGTTCTTGGACATCTGTTTGGGGCTTAGTAAATCTGCACTTGTTAATTTATCAACAGGCCCTTAAACAAAAGGAAACCTGTCTAAGATCATCTTGTCATGGAGTGGAGATAGAATTACATCAAGTTCATTATTTCAGAATCCGGCATCATGCTTTCACCAAGTAGGTGTGGAATATATTCATGCTGAGTTGGCGTTGAGCCTGGGAACAAGGGGGTAAGGCACTCTCCAGAGTGAGGACCCTTAATCATGTTCATTCCTGTTAAAATTAGTGGGTGTACCCTTGGAAGGTCCAACTGTCAACCAGCCAAGTCGGCGTACTGGTACCTCAATTGCAAATGTGACTTTTGATTCTTGGCTTCTTAATCTGAAAAATCTGAGGAATTAGTAATTCACTGGAGGTATTCTTAGGAACACAGTTATTGTTTCTAGGTGCTGTGCTTTCGGATCCTCAAGCCCCACGGATAGATGGAGTCCAAATGGCACAAAACAGAGCAACAGGAGCCCTGATTTCCAGGCTGTGGTCGCCAACATCTAGCAGTGTGGCTTTGTGACAGCTGCTTACTTTTCTGGGCTGCACACTCATCTTGTCGAAGATGAGAATTCTTTTCATCTCTAGTAACTCAAGCAGAGAGAGATCACCAGGAGCACCAGGGATTCGGATTTCCCACCTGCACATGTAGGCTCTCCCCTCAACAAGCTCCAGGTGCTTTGGCTCTCTTATCCAGATCTGTCCACAAGGCCCCATGCTCCTGAGAGTACAATTTTCACAAACTAGAATCCCATGGTGCCCTTGAAATTGTGAGACAAAAAAGTATATCAAAGCCTGGTTATTTTTCCCTTGAAAAGAGATGTCTACTTTAAACTTCACAGCTAAAATTAAATAGATGTATAAATCAAGAAGCAAAGTAAAAAAATTTTGTAAAAAGATAAAAGCATAAAAGATTTTGTAAAAAGAGATCTGAATACTGCATACCCCACAGCAAATAATGTGCAGGGAAACATAGCTACCTCAAACATAATAGCATATATGTGCGCTTCTCACTTAGTATCAGCAGTTTTCTTTTCTCAAGAGCTTCCAATGTTCAGAGCTATCTTTGAATAGAAAAGACCAGGGAAAAGAAGCAATCTGCTGTTGATTCTTATATGTTGTTACTCTCTTCGTTCCTGAGATCAGCCTTTCTTATTGTTCTACATGACAATGATGGAACCTTGAAGAAATGTCTTCTTTTTTCAGTATCTTTTCTTTCCAAGCCATATTGCATGCCACTGCCAGATAAATCTTCACGAAGCACAGCTCTAAGCCCAAGCCCAGATCTTACATTGGCCCTCGCTGCCTACCAGCAGTGGTTAAAACTGTGGGCTGTTTAGACTCTTTGGGGATGGATCTTGTCTCTGCAGCTTACTGTGTTCTTGCATAAGTTGTACCCCTTCTGCAAGCCTCCCTTTCTTGAAGGGATGCAACGTATCCAAGAGCACAGTTAGCAAGTAAATTATATATGTTTTTTGAGATGGAGACTTGCTCTAATGCCCAAGCTGGAGCGCAGTGGTGCAGTATCAGCTCACTGCAAATTCCGCCTTCTGCGTTCAAGTGATTCTCCTGTTTCAGCCTCCAGAGTAGCTGGGATTACAGGCGCCCATCACCATGTCTGGCTAATTTTTGTATTTTTAGTACAGCCAGGGTTTCACCATGTTGGCTAGGCTGGAATTGAACTCCTGACCTCAGGAGATCCACCTGCCTTGGCCTCCCAAAGTGCTGGGATTACAGGTATGAGCCATGTTGTGGCGTCTGGAATTATCGATTCAACATTAGAGAGTACTTATAAAACATATTTCCTCATTTAAACTATATATAGTAGCTGTCACAGACTGTCAGCCACTCTTTTTTCCATTGATATATGGCTGTTCAGAATCAGGCCTCTATTTCTGCCCAAACATGTGTATCACTAACTCCCTTTATGTCACCTATGGGGGTCTGAATTGTTCACTTTTTCCTCACATTATACCTAGGTATTCCTGCTGCTGTACTTGAAGACATGTAGGACTTTACATCCGATTCCTTAGTTACCCATTATCAGTTATTAAAGTGAAAAATTTCCCTTATGTGCCAAAAATACAAATAAGAGTGAAATGAACATTGATGTACCCATAACCCAGCTACAACAATAAGTGGCCAATCTTGTTTCAACTTTATCCCTAAATGAATTATTTTGGACCAGATTCCAGGGATGCCATTTCATCTACAAATACGTAAGTAATTCCAAAAGAACTCATTTAAAAAAACAATCACGATATCATTACCACATCTAAGAAAGTCATTTTAATATAAAGGATCAAGTCAATGTTTCAATTTCCCCACTTCTCATAAATGTCTTAAATATTTTTATAGTTGGTTTATTCAAATCAGGATCCAAAGTCCACTTATTTGGTTGCTATATCTCTTCAATCTATTTTAATCTATACATTCCCTTCTCCCTCTTTTCTTCCTTGTAATTTGTTAAAGAAACTGAATCCTTTGTCCTGTAGAGTTCCCCCACAGCCTGCTGTTTGCCTACTGCATACCATGGCATGGTTTAGTATGTTCTTCTGTTTTCTGTATTACATATCAACTGGTAGTTCGGTCTATAAGGCTTGATCAAACTTGGGATTACAATTTTTGGAGCGAATCCTTCATAGGCAATGTCAAGAAATCTTTTTAGACCATTGAGTCCTGGGCATGGTTCTCGGTGTATGGGGCATGAGTCACCTCACCCATCACAGGTTCTACACTCCTTCAGGGTCTATGGCAGTTCTATTTTCTTGAGAGTAAGTTTTTGCCTGGCATCAGTACTTCGTAGGTGTGAGTCTTCCTTTCCTCTCTGATGGTTAAATTTAGGTGTATACTTGACTGGATTAAGGGATACTCAGATAGCTGGTAAAGTGCTATTTCAAGGTGTGCCTGTGTGGGTGTTTCTGGAAGAGAGTTGGTGGACTGAGTAAGAAGACCCACCCTCGGCCAATGTGGGTGGGCCCCATCTAGTTGGCTGGGGCCCTAGATAGAACAGAAATGCAGAGGAAAGGTGAGTGTTTTTTTCTTTTCCTGGAGCTGGAACATCATTCTTTGCCTGCCCTTGGACATCAGAACCTCAGGTTCTCCAGCTTCTGGATTCTGGGACTGGTTGTCCCTCAAGTTCTCAGGCCCTTAGCCTTAGACTGAGGGTTACACTAACCACTTCCCTGAATCTAAGGCCTTTGGACTTGGACTCAGCCATGCTACCAGCTTCCCTGGTTCTCCATCTTGCAGACAGCCTAACTCTGGGACTTCTCAGCCCACTTCCCCATCACGGCATCAAGGCATGAGCTAATCCCCCTAAGAAATACATTCTCATCTCTCTCATTCACATATACGTGTATATGTATCTCCTCTTGGTTCCTTTGGGGAGCCCTACTTTCCATGTGGAAATCAACATTATCGACATTTTTCTCCATTACCCTAAACCTATCTAGCAAGGTTTCAAAGGCAATGTAAGAACCACACTAAATAATTAGGCATCTTTTTGACTGCTTAACCTGTGCCAGGCACTGTGCTAAGACTTTAGCATGTGTCATCTCATTATTTCACAAAAACTTTATGATAAAGGTATTTTACTATTCTCATTCCAGAGATGAGAACTGAAGCCAGTAATTTAAGAACTTCAAAGAGCTTGTAAGTGACGCCGCAAATCACTGGGATTGAGCTTTAGAGTTGGGTCCTTATCTATCAGTGATTCAGCCCTATGGAAAACTCCTCTTTTTCCATCTTCTGAGAAACCCTTGACTTTCCTTGGGAACTGGTGTGCTGAGTTACCTCGGTGTCAGCAGAGCTTTTCCATTAATGGGTGAAGGTGTTGAGAGTGTAAATTCAGTTTTGAAAAATGCCTTGAGAGCTGCAGCTTGAGAGAGATTGCAGTATAGTTAAGAGAGGAGGCTGGCTGGGTGCAGTGGCTCACGTCTGTAATCCCAGCACTTTGGGAGGTCAAGGCAGGCGGATCACGAGTTTGAGACCAGCCTGGCCAATATGGTGAAACCTCATCTCTACTGAAAATACAAAAATCCGCCGGGTGTGGTGGCGTGTGCCTGTACTCCCAGCTACTCCGGAGGCTGAGGCAGAAGCACTTGAACCTGGGAGGTGGAGGTTGCAGTGAGTGAAGATCTCACCACTGCCCTCCAGCCCGAGAGACAGAGACCCATCAAACGAACAAACAAAAGCCCCAGAAGCTACGAGTGTGACTGCTTGAAGGAGAATCCTAACTGCAACCAATCCAACTGTGTGACCTTGAGCAAGTCACTTAGCCTCTCTGTGCCTTAAGTTGTCTCAAATATGCACAATAAATGAAAGCTCTCATAATGCCTAGCACATACTAGCCACTCAGTGTTACCTGCTACTGCTATATTCTTGCCATCGCCATTCAAAGTGTTTCAACAATTACCAGCAAGAAGTAAATAGCTTTAAAATAACATTTTCTATAGCATGCTGCAAAAAGACCACCCCCCACCTTTCTTAAACCATTTACTTCGTTTCTCTTTTCCTCATAAGAAAAATGAAAAGTACAGCGGTTTCTCCCCACGTCCTCCCCCACCACACACATTTTTATTAAGGTATCTTTTGAGAAGGAATACTTTAATCCAAAGTGATCACTTTGATACTCTAAGAGACACATTTGGAGGCTACTTGGCGAGGGGGAATTAAAGACAGAGAAGCTGAATAAATAGCAAGCAAAATGTTAATGTTTTGGCTTTGTGGTGTCTGCATCTGAGAGCACTCCACGCAGATTTTCTTGGCCGGCTCCAGCTGGAAGCCTCTGGTGGCTCCTTTTGTGTGCGCCGGAGCCTGGCTGCGGATTTCCGCGCTGCCCCTAGAGGTCAGTCTGATCCAGGAATTGTCCCCAATCGGCGCAGCTCCGGACCGGAGCCGAGACGCTCGGGGCGAGGACAATGCGGCTGCCCAGCGCCAGGCTTGGCCTCGGCGAGAACCCAGAGCTGCGCAAGCACGGCGGCCTCCGCGCGTCCCCTGGCTGTCCCCGCTGCGCTGGGCGGCCCTGCCCCAAGTTCTACTTTCTCGACGTGGGTTTGCCAAACTCACAAAAGATCGGGATTATCCAACGTTATACGACTGGGGTTAGCCCGGCTTTGTAATGGCAAAAAGGAAAGGTGAACGTAAATGGCTTAGTGGTATTTTCTAATAAATAATTTTTGCTTGTGCTACATTCAACTGACTGCATCCAGGAGCCAGACGGCCTGAGACCTGCGAGGCCCTTTCTATTAAAAAAAAACCGGATTTCATTTCCCAAGAAACTGAGGCCTGGACAAAAACAGCCAAAACACTGTTGAAGTCACTTGAAAAACGTCTCAACTCAGGGTTATTTCCACTGTATATAATCTTACTATTTAAAAAATGATGGATTATTGGTTTTAAAGGCCTTGAATTGACACAGAAGCTGTTAGGTTTTTGGATGGCAAACTAGCATAGCTGGTTGAATTCAGAGGCAGATGGGGGGACAAGGAAAACCAAGAGTTTCCCCTATTTGTGAGGTCCTAGGCAGATTACCTCTCTGTGCCTCAGTTTACTCATCTGTAAGATGAGGGTAAATCACAAGGCTTTATTTCAGGAAAAAGCTAGAGAATAAATCAGTGAGCACTTTGAATCTCGGTGGCTTTTTCTTATGAGTAGAAACATTGCAAGGGAAGTCTTGAACACAGAGTGGGAACACTTTTTCTCATCTTGGGGAGCTCAACATTGCTCCTTCCGTTTTTTCCCTGTGTGACTTTCAAAGTCATCTTCTTTAAATATCGTTTATGACCAACTCCTTCCATCCCCCACCCCCATACAAAAATTCAATATCCTATTAAAGCAGAAGGACCGTCACTTGGGAACTGAATAGTGGAATTGGTATTGAGGTGATAAGGACTAGCATGGCAAGTGTTGGAGGGGAAAAGTCTGCCCCAAAAGACATTTCCAAGGAAGAATTCTCAGGGCTTAGCAACTTCAAGTTTACATTCTAAAGGAACAGGACCTTCCCGGGGACTTCGGCTATGTTCTTTCTTGCCCTGTGGTCAGTTAGGTGTGTATTGCTCACACACAGATCATTCAATCTCAGCGTCCTAGAAAACAGATTCCATCCCATGACTGGCTTCTTGTGCAGGGTTGCTTATGAAATGCCTTCCGTTTGGTGCAGATTGCTGGAGATGCTCACTGTAATCTCCTTAAAAACCATCTTGGGTACCATTATTTTTGTACAGACATCCTGTACAAGAAACAGAAAGTGGATCCAGTTGCTGACTGCTGTCTTTGGCCTGTCTTCTTACAGTTGATTTTGCTGTAAGTATTTTAAAATCTCGCCACACACTTTCCTCTCACTGATATGTAGTTTGCTCTCCAGAGAAGGACTGATCACCAGTCTTCCTTTCACGTGGCATGTCTTGAGATTTTTGAAGACAGCTACCAAGACTCCTCTAATTCTTTTAGCTTGTCTTTCACCATTCCTCATGGGGCATGATTTTTAGATTCATCATTATCCTGGTTACCACTGGCTACCAGATCTTCTCCCATTTGTAGAGGTCTCTCATCACCTCCTACATATTGGTACTCATAAGTAAACCCAATGTGGTGGCCAAGATCAAATTTTCTCACAGCTCTAGTTTATCTTCTGCTTTCTTCGGAAGACTTACACTGTCAATAATGCCTTGCAGGAATATAGTAGTGCCTCCGATGGCAGTATTTTGCTTTGAATCATGGAGCTTGTAAGCAAAACAAACCAAGTCTTTCTTACATCAGTGGCCATTAGGTCCTATCACTCCCCATGTTGTCCTTGATTAGCTGGTTGTCTGAATCCAAAACCTGGGTCCTGTGCTTAACTGAACAATATCAACTTGTACATTTTGTGGACTGTTAGTCTCTTTGGCCAGACTGAATTCCTTGAGGCCATTCTACTTCTTAACTCTATTTCTAGTGTCAACCACAGTGCCTGGCATTTTATAGGTGCCTCACAAACATGGAATAAAAACATGGTCTATTGGGAGTCTTTGAATCCTAGTTTTCTTGTTTATAATTATTCACAATAGTATCCATAAGTGTTACATGTAAGTATGTTAAAGTGCTCTTCTGTCTTAATCAAAATATTACTAATTTGGGATGAAGACAGAGCCATATAGGACCTAACTAGAGACCATCCTTCATAAAATCCAAGAAAATTAATGGCAGTGATCAGCACTGACCTGACGATGGTTCATCGGTGTATCATTTATTTTTCAAATATCTAAACTTTTGGGTCTTGATCATAGCAATTTCAGGAAATTTTGAATGATGTGTTAAAATCAAGACGCATGATAGCCATGGCATTTCTAGGTTTCAGTGTCATAACTAAGCATAGGATATGAGGTCAGTGCATTACAACTTGAGTTTGTGATTTTCCGTTTCCTTAGGCAAATCGCTTAATCTTTCACTGTTACCACTGCCTAATCAAGAAATATGGATAAAAGTGTACCACATTGGGTGGTTGTGTCAGTAGCACAAGATAATCCAGATGAAGCATATAGCATAATGCCCAACGCATGGTATATGCTTAAAAATGGGAACTATTATTATTTGGCTACCTATGGAACCACTCAATTGGGTTCATATCCAAGAAATTGTGCATTCATCCCCACAAGCCTGTTCTGAGGTTTTAAATTAGTTTAGCCAGTTTAGTGTCCTTTGGCCAACAACTGTGGTTGGCTCAATGTTTATCATATCAACCTTTTTTGTTTACATGTTTGTTTTGTTTCTTTGCCTGGAAGAGACAAAGACCTGAGTGTGTTTCTTGTGAGCAGATGCATGTGTTTGTTTAAGCTGGTGGTACAGGGCTGGGAAGAGAATGAGGTGGAGTGGCCAACAGAGAACCTTGTAAATACAGGTCAGGCCAAGGCAAAGAAAGTTTGTTGGCTAAATTATCTGTGTGTCAGTAAGTTGTGAAAACTGAATGCAGGGAGTTTTCTTCATCAACAAGGTAGTTTAAGCATCAGGCAAAAAGTCCAGCATTTTGAATGCAGTTATATAAATTGATCAACTCTTAAATTTGGTATCAACTGAGGTAGTAGTCACTTGTCTGTTTGGTTTGACCTTTAGAGTTTTATCATGCTGATTGTTTTGCTGCTTCAGTTGAGTGTGGGTATTGATATCCTCATCTCTCACAGAGGGTACTACGTAACTATTACCATGCACTGGTCTATAATTACATTCCATTTCCAGATTTCTCTAAATTGGTTTTATAGTTTAGGATAAAAATAATTCATAAAAGAATCTAACTTTCCAGAGGTTGAGGACTTTGTCCAGGGTCACATAGCTGGTAAGTGACAAAGCAAACGACTCCAACATTCCTGGTTTTAACCACTATGTTATGTTAGCTTCTTTGCGATAGGCTTTTGTCTTTTAGACAACCTCAGTTGCCTTTTCAACTCGTATTAGTGAGCTTTGGGAATTCTTTAAGTAGAAGTAGCTTAGACTTGTTATCAAAATGAACTACTGGGGTCATCTAACATTTTGTTTTAATCTCTGGGGGAAGTAGATTTGTCAACAGCCATTAACTACCTCCTTTGAGTTTTGAAGTTGAGCCCTCAAGTTACTCAATTCATAATTAATTCAACAAATACTGATGAAGCACTTACTACATGCCTGCTACTGTTTGAAATGCTCAGGAACTATGGCTCAAAGGCTTTCTATAGAACTTGGATATTGTTCTAATCCGAGTACTCACTTTTCAGAAAGCTTCAGTTCTAACTATCATTGTGATTTGAGTTCCCACTAGATTGAAATATTCTTTATTCCTCTAACATGGTTTATAGGTATGTACACTTCATCCTGAGTCCTGGCCTCTCCTCACCTCTTATGCCCACTTAGCCAAAGCCTACACATCCTCCAAAGGCCCAGGGCCCACCTTCTGCTTGAAGCCTTCCTTGACTACAGGGCCAGAGTCTTCTTTCCCCAGCTTGCGTTTACCATCTGTAATATCCTTTTGTCCCATTAAGAGCATGACTGTTGGATTCTCCTATTTCAAGGGTTCTTAACCTGGGGTGGGCCTAGGATTGCCTCCAGGGTTTTTTTTTTTTTTTTTTTTGAAATTCATGTGCTTGGTCTTCATCTTACCATGTATTTTTGGATTTGACATCTGAAAATGTCTAGAGCTAGAGCTCAAGTGTGTCTTATTTAAAACAACTCCCCAAGTGATTCTGAAGTTTACAAGCAGGTTCAGAAAACATAGCCTTACATTGTTGTCATACACGGTCACTACTCCTCTACATGGCCTATGCCAGTGACCTTTAATCATTTTGGCACCAAGAATTAGTTTGGTGAAAGATAAAACTTTTCCATGGACTGGGGTGGGGTCAGGGGATGGTTTTGGGATGATTCAAGCACATTACATTTATTGTAATATATAATAATTATACCACTCACCATAATGTGGAATCAGTGGGACTCAGCTTGTTTTCTTGCAACTAGAGGGTTCCATCTGGGCATCATGGGAGATAGTGACAGATCGTCAGGCATTATTCATAAGGAGTATGCAACCTAGATCCCTCCCATGTGCAGTCTGCAATAGGGTTCATGTTCCTATGTGAACTTAATGTTGTCACTGATCCGACAGGAGGCCGAGCTCAGGTGATATGAGTGATGGGGAGTGGCTGTCAATACATATGAAGCTTCCCTTGCTCATCTGCCCCTCACTTCCTGCTGTGTAGCCTGGTTCCTAACAGGATATGGACTGGCACCATGGTTGGCAATTCCTGATCTATACAAATCTGTAAAGCAGGTTCTAACCCTTCGACCAGGCTTCAGCACCTCAAAACACTGGGATTAAAATTCTTTTAGTTTTTCTAATTGCCTAGCACAATCCTGAGCACAAATACTCCAGAGTTAGTCACCGAAAGAATAATCAGTTAAAGGGATTGATCCTTTTTGCTCTTTCCTCACGATGCACTCAGAAAATTTCAGGAATGAGTTATGCCATTCAATACCTAAGTCTGGTACCCTGGAGGCAAACTCCCTGGCCTTCTCTGTGCGGTAGATATAAAAGAGGTTCACTTAAGTTCTGGCTTTCTTCCTTCCAGAATGATAGAATAGCACATAGCACTTTATACCTTTGAAGTTGTGTGGCCCTCTGACTTGCTTTGGTTAGAGCTGTGAGTAGTTGACATGATGGTCTCTCTAGGCTGGAGAATGTAATTGCTAGTGCAGTATCTTCCAGGCTCCCTTCTGCTGCCTTGATAACGAGCAAAGCCACCAATATGGAGGCTCCAGCAGACTGGGTCCTTGAATGAGGACACAGGAAGTAATGCTCCTGCTGACCTGTCTGACATACGGCCTGAGTAAGAAATAACATTTGCGGTTACAGGCCCTGGAAGTTTGAGTTGTTACATCTCAATCTGTTCAGACTGACACAGCATGGGTTAAGTCCATATTATTTGTCATGTGCATTATATAAGTTTTGCAGTTTTAAAAGAGCTCAGCATAAAGAGTTGAACTATTTTTGAAAAGGAACAGTAGAAACAAAATTCAAATCTGAGACCTAGAGTAGAAAGTTAATGCATTTGGGACTTGGGTTTGTATGGCCACTAAGGTGATGCTTTCGTTATGTATGTACTGTTTTCTCATTAAAGTCACCAGCTGGGTGTGTTGGCTCACATCCATAATCTCAGCACTCTGGGAAGCCGAAACAGGAGGGTCACTTGAGCCCAGGCATTTGAGACCAACCTGGGTAACGTGGTCAAACTGTTTCTACCAAAAACACAAAAATTTGTCAGGACAGGGTGGTGCACACCTGTAGTCCCAGCTACTTGGGAGGCTGAGATAGGAGGATCACTTGAAGCCAGGAGGTTGAGGTTGCAGTGAGTCATGTTCATACCACTGCACTCCAACCTGGGTGACAGAGCAAGACTGTCAAGAAAAATATTAAATAAGTAAAAACTAAATTCATGACTCTTCTCATTCAGCTGATAACAATGAATAACTGTTTAAAGGAATAGCTATTATTTTCAGTTCTCTACTATGGAGAATTGAAGATTGAACAAAAGTTGGTCATCCAAAGAGATTTAGTATGTTGGCCACACCCTGAATTCATCATTTGGGATAAATTCCATTGAGCTGGTGGCTGGCAGAGGTGCCTGCTCTCCAGAGTTGCCATGCCTGCAGTTGAACTACTCCGCACATGGCCACTCACAATTTACAACAGCTTATTTGTCTCTAGCCTTCCCCAACAAGGAGTATTATCTTTCTCTAGTGGTTTGAGGGTTTGGTCAGTGAAAGTATATCCCTGTCTTCATTTGCATTTCTTTGGTGGTTAGTGAAGTTGACAGATATTACATGTGCTTCTCGACTCATTTCTTCTTTCCTGAATCACTCTTCAGGTCTTTAACTGGGGAGATCTTTAAGAGGTGGATGCCTCCTTAAAGTCAGGACACAAGGATCCTTAGCCCCTCTGCTTGCCTGGGGGCTTCCTGACCATCCTCAGCTGCTCCGGCCAGTGTCTTGGCACACAGGTTGGCAGGAGGGCCCCCAGTACAGTCACCTCCCCGAACCGTGCCTCCCAGCCTGGACTCCCGATGCCTCCTTTTACTAAGTACCAGGATCTTTTCCTGGTTCTTGAATGCCGCGGAAGAGCAGAGGATGTGAGAATAGAGGTTATTCTCAGAACCAAAAGACTTTCACTTTTAAGACTGTACCTCTCTTTTCCCTTCCTTCTTCTAGCCGCTCCCTCTCCCTTTCCTAGCGTCCCTGGTGTGGAGGGGTGGAGGGTTGGGGGGCTAAAGCAGTTGCCGCAGTAGCAGTTGACATTCTGACTGCGGGCTTCCCCCGGGAGCTGCCAGCAGCTTGTTCCAACGTCATATGCTACTCCTGAGGGGGCTCAGGCTCACTCACAACCCCTCCAAACTTGCGGAAGGTCACATCCAAGGAAGCTGTGGTTCCCCTCTTCCCCATCTCCACCTTGGCTCAGGCTACTCTGTTTCTAAATTCCTTTGTTCTTCCCACCACACTGATGTCTGCGTGATCTCTTATTCTCAGGTCCTTGATCATGTGACTGATGTGTTGATCAGGAGTACTTGCTATATGTTGAAGGATAGATTGAGGTCACATTCTGAGGGGTCTTAAATACTTGGCCTAGGAGTTTAGATGGAATTGTGTGGGCCATAAAAAATAGTGCAAGCGAGTAGGTTAGGAGCAGATGTGCCATATTGTTTGGGGAGGGTAGGAAGGGACACTAAGAGGAGTGTCCAGTTAGGTGAGGACTTTGCTTCCTGTGGGAAGACATTGAAGAGGATGGGGCTTTGTCTTGGGGCCTATAAGATGACGTCAGCATGGGGGCCCTTTTGGAATTCAGTGAAATACCATTGCTCATCAGTCCTCTTACCCTGGGGAGACTTAAACGTTCTTGAGGAGGGACGTAAGAAGATGAGGTTTTTCCTTATGGGTGCTGGAATATGGGGGGTGTTTTCCCATTACGACCCACATCTTGGTAATCAGCACAAGGTCCCTGGCTCTGTGGCAAGAACAATGACGGTGTTTTCACACCCCAAGGGGCACACCCAAGTCAGCCAATTCCCTGCTGTTGGGTCAGGAGGGTTCAGTAGTGGAAGTCCAGGGACTTCCCAGAAATGGGGCACAGGCACAAAGGTCATTGAGACCGCCCCCAGGGTCACCTTCTGCTTTTCCCCCACACCCCAGAGTAGCTTCTGACAAGAAGTAGCACACCCACATTAGGAAATTTGAAGGAGTTTCATATAGGACCACTTACAAAGATAGAGCAGGGATAGGAAAACTTCAAGGGGCGCTGTGGTTCCCAGAAGAAATCCTATCTCCTTAACTGTTTTGCTTTTTCTCCCATCTGGAAAATGTACACACACACTTGAGTAATTCACTTTCTTCTTGAAATCCAAAAAACTTATGATTGTACATAGGATCTTCTCCCTAGAGTGCTCAGAAGGGCTCTGCATGGAGTTTTGTGGAGAGGGTCCCCTTGCAGGAGCCACAGGTCACAGTGACCCCACAGCAGTGCAGGAGGCTAGGGCCATAAACACCACAACCTCTTTCTTCCATGCTCTGAGCTGTTGCTGATGCTCCCTACTGGCCAAACCAAATTGGCAACCAGAGGATAAGGGAGCCTTTGCAGGAGTCCGTCCAGGGATCTCCTAGGTCAGGGCAGAGGACAGAGGGCAGAGGGCAGGTTGGAGGGAAAGTGGAATATACACTCCTCCCCACTGTAGGGGGGAAAAAGGTCTCTCCCCCCCCATAGTAGGTTTAGTCATTGGGGGCCTGTTAAACTGACAAAAGACAGATTAGCAAGAGAACAGATTTAATCATGTAAGTGTGGAGTTCACAAAAAAAAAAAAAAATGCGACTCAAGGAGGTGGTTAGAATTTGGGGCTTATATAGCATCTGAAAGGAAAGGGAGGGGGAGAAAGGATATTTGTGGAAGAACAAATGCCTCTTGGAAAGAAACGGGCACTTAGGAGGGTAGATGGGAGATGCAGTTTTGCGACAGTGGCTCCTGTCTGATGAGGAGTCAGTCTTCCCAGGAGTTTCTCGCAACCAGGGAGGGGGTTTATGAAACAGTTCTTGAGGTTTTAGGAAGCTCTGCTTTTGGGCAGATAAAGGATTGTAGAAACTCAGATGCCATTTTTATGCCCCAGTGATATATTCTGGACCACTTTACCACTTACGGTAGCATGACCTGTGGGGGGCTGCAGGAGACCAAAGGTTCCTAATTTTAGAGCCACCAAGTTTGAGGGACCAACAAGCAAGGCTGCGCAGCCCTCTGGGAAGAGAGCTGGAGTGATGGGGCCTCAAGTCTCCCCTCACAGAGAGCAACCTGCATCACCAGGTAGCCCCGCTTCTGGATGTCCAGTTCTGATCAATCTTAGGCTGCTCCAAGGCACAGCTATGGGGCATTGCGCCATATTGACCCTTGGGGATCCGATACTCAGCCTCTCACATGCTGGGAAGCCAGCATTTATATCTCAACTTCAGGAAGTTGTACTGCTTCTAGGTTAGGTTCTGGCTGGAATAAAGACTGCCAGGCCATAGGGTCAAGAGACCTTCTTTTCCTCAGTATTTTTAAGAAACACCCAGAGCTCCTCTGAGCACTTATGGAGAAGATTCTATGTACAATCATAAAAGTTTTTTGGAATTCAGGAAGAAAGTGAGTTACTCAGGTGTGTGCATGCATTTTCCAGATGGGAGAAAGAGCAAAACAGATAAGGTGATAGAATTTCCATTCTCTTGTTTGTCTGTGAACTACGCATGAAGGAGCTATACTGAGCCACGAATACTGAAAACACTTGAGTGCTTTTCCACTTGTGAAAACCTTACCCTTTGAAAAATGCAAGGCCCACCCTGGGCCACACATGTCGAATCTGAGCTCAGCTGTTAGGCAGCTCCTCACCTGCGCCAACAGCAAAAGCAAATGTGGTTCGGCACAGACATTGTTTAAAATGGCTGCGTTAAAAATACCATCTTGGCTTCACAGATTTGAGCTGTGAGGAGCATCCTCATTTATGTGCTCTGATGAAGGTGGGTCTGGGAGAATGCACAAACCAGTTAAAAGTGGTTCTCTAATTGGATTATGCAACAGCTTTTGAATCTCGAGGCTTTAAGGTTTAAAGAGCCAGTAGCCTCTCTCAGCCCAAAGTTCCTATGATTCTGAGCAACACTGCGGGGCACTGAATGGGGGACGGGCTGAGTCAAGTGTGACTTCAGGACTGTTACAGCACGGGAAGAAGGTCCCTGTATGGGAGGACTTTCCTAAAGGCTGAGGAGGAAAGAAACTGAAGCCATGGGAAAGGGAGACATGCACGGACTCCAGAAGACCTGACTTGCAAGGTCCCTGTCCAGTTAAGGAAGATAATCTTAGGTGTGTTTCAGAAGTCATGTAATCTTTCACTCATGAATGCCAGCTGTGACCCGTGCATAGCCAACTCCCAGAGAACCTAAGTCGAAATTAAGTACTTGGCCTTTCTTTTTGAAATGCTTCCATTTGGTGGCCCCCATAACCATTCTGCAAAGGATCCTCTTACCTCCTGGTAACTGCCACCTTCACTGCCTACAAGCCTACCAGACTGTTCCCTCAATTTGTCCAACACAAGGTCTAGCGGGCCAGGTTCCATTCCAGTGGCCCCAGGACTGGAACTTGTCCAGGACTCAGACCTTCCAACGTGAGGGATCAGGGCTGTTGACCCAGTAGCATCATTCTCTAGCTGGCCTTTGGGATATTCAGAACTGTCAGCGTTTCTTGCAATGCCTGCCTCCAGAGGTGGCCGGGCTTGGGGCCGAGGTATAGGAAAGATGCCAGAGTTAAGATGACCAATGTTGTGGTCCCATGCAAAGATAACCTCTACTATTTACTTCTGAAGAGTGGAACAGTTGGCAAATCACCTACAAGTTGGTGCAAAGAATTGTGAAGACAGGAGAAAGGAAAACACTCAACATGTGTTGATTATGAATTTTAATTACCGAGCTATCTGTTTAGTCAACAGGCTGGGAAAAAAAATGTGGGCAGGAAGAGCTCTATGAATGCTACAGATGATACAATTCTGCTTTTAGGAAATGCACAATTAAACTGTGTCTACACAACCCAAAGTAAAAGCAGATGTATCCGTCACCAGACTATTTTGATTAATGGGGAAATTTGGAGCTTAAATTATCTGGTTCCGCCAGCTATGTTGATCAAATGAACTGGATCATTGCCAGATCTCCATTTCTCTAAGTTGGGTGTAGACAATTTTGGGTGAGGCAGTTTCAGGGACAGGATTCATCATATGAGGTAGCAGAATCTAAGTGGGAGATGGAAAGCGCTACAAAGCAAGTGGTAACATCCTTACATTTACATCCTTACATTCAAATCACATCATTAACTTAGCAGGCTAAGGGACCTCTGGTGTGGACCACACCCTTCCTGCTCTTTCTGGGAGTTGGTTATACCAATTAGGGAAGCAGTCCTCATGCTGTTGGTTTGCATTGAGGGGACCGAGTGACTGAGTAGTAGAGTTGATAGAGGGGCGATTGGTATCTACTCCGATACCCAGGGAGGAACTCTTTCTGATCACCCACTCAGAGGATCAGTGTTGTGAAGATCAGCCACTTCTGCATCTTACTGACTGGTCCAAAATTCTGTTGATATGACAGAATGTACCCCCCTGCCCTCCGAAGTTTTCACTGAGCCATTTTCCGTTGCTTGTTTAAAACATGTTTGCTGTTTACATATACAGTCATTTGCAAGTTATGGAGTCAGTGTAGCTCTTGCATAGCAGGCCATTTTCTAGAGAATACATTTTAAGTATCACCACTATCTGAGAGATGATTTGGGTTATGGAGGATGCTGTTTCACCAAAAACTGTCTTTTGAAATAAGGTTCTGCTGGAATATGGGTACTTAACTGATGTGTTGAATAGTTTTGCACATCTTATTGAAAAATAAGGGATGCAGATTTAAAAGATAGAAATAACTCCAATGAAATTCCCATCTTTTATAGGTAATGTTGATATCATATCTCAGATTTCTGAATTGCTGTAAAATTACTGCTTATGTAAAACCCCACAAACCACAATATTCATGCCTAAAGACCCCTACAAGTCACTGGTTCCTTCAGCTAATCTACAGATGAACTCCCTGAGTCCGAAGAGGAGGATCAGTAACTTGTCTGTTGGTGCATCTGGAAGCAAATCAGATGTGAAAAGAAAAACCTTCACCGTGTTCCTGTAGAGAGGAGAGGATCCCTAGCACGGGAGTCAGGAGTCCAAGATCTCAGTCCCGATTCTTTTATTCCCTGCAGGCTTAGCACTTAATACACCACAGCCAAAAGCAAAAACATAGGATTTCCCAAGCACAGCAAGTGAAATGTTTGCCTATTGCCTTTCCATTATACACACATACGTGTGTGTGGTGTGTTTGTATATTCAGTGAATTTTTAAACAGTGGGCCAGGCACTGTTTTAAGTGCTTTACATATATTACCTCTTTGTATCCTTCCAATAATCTTAGAGAGATGTGAAAAGAGTTTGTGTGAGATACAGCAAAATAAACTAAGGGGGAAAATCACTCTTACTGAAAAGTTATATTAACACCCGTTTTAGTATTTCTGCATGAAGTGGCTCTTTGGAAGCAGAATTTTGTCAGGACCAATCAATTACCTGCTTATGCTTTCAGATTCGTTTCTTCATTCAAAAACACTTCCTGACTAGCTAGTATTTGTCAAGTTCTGTTCTCAGTCATGGGATACACCCATGGATAAATATGTTCTCTTTCGAGATGCTCAGGCTTCCGTAGTGAGAACTGAATTCAACTACATTCCACTAACACTCCCAGTCTTGGTAAAAAGCAGACAAAGGAATCTGGATGACTTCAACCTCGATTCAGAAAAAAAAGTAACATTTTTCTAGCCTGAAGTTTGAATTGTTAGTTCGACTGTGGATACCTCATAGCCATGGACTGTGCTGCTTTGTCCTCATTTAACTATGGAATTTTGCTTCCCTGATCTGTAACTCTTATCAAATTCTTGCCTTCCTGCCCCAGAGGGTCCAGAAAAATAACCCCATTTAAAACTTCTTTAAATGATATTTTTAATGAACAAATTATCTGAGATGGAAGTATCATTTCCCGATGACTAGTATTCCACTTACACATTGTATGAAAAGTACACACTATTTCTCAGACATTTGGGAGCAGTAAATGCTATTTAGTCAGCCCAGTAGAACAAGGACAGTAGGTGCCAGCACTATCGAAGTGTTTCTCATGATGTCCCCTCTTAAAGAAATTATCTTATGTATCAGTGAGTTTCTCCTATACTGTGTTAGTACTCAACCAGCATCATAGGGCTGTGATGTATCATTGTCATCATAAAATCAGTCCTCAGTCTCGCTACAAAAACTTGCTAGATGTGTATGTGCAGTATATACCATTTATGAAAACCACAGCTTCCATACAGAACCAAACTTATCCAGGAAGAAATCCCATTTCAGCAGAGAACAGGTTTTCCATCCGATTTGTGCCCAGAACATGTAAAAAACATATCAGATTGCATGCTGTATTGACTAAGGAACATACATATGCATTTAAGTCACTTATGTTTTACTTTATGATGCGTTGGTGAATTGTATTCCTTTTGCATTTGTAATTGGAAGGTAGAACAGATGTGAAGGCTTCCTTTAAAGTGACAGGTCCATTTAAAAAATTACTTGTATAGGTTATTTTAACAAGGGAGTCTGTCCATTGTCATGCAGTTTGAGCCATTTAAAGAGACTATGAAGAAAAATGTGTCTTCAGGAAATGTTGATATGGAAGTCAGAAACTTGTGATAGGAATGTTTACATTTTTGTTTTGTTCTTGTTCTTTTTGGAGGTGGGACATCAAAGCATTTATACATTCATTCTTCCAGCCTCACTTTTCTCAAATTGAGACTAATAATTCAAACCTATCTGTATTTCAAAAGGCAGCCATGCTTTTTTTTAGTAAGCTGTAGTAAAGCCGAATTATTACCTACTTAGCAATCAAATATACAGTCTATGTTACCACTAGCTCTTTGTTTGAACCTAAATGAAGTGTGGATTTTTATTTTGATCAATGACAGCTTTGAGATCTGCAGTTATGCTTGATTGGGACAGCTGTGACAGCCAACGCAGTAGCCGGCAGACAATTCTTTAATATATGAATCCGACTGACCCAATTATTCATCCCCCACCCCAAAAGCAAAAAGCATCTCCAGAAGCCTTTTACCATTTTCTTGCAATGTCAATACACTCGACATGAACAAAATTTAAAATTATCTTTTGTAGGACAGAGGCACACTAATCCCATTACTGCTATAATTAAACACCTCTCCGTCTCCAATGCTTGTAGACAAAGTTGGCTTTTTTTTTCCAAGGAAGATTTAACATGGTTTGTACATAGAGTTGAGCAGATAGCATGGTTTCATACAAATTTTTTAATCATGCCAAAATGACATTTCTTGTTGATATAAAAATATTCAGGAAGGCTTTATGTGGGGAGAAATGTTGGAATGAGGTATGTTATGATGGCTATGATGTTGAATTCAGTACTTTATTCTTTTAGAAAAGTGTTGCAGTAAGCGCCCAACGTACCAGTGTTACGCACTGCAAGGCAGGTGCAGGGAAAATCCTTTCTATGTCCCCTTCACTGGATCCCTGTGACGGTCAGCATAGTTCTTTAATTGGGCACTAGCAAATGTATTTTGGGGTTTGCTTTTTTATACGAAGCTTGATAGTTTGAATTTATTGAAATGTAGAATGTCTAGCTTCATTTTTCTTCTACAGATTTGTTTTACCTAGTTATGGCTCTGACTTTCTACTTCTATAATAAAATTATTGAATATCCACTATGTTGAGAGTAGTTCTTCAATCTTATTTGGAAGGAGATAGACACTCAGGTCAATGACTGAATTGATTTGGTCAGACAAAACCTTTAATTTTTCCCCACTATGGATTTTCCGTTTGCAAAAGAGAAATATTAACTGCATTATAAGGTCTGTATTTTCTACAAACCTATGTTTTATACATGCTTTGAAGTTTTATTTAAAAAAGTAATGATTGACAAATGATTGATATTGATATTAAAGGTATATCAATAGGAATAATTGTGCTTATTAAATTTATGTTCTATTATTTCTGGGTATTATGTGAACAGACACAGCATGTGCAGGTATGTCTCAGACATTGTGGGTTCAGTTTCAGCAAACGTCACAGTAAAGTGAATCAAAGTTTTGGTTTCCCAATTCATATAAAAGTCCTGTTTAAACCATAGTCTATTGAATGTGCAATAGCATATGGAAAAATGCACATACCTTATAATATTTTATTGCTTAAAAACGCTCATGATCATCTGAATGTTTAGAAAGATGTAATATTTTTGCTGGCGAGGGTCTTGCCTCAGTGTTGATGGCTGCTAATTGGGTAATGGTTGCTATGAGTTGGGTTGCCTGTAGCAATTTTTTAAAATAAGATAGGAATGAAGTTTGCTGCATCCATTGGCTCTTTTTTCTCTGCAGCATGTGATGCTGTTTGATAGCATTTTACCTGCAGTAGAACTTCTTTTAAAGTTAGTGTCAAACCTCTGAAACCTTGCTGCCGCTTTCTAAACTCAGTTTATGGAATTTTATATATCCTTTGTGGTCATTTCAACATCTTTGGTGTTGTTTTATCATGAAATTGCAGCAATTCCGTCATCTTCAGGCTCCACTTCCTCTAGCTCCCTTGTTAGTTCCGCCGTATCTGCAGTTACTTTCCCCATTGAAGTCTTGAACTCCTTAGAGTCATTCATGAGGCGAAAGCAACTTCTATACTCCTGTTAATGTAGATATTATGACATCCTCCCATGAATCAAATGTTATTTATGGTATCTAGAACCGTGAATCCTGTCCAGAAGGTTTTTAATTTACTTTGTCCAGCTCCATCAGAGAAATTTCTATCTGTGGTAGGAATGGTGTTACAAATTTCCTCATACGACTTCAAAATTGAAATGACTTCTTGAGCCATGAGCTGCAGAATGGATGTTGTGTTAGCAGGCATGGAAACAACATCAATATCCTTGTACATCTCCATGAGATCTCTTGGATGATTAGGTGCATTGTCAACGAGCAGTAATATTTTGAAAGGTATCTGGGCAGCGGGCCTCAACATTGGACTTAAAACATTCAGCAAACCATGCTGCAAACAGATGTGCTATCCTTCAGGCTTTGTTGTTCCACTGATAGAGCACAGGCAGAGTAGAATTTAGATATAGAAAGGGCCCTAGGATTTTCAGAATCATAATTGAGCTGTGGCTTCAACATAGTCAATAGTGGCATTAACTAACAAGAAAGTCAGTCTGTCCTTTTGAAGATTTAAAGTGAGGCATTGACTTGTAAATCCCATTTAGGACTTTGATAGCTGGAAATGACTTCTAAATAAAAGGCTCTTATCTACATTCAACATCTGTTGTTTAGTGTAGCCACCCTCAACAATGTTATTATCCAGAGGATCCAGCTAGCTTGCTAGTTTCTACATCAGCACTGTTGCTTCACTTTGCAATTTTGTTACAGAGGCAGCTTCTGTTCAACTTATGAACCAACCTCTGCTAGCTTCAAACTTTTCTTCAGCAGCTTCCTTACCTCTTTCAGCCTTCATGGAATTGAAGGGAGTTAGGGTTTTTCTCTGGATTAGGCATTGGTTTAGAGAATATTGTAGCTAGTATGGTCTTCTATCTAGACCAAACTTTTTTTGTATTAGCAATAAGGCTGTTTCACTTTGTGTTCGCTGAAGTAGCACTTCTAATTTCCTTCAAGAGCTCTCCCTTGGTTTGCCCTATCTTGGCTTTTGACATGCCTTCCTCACTATGCTTAATCATTTCTAGCTTTTGATTTGAAGGAGTGTGTTCCTTTCACACTTAAACACTTAGAGACATCACAGAGCGATTAACTGACCCGATTTCAATAGTGTTTTGCCTCAGGGAATAGGGAGGCCCGAGAAGGATGGAGGGGGGAATGACTGGTAAGTGGAGCGATCAAAACACAAGTTATATTTATTCAGTTTGCAGTTTTGTATGGGTATGGTTCGTGGCACCCCAAAATAGCAACAAACATCACTCATCACAGGTCACCATAACAAATGGAATTTTAAATAGTGCAAGAATTACCAAAATGTGGCTTAGAGAAACAAAGCGAGCACATGCTGTTGGAAAAATGGCACCGATAGTCTTGTTTCACAGAGGGTAGCCAGAAACCTAAAAATCCAAACAAAAATTTTCTTTGGAAAGTATCCGTAAAGCACAATACAATGAGCTATGCCTATATGTTAAGGGACCTCTTTGTGGAATGACTTTCCAGTATGATAGAAATTTCTCTGATTTTAAGAATTGTGGGGATTTGGACCACTTTAACATTCATTAGAAAGTAAAATACATATATTATCACTATGATATTCAAAATAAAAAGTTGAACTCTTGGATTTGTAATTTTAAATTGATACTAAGTATAAATCTTTTTATTCTATAATAGTCAAATATGGGCAGAAACCTCACTACTTATAAAGCTTACAACTACTCAAATCCACTGATGTAAGATGTCATTATCTCTAAGCTTAAGAGTTTCAGCAGTCTCAAGTATTTAAAGGCAAGTCCTCTCATCAATGAGGAAACCTATCTTTTCGGGACCTTCTCAGTCTATCTTTTCTATGAGCGTTGCCTTCTCTGCAGTTACAACTCTGAGCTCCTGGCAACCAGGTTTGTAGCTAGCACAGATTCTGCCTCTGCCCACAGCAGGTCAGGTGGGCATTGGACAGTTAATGCATGTGGTTATAACTGAAGGTATCTAAATACACAACCATAGGGCAGTCTCGTGCAGAGACAACCAGAGAGGAGACTAATGCACCAGAAAGTCGTTTTATAAGCATTGATAGGATAAAAATACAAAAAGCCAATGTTTAGTAATGAGACTTCCACTGAATTCTTTGATTTAAACTCTGACTTTTGGGAAAAAGATGAGATTGGCTGACTTCTAGCATTAACACTCTAGGAAACTTTTTGAATATTTAAATTTCGTAGAGCATATTTACCACCTCTAAAGGAAACTGAGGTAATAGCTAGAAAACACTAAGTTCTTTAATTTTTGATTCTTTTAGATTTACTGCAACTAAGAAGAAATTGAGATTCCCATTTCCTGTTCTGGTAATTCAAGTGTAAAGGAATCTGATTTACCACATAAACAGGGGATGTCCTTTCGTCTATTCAAATGTTCTATTCAAATTTTTAAATCATTTAAATGGTATGTGGTGGAGATTTTCTTCGAGGTTCTAAAACTACTACAGTGGTCAGGTAGAGGTTTTCTGACAAGTAAAACTCCCCTCCTACATCTCCGAAGAGTGCACTACTTCTGACTCGTCAATAAATACCACCTAAGTTCTTTGTCCAAACTAATTTTTCTGTTTTTCTATTATTTCTCTTGACAATCTAACTCCCTCTCACGGCTCCAATAATGGTCTAAAATCTGTATCTCCACCCTTAAATCTAAGCCTGGGGATGACCCAAGCAAATATAAATACAACAACAAAATCTGATGCCAATATATATTTCTAAACAAGAAGCCTGGGGATGCCCCAGGCAAATATAATTTAACGAAATCTGATGCCAATAGATTTATGCAACATACAATCTTGAGAAACGTATAATCTGATCTCACTGCTGTAAAGAGCTGCCTAAGACTAGGAAATGTGTCAACAAACAAGGTTTGACTCAGTTTCATAGTTGTGGAGGCCTCAGAAAACTTGGAATCATGGTGGAAGGGGAAAACAAGGTACATCTTACATGGTGGTAGGAGAGTGTGCAAGGAAAACTCACTTTTGAACCATCGGATATCATAATTCCCTCACTATCACCAGAACAGCATGGGAGAAAAACCACCCCCATGATCCAGTCACCTCCCACCAGGTCCCTTCCTTGACATGTGGAGATTACAATTCGAGATTTTAGGTGGGGACATTGGGCCAAACCAGGTTTTATACACACATACACACACATGTATATGTATGTAGCGTGTATATACACTTTTATTCTGTTCTACATATCTACAGTTCTGTACCTCCAGTCACATTTAAAATATTCAGTCCTCAGTATCTGAAACTATGTTGATCATTTTCCTTCCTACACCTGGTTTTCTATTCTCTTCCCAATTCTAGAATTCCATCATTCCAGACAACAAAATCAGAACCTCCTAATTGTTTCTCAGTTCCTTTCCCTCGACTCCCATGGCAGTCATCTGTCAGGTCCCAGTGATTTTACCTCTTCTTTTCTGAATCTGTCTTTATCCCCTACGGTGTTGGGAAGGGATGCCTTGCAACCCAATGCAACTCAAATTGATTTCTTCCAACTGATCACCCTGTGACTTTCAGATTAATCTTTTTCAAGCACAGTTGTTTTATTGCCACTGAAATATTTCAATGGCTTTCCATTGCATTCACAGCACCAAATCCAAACTTGTCTTGGCCTTAAAGCTGTACTTTTGGCCTTTTCTCCCACTTGGCCTAGTTAAAGCATTAACTCCTGTGGCTTTTTGCAGCCCTGTGCTTGGCATACTCATTGTGAAAAGCACTCAACTTCCCAGCTGCATGTGACCATCTTCTACTCCAAAGACATTATAGAAGGCTTTCTAGATGAAGCTTTCCACGTCCTTCCAGCTGTAATGATGCTTCCAGTTCTCTAACTCAAGGCAGAACCCTTCTTTGTGGTAGTTTGCTAGGGCTTCTGCAACGAAGTAGCAAAGACTTGGTGGATTAACAGCAGAAATTTAGGTTTTCCAAAATAACCGTCTTTGAGTTGAGCTTCTTTCTTCTTGGCCATCAATTGAAGATCTCAAATGTGTTTTGTATTTCATTCAATAAATTTTTTAGTTCTAGAACTTCAATTTTTGATACCAGTCTCTTTGGTAGACTTTTCATTCGTAATTTGAACGGTTATTTGATTTCTTTGCAGTTTTTCAGAATTTTCATTTGTGTCACTGAGCTTAATAATTTGATTTTCCAGGACTTCATGAATTTCTTTTGTTCTGTTGCTGTAGAATTACTGTGTTCCTTCAGGTGTCATATTTCCTTGCCTTTTCAGTGTCCTTACATTGCTATCTGTACATCTGGTGTAATAGTCACTTCTTACAATTTTTAGAGTTTTCTTACATACGGGAGAACTATTTCCTGAAGATATATCTGTCGTATTTGTCGGCAATATGGTTTGTCTGTGTCCCCACCCAAATTAACATAAATTATGTCTCCCAGAATTACCATGTGTTGTGAGAGGGATCCAGGAGGAGGTACTTGAACCATGGGGGCTCGTCTTTCTCTTGCTATTCTCTTGATAGTCAATAAGTCTCATGAGATTTGATGTGTTTACTAGGCATTTCTGCTTTTACTTCATTTTTCTCTTGCTACCAACATAAGTGCATTGCACCTCCCACCATGATTCTGTGGCCTCCCCAGCCATGAGGAACTGTAAGTCCAATTAAACCTTTTTGTTCCCAGTTTCAGGTATGTCTTTCAGCAGCATGGTAACAAACTGAAACAGTAAATTGGTACCAGGAGAGTGTGGCATTGCTGAAAAGATATCCAAAAATGTGGAAGCAACTTTAAAACTAGGTAACAGGCAGAGGTTGGAACGGTTTGGAGGACTCGAAAGACAGGAAAACGTGGGAACGTTTGGAGCTTCTTAGAGACTTATTGAATGGCTTTGTCCAGAATACTGGTAGCAATGTGGACATCAAGGTTGTCTGAGGAGGTCTCTGATGGAGATGAGGAACTTGTTGGGAATTGGAGTAAAAGTGACTCTTTAGAAAAGAGACATGGCATTTTGCCCCTGCCCTAGAGATCTGTGGAACTTTGAACTTGAGATGATTTAGGGTATCTGGCAGGTGGCAGAAGAAATTTCTAAGCAGCAAAGCATTCAAGAGGTGACTTGGGTACTGTTAAAGGCATTTAGTTTTATAAAGGAAGCATAGCATAAAAGTTCAGAAAATTTGCAGCCTGATAATGTGATAGAAAAGAAAAACCCATTTTCTGGGGAGAAATCAAGCCAGCTGCAGAAGTTTTTATAAGTAGAAAGGAATCTAATGTTAATCCCTAAGACCATGGGGAAAATGTCTCCAGGTCATGTCAGAGACCTTCATGGCAGTGCCTCCCATCAGAGGCCTGGAGACCCAGGAGGAAAAAGTGATTGTGGGTCAGGCTCAGGGTCCCCATGCTGTGTGCAGCCTAGGTGTTTGGTGCCATGTGTCCCAGCCACTCCAGCCAACGCTGAAAGGGGCCAATGTATACCTCAGATGTGGCTTCAGAGTGAAAACACTGAGCCTTGTCAGCCTCCACATGGTGTTGAGCCTGCAGGTGTACACAAGTCAAGGATTGAGGTTTGGGAACCTCTGCCTGTATTTCCAGTGTACGGAAACACCTGGGTTTCCAGGCAAAAGTTTGCTGCAGGGGCAGGGCCCTCATGGAGAACCTCTACTAAGGCAGTACAGAAGGGAAATGTGGGGTTAGAGCCCCCACACAAAATCCCTACTGAACTGCCTAGTGGAGCTGTGAGAAGAGGACCACTATCCTCCAGACCCCAGAATGGTAGATCCACCAACAGCTTGCACTGTGAACCTAGAAAAGCCACAGACACTCAATGCCAGCCCATGAAAGCAGCTAGGAAGGAGGCTGTACCCTGCAAAGCCACAGGTGCAGAGCTACCCAAGACCATGGAAACTCACCTCTTGCATCAGCGTGACCAGGATATAAGACCTGGAGTCAAAGGAGAACATTTTGGAGCTTTAAAATTGACTGACCCGCTGGATTTTGGACTTGCCTGAGGCTTGTAACCCCTTTGTTTTAGCCAAATTTCTCCCATTTGTAATGGCTGTATTTACCAATGCCTGTACCCCCATTGTTTCTAGGAAGTAACAAGCTTGCTTTTGACTTTACAGGCTTGCCTGTAAGGTAGAAGGGGCTTGCCTTGTCTAAGACTTTAGACCGTGGGCTTTTGAATTAATGCTGAAGTCAGTTAATACTTTGGGGTCTGTTGGGAAGGCACGATTGATTTTGAAATGTGAAGACATAAGATTTGGAGGAGCCAGGAGTAGAATGCTATGGTTTGGCCATGTCCCCAACCAAGTCTCAACTAGAGTTGTACCCCCAGAATTCCCACGTGATGTCGGAGGGAACCAGGAGGAGGTAATTGAATCATGGGGCCGTTTTTTCCTGTGCTATTCTCTTGATAGTAAGTCTCCCAGGATCTGACTATCAGGGGTTTCTGCTTTTGCTTCATTTTTTCTCTTGCTGCCACCATGTAAGAAGTGCCTTTCACCTCTCACCATGATTCTGTGGCTTCCCAAGCCATGTGGAACTAAGTACAATTAAACCTCTTTGTTCCCAGTTTCAGATGTGTCTTTATCAGCAGCATGAAAACTAATACAGATGGATAGGGCACTTTCAGCCTTATTCTGGTTTGTGCAGTAATGTAGTCTCTGTATGACTTCAACTGAACAGCACCGGTGGTATCTGATTTCTCCGATGGCTTAAAGTGTTATTAGTGAAAGTTGTGATGTTTCGCTGGGGACTGAGATGCCAGGTAGGTCAGTCTTCTGGCCCCCTTAGTGGCAGCAATGGGCTGAGCATTTCTATCCTTAGGGCCATGGGTAGCATATGCCCATGTATTACTGGGTCTATGAAAATTCTTTGACCTGCAAATGGCTTACTCAGATGCCAATAGTAGGTCGATTTCTTGGGTCCCTGGGCAGCTGATGTGGCATGGGTGATGGCAGTGGTAGTGGTGGGACAGCCCTCCAGGTCCTGAATAATACATGCTGCTGTTGGCCATGGCTGTGATGGGCTGGGTACATCAGTCTCTAGGCCCACAGGTGGCAAGTACAGGTAGGTGCCAGCTGTGGTGGAAGCTGTGTGCTAGGCCCAATCTCAGGAGTCTTCAGGTACCAACAGAGGTAGATCGTGCTGGGCAGAGTGTGCTAGCCTTATTGTGCTAGGCCCAACACTCAGGAGTGTTGAGGTGCCAACAGAGGTAGACTCCATGGCCAGACTGTGTGCTCTGGCATGGAGTGAGGGCAAAGCCTGTCTGGGTGCATTTGTCCTCAGGCCTCCTGATGGAGACTGCAGGTGCCAGCCTCGGTTGGCAGGGACAGGGCCATGGCTGGCATCTGTACTCACAATCAGGCAGAATGCTTGGTGGGGGGGGACAACAGTGGCTGTGCCACTGTCCCTGTCACTGGGAAGGATGGTACTGCCTTCAGTGGCCAGCAGTGTAGGCCGGTGGGTTCGGAACCTCTCAGCTCCTGTGTTAGCTTCAGGCCCCACGAGTGAGAGGATCTCCCATGGTTATAATTGCAGGAACACATCAGGGGGATGTGAACTGCTGAGGATCTCTTCCTTTCTCATGACTGGGGTTTTTTTTTTTTTGAGATGGAGTTTTGGCTCGTTACCCAGGCTGGAGTGTAATGGCATGATCTCGGCTCACCGCAACCTCCACCCTCCTGGCTTCAGGCAATTCTCCTGCCTCAGCCTCCTGAGTAGCTGGGATTACAGGCATGCACCACCATGCCAATTTTTTGTATTTTTAGTAGAGACGGTTTCACCATGTTGACCAGGATGGTCTCGATCTCTTGACCTTGTGATCCACCCGCCTCGGCCTCCCAAAGTGCTGGGATTACAGGCGTGAGACTGGGGAGTCTTAGCTCCCAGCTTATCCCAGCTGAGCAGGCCGTCTGCTTCCTTCTTCCTTGCTTTAGGTATTTCCTGTCACTTTTCTGTTGAATTCGTGTTCTCTCTTGCATCATCTATTTGAAATGTGATTACTATTTTGGTGGTTCTTCATGGATGAAAAGAGTATGAAATGCCCCTAGTCAGCCATCTTCCATAATACATTAAGAAAATTAGAACTTTTTAAAAAGTAGACCTGGCATGTGAACAATGACTACATTCAAACATTTGGATGGGAGCCAGTTATTTGGGTAATTCTTGCAAATATGTACCTACTGAGAAATTTGAGCAATGTTAGCCAGGATTTTGTGTACTGTTAGCATTGATTGTACCAGCTGAATTTTTCCAAAAGTTATTGGGGTACAGGTGGTATTTATTCATAATTTATTCATAAGTTCTTTAGTGATTTGTGAAATTTTGGTGCATCCATCACCCAAGCAGTATACACTACACCTTATTGGTAGTCTTATCTCTCGCTCTCCTCTCACTCTTCCTAAGTCCCCAAATTCCATTGTATTATTCTTATGCCTTTGCGTTCTCATAACTTAGCTCCCACATATCAGTGCGAACATACGATGCTTGGTTTTCCATTCGAGTTATTCACTTAGAATAACCATTTCCAATCTCATCCAGGTCATTGCAAATGCTGTTTGTTCCTTTTTACGGCCAAGTAGTATTCTATTGTATACATGTAGTACAGTTTAACCACTCCTTGACTGAGGGGCATTTGGGTGGGTTCCACGATTTTGCAGTTGTGAATTGTGCTGCTATAAACATGAATGTGCAAGTTTTGTGTGTGTGTAATGACTTTTCCTCTGGGTAGATGCCCAGTAGTGGAATTGCTGGATCTAATGATAGCTTTTAGTTCTCTTTGGACTCTCCACACTGTTTTCCACAGTGGGTGCACTACTTAACATTCTACCAGCAGTGTAGAAGTGTTCTCTGATCACATCCACGCCAACATCTGATTTTTGATGTTTTGATTATGGCCATTCTTGTAGGAGTAAGGTGGTATTGCATTGTGGTTTCGATTTCCCCGATCATTAGCGATATTGAGCATTTTTTCATGTTTGTTGGCCATTTGTATATATTCTCTTGACAATTGTCTTTGCATGCCCTTAGCCCACTTTGATGAGTTTGACCGATTTGAGCTTTTTATAGATTCTGGGTATTAGTCCTTTGTGAGATGTATAGATTGTGAAGATTCTCTCTCTAGGTTGTCCGTTTACTCTGCTGACTGCTCGTTCTGCCATGGAAAAAACTCTTTAGTTTAAGCCCCAACTATCTTCATTTTTATTCCATCTGCTTTTGGGTTCTTGGTCACGAAGTCCTTACCTAAGCCAGTGTCTAGAAGGACTTTTCCAATGTTATCTTCCAGAATTTTTATTCAAGTCTTAAGTCCTTAATCCATCTTAATTTTTGTATAAGGTAAGAGGATCAAGTTTCATTCTCCTACATGTGGCTAGCCAATTATCCCAGCACCATTTGTTGAAAAGGGGGTCCTTTTCCCCACTTTATAACTTTCTCAAATATCAGTTGACTAAGTATTTGGGTTCATTTCTGGGTTCTTTGATTCCATTGTTTTGTGCGTATTTTTATAGCAGTATCATGCTGTTTCGGCGACTATGGCCTTATAGTAGCATAGCTTGCAATCAGGTAGTGTGATGCCTCCAGATTTTTTGCTTAGTATTGCTATAAGTTAGAAGGGGTACCATAGTCTATTCCATTATTATGCTTATTCCAATGCTTATGTGCCAGGCACTGCTTCAAACACTTCACAATTATTACCTCATTTCATAATCACAACTTTGTGAGGTGGAAATTATCCCAATTTGGTACATGACAAAACTGAGGTACAGAGAGCTGAAGTGAAGTCATACCAAACACCAGCAAGTGACAGAGCATAGGTTCAGAATTTGAACCTGTGTCATTCGTCATCTGACTTCAGTTTCAAGACCCTGTACTGTTTCTACTGCTTGCTAATCCAGTCCTGATGATATATTGTTAAATTCTTTAAGTGTTACAAACTACAGTTCAAATATTTGACAAAATTGAGGAACATTAACTCCTAAGGGTGCAATGAAGTTTTGGATCCTGTTAAGAACTTTAGAAATATGAACATAACAAATTTGTTAAATTCATTGGCAGACAGGCAAATTAAGTTCAAGGTTCAAAGTGGATTCTTTGGTCTGAATTGTTTAGCTAGCAGTTCACAATGATTATTTCCAAATGACATACTCAAAATGTTATATATGTTCAGGTATGGACTACAAAGACTTGTCTCATGGTTTAAGAACTTGACTGGTACGTAATTACAAATTGATACATTTGCATAGTGAAGGGGTATTGATTATTGAAATGTTTGGAAAACAGATCAATGACTAAAAATGACATAAGGATGGGTTACTCCATTAACCTTCAAAAAAATTGATGCATATCGATCTTTTGAGGTTTGATCCACTTTTGCCTCTAGGAAATTTGAATAAAAATACTGTAGAATAAACATGAATTAGTAATATTTCTTCTGATTTTTGCATGATGCCTGTATTAGGCTAATAGCCAACTATAAGTAGCTTAGGTAAGAAGGGGGGCTGGGGGTGGAAGGAGAGACTTGGAGACAAGATACAGGGTCAGAAACTTTCTCCCTATGTTACAGAACATGTTCCCACCTTGATTTTATCAGCACTGATCTCGTGTCACAGAAGCAAAATGGCCCCCAGGAGGTTCCATGGACTTGTATTTCTCATCATTTAGAAAGAAAAAGCACCTCTTTTCTCAATTCCTCTTTTCAGGACTCTCAGTACCCCTGCTTCTGGTGACAGCCCAGGGCAAGCGGGGATGATGTACAGATGGAAAGAATGGGAAGGGCAGGTGAGGCAAACAGATGTGCCCCTGCAACTGCGGAACTACTTGCAAACAAAATCTATTTAACCTTCTTGGGAAAATTCACTTTTTTAAAATTCAAAATGCTCCAAAGTAGAAAGGATAGTCCTTTTAAAAGATAGGAAGTCCAAAGAGTAAAAATTAGTGTAATATAATGAAATAAAAGTTGGGAAAGTCCAGGCAGTGTTTTGTACGTAATGTAGATGCTGATATATACTAAAAATATTAAGTGTTCGATATATCACAGCCTAAGGCAGGTTTAAGAAGTGGTAGTAGTTTCCAGGTACATTAGAACACTTCAAAGCTTTGGATTAAAACAATGATCTTAGAAGTGTTTTCTGGCTCTCAAACTCGCTCCTGCTTATTGGATTTTTAAATTTCTTTCATTACTTAAGCAAGGGTCTTAATCTCTTTGGGTTTTGCTTTCTTCTTGTCAAATGGGGTTAGACCTTTCTTGGATGGTTGATGCAAAGGTTAAAAGAATATGCACATAAAACATGTGCCAGTAAAGATCCTCAATAAATGTTAGTTTTCTAGAGTGATGTATATGCTGAATATAGGTTCGATTTGCCTTTTATTAGGAATTTTATCACTTGACAGTATTTAATGCAAACAAACGAAGTTTATAGAAGTATATGAAATATGAGAATTGGTAATTACGCTATTTTTTGATGAAAGACTATCATATAAAATGTTTAATTACACCTTGTTTTATGTCAAATCCAGTAGGAAAGACAGAAGTGGACATCCACTGCATCACAGTTGCAGTGTGGCAGGCATTTCGAGAAGAGAATATTGGGCATCACATTGTCACTATCGTCCTGTCAGTCATTGGTGACTGGGGCCATATGAGGCCCTAGATAGTGCACAGCTGTTCAGCACAGCACCAAACCAGAGAATGTGGCAGGATCTCATGTTTAACCTAATTTTAAAAAGTCAAGGTATCTTCCTTCAATAGTGAAGGAGTTGAATTATCAAATTTGTACCTTTGTGTTTAAAGGTAACACTTCCACGTACTCTTCTCAAACATAGGTTACTGGTAGACTGAAAAAGGCTTTGGATATATCTGAAAAATATTTCCTTGCAAAACAGCAAACCTCTTAAGCCCATGGAAAGAGCACTTAAAGGAGAATTCAACAACTGTTTAGTTTTATGGAGCTCTTACGACTTTGGGCCCACAATTAAATGACAGGTAAGGGCTTTCCATCAGAAGAAATCTGAAAGTATGATGAAAAACAAAACTGAATTAATTTACACAGCCCAACAACATATGATCATAGTTTCCCTTGGATATGGTTTATTGTTGGTAAAATTTAGAAAAACCCACATGTATTATTTTAAAGTACATCTGAAGTATATTTTCATGAAATGTACATGGTTGTGTAGTTAGCGGTTTATGGGAACTTCTCTTTTTTGCAATTCGGCCTGCTTTAAAAATATTCAAATATATTTGGCTTTTGTAACTTTGCTAATTAAACCTTCTAAAACAGATGGAATTATAGAAATTACAGGGTTGAAAATATCATCTTAATTGGTTTACGATCTATGTGACATGTAGTGCCATTCATACTGTATAAAATAGATACAAATGGCTCAAAAGAGATGGCATGCCAATTAATTTATTTTTAACTCTTCCCATTAAATTTAGTTTTCTTCATTTTCTTTACCATTAGCCCGGCTTACAGCGAGTCTGATCAATCCTGACTGAAGATACAGGTTGAAAGCTGAGATCATATTGGAGAGTCTCTTGTGACTGAGGGATAAGGATAATCTGAATTTACCGTCTATCTCAGAAAAATAATCTTAAGACAAGCTTTAACCATGCATATGGCTGTCCCCAAGTGATGTGTAGGTTAATCTTTTTCCTTCTAATGATGATTGCCTTACATGTGTAGGCAGCTATTTCCGATTTCCTGGAATCGTCTTATGTGTCTACCTTGCTGTCCCACTATGCACACTTAGATTTGTCAGACTGCTTGTTCCAATTTCTGAGTTGGGATGGATGCTATAATCTCTATAAATAGAATGTAGGGAGGTTTAAATAGGCTGTTTCATGTGTGTCTATGTGCCTTAAGATCAAGACTCTGGTTGAATACAACTCACCCAGACCTTTAAAGATTTCAATTTCGAGGCCACAGTGAAGGCCTGTTTTATAATAAACCTGCTTTACCCAGCAAAGCCACATGCTGTTTGGGGGGAAAAAAAAATACCATCGTACTATTTGTTTGCTACTCTTGGCTATCAAAATTAGACTCAACTGCTTCTTTCAAATATCTCAATTTGCCATTTAGTTGTGATTTTAAACACTAGTTCCCTCTGTTGTCATGGTAACAGGTTTGGGCCCTCATGGGTGACAGAAAAGTGCTAGAGTTCTGGTTCCTGTTTGAACACACATGTTTGCTGGGTTTCGCCTTGCAGCCCAGGAAGAGAGGAGGCTTGGAATCACACTTTCCACAGCAAAGTAAATCCATGCGTCAAATAACACTCAGCTTGGGAAGTCGCCCACAGCAGGGACAGATTACCTCTTACAGTCGCTATGCTACGGAGAACAATTCAAATTCTAGCTTTAATGATCCTAGATAGAGCTCTTCTCCTCCCCACCAATGTGACACTTTGCAAACATTTTATATATCAAGGAAATATTTAATTGAAACGTGCTTCTGAGAATGCCTACCGAGCTAGCTCTAGGCATCTTCCAACATTGCAGGGGTCAATTAAAAGAACCAATCAACTGTTCTTTAAAACTTTAAAGTATTTTTTAAAATAGGGTTGCGGGGAAAGAAAGTGGACAAAAAGTAATGTTAAATAGCATGGAGCATGACTAATGGCACTAGCATGTTAAAATCATTGGGAAAATGTCCTTGGAAGACAAATGAATTTTCAGCAGAATAATTAACTTAATTAACAAATTTGCATGCATATTCATCAGGCTATTGAAGTCTTTCCAGCCCAGCTTGATGAGCGTTGGTGTAATAATTGTCTCATTTACATTCTGCAATCTACTACAATTTGGGGCATGCAAAAAAAAGCGGGCCTCTTCCCTTTGACTTTTAGGAGTCACATACTCCTAAAACATGGCCTTCACCCTCTGTGCCCTTTGGTCCAAGCCTTTTGAGAACCCCCAGAGGGTTGACTGGTTTCCCATCCCCCAGCCTTCCCCTTTTTTTCCTTTTTGGCCCAGGTTCTCTTTTTGCCTCTGCTTGCTCTCCTGGGTAAATCTTGGCACCAGTTCTGACTTCAAATCTCTTGGGTCGCCAGACTGCATCATGTAAAAATTGCCATTTCCCTCTATCTCTGCAGGGCAATCTTTAAAGGCAGTAAGGTGTGACGCTCCAGACTGGCAGCTTGGCAAGACGGAGCCCATGGATACCAACACACGGGAATCTGGACGACTCACTGACAGCAGTCAGCACTGGGAACAAAAGGAATGGAGGGGGAAAAAAAGCGCAAATGTATTTTTACATATTGTAGGCATATGGCCACAAGACCAGCAGAAATATATTTAATTGCCAATTGCACGCATTGAGGGGAAAAACATTAGAGATGGGGGAAAAAAAACTATATACAGCAGTATTATTCTAATTTAACTTTTCACCTCAGTTTTTCTTTAAATTGAAGATGGAAGGGAATGTGGGTTGGAATTGCAAAGGGTTATCTTCTGGAAGCCTATCAAAGGTGGTGTGGGATTTTGACATGCCTCTTAACAGCCTAACATAGAAATATGCAAGTTTTCTTTTAATTATGAAATCATTTGACTAGGGTATTTTGGGGGAGTGGGGCAGACTGGATTTCAAATATAAGTCTTACTGTCATGTTAAGTCTGTACTTTTGATAATATTTATTGTTAAGGCCTAATGTGTAACTCTTGAAAGATTATATTCTTGTTTTCTATAAAAGCAGAACAGTTCAACCCCAATTTATTGTCAGGCATTGTGCTAGTCAATGGAGGCACAGAAGTGAATCAGATTGTCATCTCTACACCGAAGCAGCATAGCCTAGGCTGGGAGGCAGATACATACATGTACAATTATGTTATGCAATTAAATAGGTACAGATTAAAGTCACAATTTTAATACACATAATGCCATGTACACAATGCAATGATGTAGCTATGTGAATCCAGGGGCCATAGAGAATTGACTTAGTTCAACCTGGGTGTCAGTCACACTGGAGGACCAGGGAGGTGACCTCTTCCAGGAAAAGCTGATGAAAAGGATCATAGAAAAAGCCGGGGAAGAAGGCATTTGCATTTTGCAGAATTAAAGAGTTTGGGCCAATGAGCCAGCTCCTTTCCTGGGTTACGGGCTCAGGGAGTCAGGTAATAGGGTCAGGGAAACATGTGTGGCACCTGCCTCTTGGCAGGAAAGAAAACCACAACCCAGAAAAAGTAAGCTTGCCAGTTCTTTGTAGCCTTCCTATCACTGACTTCCTGTTAGCCTGGGTCTCCTGTTCTCCTGCTCTTTGAAAATCCTTGGTGGCCAGTGCTGGCTTTGTAGGTGGACCTGTGCTCTCTGGTCCCATGCAGGTCCGGTCCTGCCCAGCTGACCAGCCTTGCAGCCTGTTTCTGTAATCCACATAATGGATTGGAGGATGTTAATGTGTGCTTTGCTTTGTGTAGCAAGTATCTTGAAAAATTTACTTTTGTAAAGCGACTTAAATAAAAGCACTAGGGGAGCTGGGTATTTAAAGGAACCCTGTAGTGAATCTTCACATAATGTAGAAGCCATTCCTTAATCTCCCCCCCACCAATCAGAAAAGCTGCAGAGGCCCAAGTATAAGAGGAAGCAGCATATAGTGCCAAGCGCATGACACCGAGGGCCACGGCTTCCAGAGCTCATGCTGAGCTGCTGCTGGCCGCCACTGGGTTCAGGATATGAGCATAACCTTGGGGTCAGTTCCATCTTCTGACAAAAGGCAGAGTCAAATGGGCTCAAGTTCAAATGCGGGTTTTATCATCCACTGACTTCATTTGGCAATTCACTCATTTTCTTTGAATCTTAGTTCTTTATCCACACACTGGGTGGTTGCATACTTCCAATAAAAAGTTTCTCCAAGGGCCTGGCATTAGCTATGATTAAGTTTACTTGCCCCACTCCAATTCTACTCTGCTCCACTCTAACAAGCCTTTTGGAGCAAGAGCCACAGACTTGCTGAGAGGAAATACTTGTTAACTCGACCTCCCCTACAACCGTTTCCTCAGGAGAGGAAATGCCCACTTTACTCCCCAGGAGGAAGGTTGATAAAAGACAACATTTTAGAAGACCATTCTTTACCTCTGATAACCCATGGTAAATGATCTTAAAGTTTCAGATTTAGTCATCTTGGGCAGGGTCTATACATTCAAATATGATAGCATAGACCATCTACACCCCCCCATCCTCAGACAGGCCCACATGTTTTAAGTAGATCCAAATCTGCTTTTTCCTTATCCGAGTGCACCCCTGTGGCTCTTCAGCTTTTGGTCTGAGCAAGGGAATCATCTGAATAGTCAAACAGCAACAAATGAGTAAACCCAAAGGAGTAGATAACATCGATGTCTTAGGGCCTGCTGTTAGAGGAATCCAAACTAAGTCTAGGATTCCATGCAAGTTTACTGGGAGATGATCCTAGGAAACACCGATAAGGGAAAGGAGAAATGAGATAGGAAACCAAGTTGTCACTGCGAGCAGCTCGAACATACTCCTACTGCAAAACACTGGGAGTGGTGCGATCCATGTGCCTTTGAGCCATGCTTCCTGAAGAGAAATGGAGTTGGGGTTGAAGTCTGTTCTCAGTGGTGGAGGCTGAAGTTGGTAATTGTACTGCTGAGCCTATGAGCAGAGTGGACCTCAACTTTCGGAGAAAGTTCTCCAACAAAAAGATACAGATGCTGCAGGTAGAAGCTGTGCCATATTGCACACTGAGATGGTAAGGAAAGACACCAATGGTGCTGTTACAATGGGTCTACACTGTTATATCAGCTCATGATTGTGGGTGACTTTTATACTCTCAGTATTGGACAGATCAAGAAAGTTATGGATATCCAGGACTTGAACTCAGATCTGGACCAAGAAAACCTAATAGACATCTACAGAACTCTCCACCCCAAATCCACAGAATATATATTCTTAGCACATCACACCCACTTTAAAATTGACCACGTAATTGGAAGTAGATCACTCAGCAAATGCAAAAGAACGGAAATCGTGGCAGTCTCTCAGACCACAGTGCAATCAAATTAGAAATCAAGATTAAGAAACTCAGAACCGCACAACTTCATGGAAACTGACTGGCTCTTGCATGTTGACTGGATAAACAATGAAATGAAGGCAGAAATAAAGATGTTCTTCAAAACCAACGAGAACGAAGACAACATACAAGAATCAGACACACTTAAAGCAGTGTCTAGAGAAAAATTTATAGCAATAAATGCCTACATGAGAAGCAAGGAAAGATCTAAAATCAACACCCTATCATCAAAATTGAAAGATCTAGAGGAGCAAGATCAAAAAACTCAAAAGCTAGAATAAGATCAGAGCAGAACTGGAGACAAAAAAAAAAAAAAGAGAAGTATTCAATCAGGAAAGGAGGAAGTAAAATTGTCTATTTGCAGACATGATTGTATGTTAGAAGACCCCCTGATTGTATGTTTAGAAGACCCCCGTTGTCTCAGCCCAAAATCTCAAATTGATGAGTAACTTCAGCAGTCTCAGGATATGAAAAAATCAATGTGCAGAAATCACAAGCATTCCTATACACCACCAACAGTAAAAGGCAAATCAAGAGTGAACTGCCATTCACAATTTCTAGGAAGAGAATAAAATTCCTAGGAATACAACAAAAGGCAAAGAACCTCTTCAAGAACTACGAACAACTGCTCAAGGAAATAAGAGGACACAAACAGATGGAAAAACATTCCATGCTCATGGTTAGGAAAAAAAAATTGTGAAAATGGCCATACTGCCCGAAGTAATTTATAGATTCAACACTATCCCCCATCAAGCTACCAGTGACCTTCACAGAACTGGAAAACACACCTTAAACTTCATATGGAACCAAAAAAGAGCCTGCATAGCCAAGCCAATCCTAAGAAAAAAGAACAAAGCTGGAGATATCACGCTACCCGACTTCAAACTATACTACAAGGCTACAGTAATCAAAACAGCATGGTACTGGTACCAACACAGATGGACCAACGGCACAGAACAGAGGCCTCAGAGGTAATGCCGGTAAGAATGTATTCTCTTACCAGGTCAAGGGTTGTTTCTAGGGCAAGAACTTCCCAGAGTCCTATTTTCTCCCTCTCTCATCCATCTTCATCTGGGAAGTTTAATGGTTTAGGTTTAAATTTCGTGGGTGCAGGAAGAAACTAAGTCACACCAGCGGAAGTTTAAAGGAACTCCTTTTGTTGGCCAGAAGCACTTGAGGTGAGAATTTCTCCCAGGATAAATCCCCCTGCTCTTTCACTCACACCGGATTTCCAGCTCTCTGGAATCCCTTTCACTGTAGTGGGAGCTCTTTCCCCTCCTGGATTTTCCCCCTCTGGGGTTCTGCTTCCACCCAGTGTGGAAGCTGCTTTTCCTCTCCTAAACTCCATCTCTCTCAATTCCCTACCACTCGGTGTGGAAGCGGTCTTTCTCCTGGATTCTTAGTGTGAGAGGAGCTTTCCTTCTCTGGTTTTCCCCCTCTGGGAACCCTTCTCACTCAGTTTGAGAGCGGCTTTGCTTCCTCTCACTCAGTGAGCCGTTTCTTTAATTAAGTCACTTCCTGCACTTTTAAGTCTGGCATTTACTTCTATGTGCTCACTGTGCTGTGGTCTCCTCTCCCATTCTTGGAGAGCGATAGGCCAACAACCAGGAGAAACATCCTCTCAGGGGAACTGAGGGCACCCTTGAACGCCAACACAACCATCTGATCTTGGACAAAGCAAGGGGGAAAGGATTCCCTGTTTAATGGTGCTGGGAAAACTGGCTAGTCATGTGCAGAAAGCAGAAACTGGACCCCTTCCCGACACCTTACACTAAAATTAACTCCAGATGGATTAAAGACTTAAAGACCTAACACCATAACCTTAGAAGGATCATTGATCTTCCAGGTGACCTGACAAACAACCTCTGAAAAATAGAAATTATTCAATCTGGCTAGAGGCTGAAGAGTCAGATTGTTGCTTAAGCAGTTTACTAAAGACAGTTGAACAGAAACCATATGTAATTAAAAGCCTCATGGTAGGCAGAGACCAGTGTAAGAGCTGCATGGTGAAGAGATCTTAGGCACAAATGCAGAGGAGCTGTGGTCATGACAGAGGGTCATTGGAATGGTAAGCAGCGTTTCCCTGCTATTGAGAGGAAAAGGAAACCATGTGGCTCAACGTGGCTTGTGTCTTAAAAGTCAACCCAACATCTATGAGTCTGGTTCTGGGGCTGATGGACGCTTCTGTAGTTTTTCAGTTCCCTTGTGCAGCCTTATGAGAAATGGTTCATTGAAGTAATCTAGGCGTTTGTCTCCAACCTGAAAACACCCAAGTAACATATCTTATGTATTTGAAATTACCACTCATCTTTCTCCGATTTAGGCTAAATAATTCCATGATTCCTTTTTATGATTTAAACATCAATTTTGATTTTTGAGATGGGGTCTTATTCTGTTGCCCAGGGTTAGAGTACGGTGGGCACAGGGTTCACTGCAGCCTCAGCCTCCTGTGCTTAGTGATCCCTCCCTACATTTAAGCCTCCTGAGAAGCTGGGACCACAGGCATGCGCCACCATGCCCTGCTGTTTTTCGTAGCAATAGGGTCTCCCTTATGTTGCCCAGGGCTGGTCTCAAACTCCTGGGCTCAAGTGATTTTCCTGCCTCAGCCTCCTGAAGTGCTGGTATTACTGGCATGAGCCACTGCATCTGGACGTATTTTAAATTAAAAGACTCATTCAAATTCAGCCTCTTCAAGTCCTCCTGCCTAGGAGACCCTGAGTAGTCGTCTAGCATGAGATGAGACTTAGGGTCAGCAAGACATAAGCTTGGCCCCGCAATGCACTTTAAGTGTGCGTATGAACAAGTTACTTAACTTCTGAGTCTTAAAATCAATTATATTGCTCCCACAAGAATAGGATGTGAAAATTTCTCCATCCTTGCCCTCGATTATATTTGACAGATTTGTTACCTTAAAAAAATAAAATCTATTAAATAAAACAGGAATTAAAAACATGGTAAAGGTAGAAATAAGTGAAGAAAGCCAATTTTCTTTGAATAACAATAGTGAGCTTCTTGGAAATTAACAAAAGCAAAATGCAGTCATATCCCTCTAATGAGATGTAAAATTTTAAGGAAATACTGTTATATGGTTCTGTTGTAAGAAATTTTATAGCAGACAGAAAGGACCTCTGTATCCTCATATTAACTGCAATTTAAAGCTGTGCATGTAGAGTTGTGTTGGAGGTTTCTTGAAGGTATGATATAAATAGATGAGAAGGTATAGCCAAGATAACCAAGGCATATATTGTGTTTTCTTTTGGCAACAGTTTCTCATTGTTGCCTAGACTGGAATGCAGTGGCACAATCATGGCTCACTGCAGCCTCAACATCCTGAGCTCAATTGATCTTTCCATGCCAACCTCCCCTAGTAGCTGGGACTACAGGTGCATGCCACCATGCCTGGCTAATTTTTAGTTTTTGTAGCGATCAGGTCTCACTACATTGCCCAAGCTAGCCTTGAACTCCTGGGCTCAAGAGATCCTCCCTCCCACCTCAGCCTCCCGAAGTGTTGAGATTACAGGCACGAGCCACCATTTCTGGCCAAGGCACGCGTTTTCTAATAAACGTAGCAACACAATCTGAAGGATCTAGAGTAACTGTTCATGTCCTTTGTTTAAGTATGGATTGTCTATTTTCATATTGCATTAGCTTAACTGGTCTTCTTGGCTACAATCTTGCATGCCTTGGGTCTTTTCTCTATGCAGCAGCCAGGACAATATTTCTATTGTGTCATTTGCTGGTTATAAGCTATTTCTACAGCCCACTCTTAAATTCTTGCAGTGTTTCAAACATGCCATGCAATTCCCTTCCTTTGCACAGTCTCCTTTTCCTCGAATAGCCATCTACATTGACAACCAGGTTGTTAGGTTAGCATCTTTTGGAAGTCAGATCAGACATTACTACTTCTAGAAAAACTTCCTTAACCACACCAGTGTTACCTGAATTTGTTTCCTGTCCACTGTGTTAAGCATTCTACTACACAGTATTAGAATTTTGTATTTACTTGTTTATATAAGTCAGGGGTGCCATTGCCAGATCATCAAGCCTTCTGTGTTGGCAGAGTCCCGTTATACTGGAGGGGCTTAATATTTTTAAATAAGTGAGTTAGGAGCTGGCTTTCAAACCAACAGTTAATGTCATATTGGTAGCCAATGGACATTTTCCCATGTTTCAGAAAACACTGCTTCTGACAAGTATTATAGGTGTCCTGGACAGAGGACTTCCAAGGTTAAGTAGAAGATGCTGCACATTCAAGAAAGTCACTATTTTCATTGTAGTATTAAAGGCTCTGGCATGTTTTTCGTTTAATAAACTTGTGTACTACATATTTCTTTCCTGTGTGCAATTGTGGAGTAACCCTAGGAACTAATTTCTTACAACAAAAATGGCTTGAAAAACATTGCACTGTAGGCTTAAAATTCAGAAATGAGGCCAGGCACAGAAGCTCAAATGTCTGTCATCCCAGCACTATTACAAGGCTAAGGTGAGAGGCCAGGAGTTCGAGACCAGCTTGGGCAACATAGCAAGCCTTCTCCACAAAAAGTTAGCTCCAAGTGATAGACACCTGTACTCCCAGCCACTCTGGAGGTTGAGGTGGGAGGATTTTCTGATCTCAGGTTCAAGGCTGCAATGAACGATCATTCTACCACTGTACTCCAGCCTGAGTGACAGAGCCAGACTCTGCTTCTGAAACAAATACTTTTAAGTGAGAGGGGTTAGATTTCTGAAAGACTATTCAATACCGTAGTAGGCTATATGAAGATATTGATTGAACACAATGATATTCAAAATCTCAGCTTGGAACTTGATAAAAGTATTTTAGGTTTGGTTGGAAGATAGATGAATGAAAGCAGCCAAGAAAAAGTGAAGAGCAATTCGAGGAAACAGCAGTGTCCATTATTTAAGTGTATTAAAAGCCAAAATTCCTGAAACTATTATATGCAAGAACTCAAGAATTAAAGGCATTGTTATTCCTAAGGTAAAATAAAGGTAGACTCGCATAAACGTGATGCTACTGCAGAAATTGGATAACAATTTTTAAATTTTGTGCCTCATTTCATGCTGTATACAATTTTCATTTAGATTAAAAATGTAAATGTTAAAGCAACACACGAGAGAACTAAGAGCAAAGTAGATACTTTGCTTTTACATTAATACTTTAGAGAAATTTTAGGTTTACAAAAAATTGCACAGGAAGTAGAGAATTCCCATATGCCCTCTGCCTCCCAGAGTTTTATGAACATCTTGCATTGGTACAATAAGTTTATTATTGATCAACCAATTTTGATGCATTATTAACTGAAGTCTAGTTCACATTTTGTTTACTCTTTGGGGTGTATGGTTATGGGTTTTGACAAATGCGTGTCAAGTAACCGCCCTTACAGCATCCTGCAGAGCAGGTTCAGCGCCCTAAAAATCCTTTGTGTTTCACCTATTAATCCCTCCATTCCTCCCCGTCAAGCCTCTGGCAACCACTTATCTTTGAACTGTCATCGTTTTGCCTTTCCTGGAATGTCATATAGCATGTGGCCTTTTCAGATTGCCTTTCTTCACTTAGCACTACTTAAGACTCGTCCGTGTCTTTTCATGGCTTGATAGCTCATTTCTTTTGCTGGATAATTATATGGAAGTGCCAGTTTTTTTTTTTTAAACCCATTTACTTGGTAGAAACTTAAGATGTAATATTCATTAAAACAAAAAACGATTTATGAGTAACCATACCTGTTTGATCTACTAACCAAATAGGTATTGCTTAGTGAAAAAAGATCCTCACTCTACGGTAGACTCTTGAGATGTGTCAATAAGCAAATCGTATCAATCTTGGCTCTTGGGGGGATTACCAAAATGGTAGGAGGAGGTAGACAAAATACCAAGAAGTATGTGAATTAGGAAGCATAGAAGGTGGTAATTACTATGGCAAAGTAAAAAGCAGCCCTAGGTGAAGGGCATTGGGAGTGCCGGGGCAGGTAAGGTAAGGCTGCAGATGGTGAGTCTGAATGGTAAGATCAGAGCCCCAGATGCTGATGCTTAAGCCCAGATTTTGTGGACTTCTAAGGTCAGAGGCCACATATGGCTTACAAATGTGAAATTTACAAACTTATTACTATTAAGAAGATCTCACAATGTTTTATTTCACTTATTAATTGGCATACACTTTAAAAGATATGATTGGCAATGTTAAATGGAGATTTCACACTGTAGGAGTATCAAACAGGTATTGTTCTTGAAGGCAACGCGATAGGAAATAATCTTAACAGTGTTTAGTCATTCCACATCTATGAATGCCCGGTAAAGTAATCAAATGCTGACAAAATTTGTATGAAGTATTTTAAAATTTGAAAACAGCACACATTTCTGTAACGGGGACAAGTTAGAAATGATATATTCAAGTAATGCTGCCCAATCTTTAAACATGATGAAGTCATTATTTGAAGGCTATTGAATGATTTGGGAAAGTGCTTACACATAGAAAATGTTCAAAAGAAAGACCAAATGTTAAGTTGTAAACCTTGGGTGGTAGGATAATAGACGCTTAAAAATAACTTAAATGATATCTATGGATGATAGATTACAAAAGTCATGAATAATTTTAATACATTAAAAGTGAAAATTGCAGAAAAGGCAGGAAAATTGTTTTGGCTTGTTTCTATTACTTCTGTTCATTATTTTACTTTTCCCCAGATCAACCATGATTTTTCCCAACGCCTTCCTTTGTACCTTCCTGGGCCCTTCTCTCCCAGCTGCTTATTCCTTCACCTTCTCTTGATTTGCATGAGGGAAGGGGCAATCACTGATTTACTGCCAGGTTGTACTCCACGCAGACCTCTATAACCCCACATTATTCTCACCAGCACTTGTATCATCCGATTTTTCTATTTTTACCATTTGGATAGGTGAAGAGGAATGTCTTGCTTTGAATAGAATTTCTGTAATTACCAGTGGGATTCAGTATCTTTTCATGTATTATTTAGCCATTTGGGTTTCCCTTTTTGTGAATTCGGTCTGCAGAGTCTTTGTCCATTTTCTAGTTAGGCCGTCTATCCATTCATTTTTGCTGGCTTGGAGGCATTCCTTGTTTCAGGTGGTAATCTCAGTTTCAGGCCTCACAGTATCTTTCCACATATTCCCTTCCCATTTAAATTTCATCCATTAGATTAATTGGCCACCAATATTTGCAGGCAGATCATTTAGATCTTTTGTATCTTTCAATTTATCTGCCACTTTCGTCATTTACATCTTTGTCTTTTCCCTCTTTATTATAGGATAAATTCACAAGTTTGTCCTCCACATTACTCAGTCTGCCAGTGCCAATTCTGCTATTTCTGCCTTAAATGAAGGCTTAATTCTTTTTCCTTACAGCATTTACTACAAACCCTTTCTTCCCATCTTATTGCTTTTAGATTCTGACATTTTTCTACTTCATCTCGTCTATTGACATACAAGCAACTTACATTTTCTTTGGTCTGAGTAAAAATTTCTAGAGGTATCTTTCCCCCCCCCTCGAGTCTTCAAGAAGGTGTTCTCTCTCCCTTAATCTTCCTGACTTTTTGGAAGCCCTAATCCCCAGGTGGGAGGAGGCCCTACCCCTCTGCTCTGACCGCTTCTGTAGTGGCTGAATTTCTGCCGGAGTCGCAGATGGCGGGTAGGTTGGTGAGCGCAGCGCCTCACACATTTCCTGTCGACTTCTGCTCTCAGACAGAAATGGGATCCACTCCTACGTCCACTGCCGGCTCACTAGTACATGGAACAGATGGACTACATGGAAAACTCTAGCCCTGGTTTTTTACTGCTTCTATTTCTATCTCCTCCCAGACCCATAGTGTTTTATTTATGGAGACTACTATGCTGGTAGCCCACAGCCTAAGTCTCGCTCAGGTGTTCTGAAGAGTTGCAGTCTCTGGCTGTAGATGGGGTTCAGGTGGGGGTGAGTGAAATGAGAAACTACCATCTGGCTGTCCTAAAAAAAATGTCTTAGTGAAGGACTAGGTGGCTAGTTTTCTGGCTGGTACAGTTCACATGCTTCTCAGCTAAATATCGTATATAGTGGAGGTGAAACGAAGTTCTGGTGTAGTTTTCCTTTAGAGACAAAGCAAAGGGGTCCCTCGTTGCAGCATAGTGCCTACGAGTCTGGTACTAGGGGCATTAAAGCCACGTTCTCCTAGATTTTGACATCAACCTTGCGCTAGTTTTCAGGCGTTATGACTTTGTTTCTTCCCAGATTTTTAATGAGGCGTTGAAGTGGACAAGATGGAATCACCTGAAGCTGACTCATTTAACAAGCTACAATTTCATTCCTATCTGTGGGGAGGTAGTGATGGCTGCACAGGAAGCAGAAAGTTCAACGGATACCTGCAGGCCAGGCCACTTCGAGAGAGGACTTGTCTATCTGGGGCAAAAAAAAAAAAACCCACCAAACAATTGAGATTCTGACGTCTAATATTAGTAATGCCTGCCTTCACCAAAAAAGTTATAATATGGCTTTTCCTAAGGGTTTGAACTTTTACCAAAGTTACTTGATGAATCATTACTGTATGAAAACAGAAGTGAAAATCTGGTTGTGTGGATATACAGTGAGAAGGGGACAAAGAATACAAATCTCGGTTAAGTGCTACGTGGTTTGGTACGTTGTCCTGTACATGGATTTAGCATTATTACAGTATTCAAATAGGACTTTTCCTGAGGCCAACAAACCAAGGTTAAAAAATAGGTGGCAATGAGACCTTGTTTCAACATGAGGACTATGCCAGCTGTATGTAATGTGGCCAGAGAAAACTAGAGCATGCCCAGTTGAATTTCAGACCATTTAGTCTAAACGTGTCACAAATGTAACGTGTAAAAGGAGATGTCTGGAGATTTTTGGTGACAGCTTGACGATATAAAAGGGGGGAAGCTGAGGCAGCCAGGTGATCAGGTGATATACTTTTGGAGATACTTAATAGAGCTCGGTATCATTCCCACTGCCTCTTCCGTGGGACAGGAGGATAGGCTTTCTTTCACCAAGGCCTCCTGAGAAAGGCCCAAAGGGACTTGGCATTTGCAGCCTGGAGACAGAGCTGGTGTGTCACCTTCCTTGCCCAGAAGGGTTAAGTTGGAAAACTGGCTGGAGCTATCTGCCCAGCAGCAGAGCCTGGAGAGGCTGCACTGAAAGCTAGCTGCGCCTCCACCAAAGGCACGTCAGAGGGTATGTTTCTCATGGATCAGACACAGCCCCATGGAAGGCAGGTAGCTTGGAAACTACGCTTAGAATTTCTTTACAGGGAGTATTGGCTTTGGGAGAAAGACTCATCAGTTGCAGGAGCTGAGGAAGTCGTTTAAACTGGAGGAGGATTGAGGGAGGTAAGAGGCTGGTATTCCTAGAGAAGAACTTTCTGTAGATTTTGTCCAAGTGACCCAGGGAAATACTCAGAAATGTTAGGGAGCACTTATGAATAAGTACATGAAAAATCTGCACATTTACTCATTCCTGTATGCTAGGTGCAAATATTTGTACCACATACTAGGTACTGTTCTTGGTGCTTGGGATCCAACAGAACCCAATAGAAGCAGACAGATGCTTTTCAGAAGCAAAGGGCTGGCAGACTGAACTAAACTTGGTCAATACATCATAGGTATGTTGGAAAGTAGCCATTATTGTGTTCTATTTCAAGAGGAAAGTCAGGAGGGCCTGGCGGTGCCACGGGAGGCAGTTGCAGGCATTAGAGAGGTAAGTGACTGGAGAGCTTCAGGCTCCTGGTGGAAAGGCTGCATTATCAAGTGGGCATGCGTCCAGTTCACTTAAAATCGGCAAGAGTTAACGCATATTGCCAATGGTCAGCATTAGATTTTGATTTTTCAAGCCGTTTAAGAATAGCCAGAAGCAAGCATGGTAATAGTAGCAAAATTCCCTGGTAGAGAACGTCATTTATTCCCGAGAATGCTAACTTAGTCTTGGGGGTTGGAGGAAAAGCTGCTAGGGAGAAATTCAGCCGATCCCTCTTCTGTTTCTCCATTTACCTGATTTTTGGTTATAATGTTAGCACAGATATGAGTGGAGACTTAAACAGGAAACAGGAGAGAATGACTCCAGAGAGTGCCCTGGTACAGCCCTTTCTTAGAAGTAGGATATGAGTGAAGGTATAAAGGAGAAATAAGATGTTTTAAAGGCATTTAAAGAGCTTTTCCATTATTTTAAGCTTGTCAAGATTACTGAGCGTGTCGTAGAGACCCCAACCCAGGCGGCGATGAAGACATTAGGAAATAGAGATAGAACGCAAAAGTGAGGCTCTGAGTTGACAGTCTTCCGAGTTAAACCTCGAGCGGCCACTGACCCGTGTATTTATGCTCTCTGAACAGGTATTAACAGGTGTTCTGTGTTCTCATAGAAACAAAATGAACTAGGCAGGCAGCTGGTGCCTGCTTACCACTGATCAAAGCCTAACTAGAAGACATTCTCCACAAGGGAGCCACGGGGCAGGGTCACATAGCCCGTGCTTAAAGAACTAGTTTAACTGGTGTGTGATATACACATGCTGTTTACTACTTTAGAATACTCTGAAGTTTTCTGCTTAGGGGGCTAGCTTGGTTTTCCTTGCCGTCACTCTCAGCAAACGATATAGTCCATTATACACTCAGCACAAGATAATGCTCCTCTGAATATGACTATACAATCATAGTATAGACTAAGGCCGATTTCAAAGCTAGGCACTAAGCCAACATCTTGGGTTCAGGTTGCCAAAGATTATAGTCATAGCAGGATGATTTGTGGAAAGAAAAAGTTGAAGATCTTGAGGGGAAAGTAAAAATGGGGTACATTCCATCGACAGTAATGGAATAGGTTTACACCGAGAAACATGGATTCCAAAATATTAGGTAGCATGAAAAATAAGAAAAATGCTCAATGACATGACACCATGAATATAAACACAAAACTCCCTATTTTTCATGTTACATGAGAACTAAATAGAGGCAATGTAAATTCAGAGGCTAAATAAATCCACTGGAGTGCTCGTCAAGGGAAGGAGAGGAGTTAAGAGTGGAGATGAAGAACAGCTACTGACATTGTCCCATTTCTGGGCATGCAGGAAGTGTCAGATCATCTCTGACAAGGTAGGGCCATTGACTGCAAGTGTGCCCTTATGTAACCCCATGTGTCAGTGTAAGAACAGTGACATCTCTGGGTTGCCAGTGAAAGCAGCAGAGTGAGTCTAGAAACGTGGTGACAATAAGGAAAGAGGGATGTGCTGAATTCTGATATTTAATTGTGGCTCTTATGGGCATCCCTTTTTCCTGGTGATTGAGTAGAGGCTGCAGGGAGGACCACATGGGCTCTGGAGGGCATTGTTAGACCCCAGAGGCCAGCAGCTGATGAAAGATTCAGGTCTCTCCCAGTCTTCTCACAAAGACAAATTTGTAGCTTCTCAATAATGGGCCACAGCTGGGACCCTGTGCTAGTTTGTAGGCACCATGGCAAGCCCAGTTACCAGGTGGTACAGGTCTGGAGAAGTGCCTTTTTTTGATGCAGTCAGATCTCTTCCGCAGGTGAGCCTGGATTCTTGATCCCTGTCCCATCCCTGTCCTCTATGCTGTTGACTAATGAGCGGTGAGGCAGAAAAACCATCTTTCTACCCTTTTAGACTAACTGGAGAAGAGTTGTGCTCATTTCTTTTGCTTGAGACAATCTTTTTCACCCAGGCTGGAGTATAGTGGCACAGTCTCGGCTCACTGCAAACTCCACCTCCCGGATTCCAGCTTCTCCTGCCTCAGCCTCCTGAGTAGCTGGGCTTACAGGCACTCACCACCATGCCCGGCTAATTTTTGTACTTTTAGTAGAGACAGGGTTTTGCCATGTTGGCCAGGCTGTTCTCAAACTCCTGACCTCAGGTGATCCACCCGCCTCGGTCTTCCAAAGTGCAGAGATTACAGGTATGGCTGCAGATACGGTTGAGTGAGATGAGAAACTACCATCTGGTTGTCTTAAAAAAATGTCTTAGTGAAGGACTAGGTGGCTATTTTCTGGTTGGTACAGCTCACGTGCTTCTCAGCTAAATATTGTATATAGTGGAGGTGAAACAAAGTTCTTTCTGGTTTAGTTTTTTTCCCTTAGAAACAAAGCACAAAGGGGTCCCTCGTTGCAGCATGGTGCTTGCGAGTCTGGTACTACGGGCATTAAAGCCACGTTCTCCTAGATTGACAAGCTTGTGCTAGTTTTCACAGACGTTACGACTTTCCATCTTTGTTTCTTCAGAGGTTTTTAATGAGGCTTTGAAGTGGCCAGGAATGGAATCACCTGGAGCCGACTCATTTGACAAGCTACAATTTCATTCCTTTCTGTGGAGGGGTAGTGATGGCTGCACAGAAAGTTCAAGGGATACTGCAGGCCAGGCCAGGGCACTTCATGAAGGAAAAGAGGGCTTGAGTCTACGCAATATCCGGGCAAAAAGCAATTGAGAGATTCTGAAGTCCAGTATTAGTAATGCCTGCCTTCACCATCTAAACAAGCTTTAATGTGGCTTTGCTTCAAGGTTTGAAATTTGGTTAAAATTACTCCTTGATGAATCCTTTCTATATGAAAACAAAAGTGAAAAATCTGGTTGTGTGGATATACAGTGAGAAAGGGACAAAATATAAATTGGGGCTAAGTGCTATGTGGTTTGGTATGTTCTCCTGCACATGGATTTGGCATTAATGTTCAAATAGGACTTTCTTCCTCCGAGGCCAACAAACCAAGATAAAAAATAGGTGGCAATGAGACCTTGTTTCAACATGAGGACTATGCCAGCTGTATGTAATGTGGCCAGAGAAAACTAGAGCATGCCCAGTTGAATTTCAGACCATTTAGTCTAAACGTGTCACAGATGTATAAAATGTGAAAAGGAGATGTCTGGAGATTTTTGGGGACACCTTGACGATATAAAAGGGGGGAAGCTGAGGCAGCCAGGTGATCAGGTGATATACTTTTGGAGATACTTAATAGAGCTCGGTATCATTCCCACTGCCTCTTCCGTGGGACAGGAGGATAGGCTTTCTTTCACCAAGGCCTCCTGAGAAAGGCCCAAAGGGACTTGGCATTTGCAGCCTGGAGACAGAGCTGGTATGTCACCTGCCCTGCCCAGAAGGGTTAAGTTGAAAAACTGGCTGGAGCTATCTGCCCAGCAGCAGAGCCTGGAAAGGCTGCACTGAGAGCATGCTGCACTTCCACCAAAGGCACATCAGGGGGTATGTTTCTCATGGATCAGACAGAGCCCCATGGAAGGCAGGTAGCTTGGAAACTACGCTTAGAATTTCTTTACAGGGAGTATTGGCTTTGGGAGAAAGACTCATCAGTTGCAGGAGCTGAGAAAGTCGTTTAAACTGGAGGAGGATTGAGGGAGGTAAGAGGCTGGTGTTCCTAGAGAAGAACTTTCTGCAGATTTTGTCCAAGTGACCCAGGGAAATACTCATAGAAAGGTTAGGGAGCACTTGTGCAGATTTTTCATGTACTTATTCGTATTTATTCATTCCTGAATGCTAGGTGCAAATATTTGTACCACACACTAGGCAGGCACCGTTCTTAGTGCTTGGGATCCATCAGAACCCAATAGAAGCAGACAGATGTTTTTCAGAAGTAACAGGCTGGCAGTAAGAACTAAACTTGCTAAATACAGACGTTATAGTGAATGTTGGCGAGTAGCAGTTATGCTCTATTTTCAGAGGAAAGCTAGGAGGGTTTGGCAGTGCCCTAGGAGGCAGGGTGTGGGTATTAGGTAAGTGGTGCCTGGAGAGCTTCAGGCTCCTGGTGAAGAGGCTGTATTATCTTATGGGATATGTTAAGTGGGTATAAGTCCAGTTCACTTAAAGTCAGCTAGAGTTAACGTATATTACAAATGCTGTCATTCTTAGATTTTTCAAGCCATTTAAGAATGGCCAGAAGAAAGCATGGTACAAGTAATAAAATTTCTTGGTAGAGAACGTCACTTATTCCTGAGAACGCGAACTCAGTTTGGGGGCTTGGAGGGGAAGCTATGAGGGAGAAATTAAGCTTATCCTTCTGTTTCTCCATCTATCCAAGTTTTGGTTATGATAGTGTTAAGACAGATATGAATAGAGACTTTTAGAAACAGAGGCGATGGAGGAGAGAATAACTCCAGAGAAGGAGAATGCCCTAGTACAAATAGCCATTTTTTAAAAGCAGGATTTGAGTGAAAGTATAAAGGAGAAATAAGATGTTTTAAAGGTATTTAGATAGCTTTTCCATTATTTTAGCTTGTCAAGATTACTGAGCCTGTGGAAGAGACCCTAACTCAGACAGCGACGAAGAAATTAGGAAATAGAGAGAGAACGCAAAAGTGAGGCTTTCAGAGTCGACAGTCTTCTGAGTTGAGAACCTTCAGCAGCCGCTGACCCACGTATTTATGGTCTCTGAACAGGTGAGCATTATTAACAAACAGGTGTTCTGTGTTTTCTCATAGACCCAAAATAAACTAGGCAGGCAGCTGGTGCCTGCTTACCACTGATCAAAGCCTAACTAGAAGACATTCTCCACGAGGGAGTCACGGGGCAGGGTCACATAGCCCGTGCTTAAAGAACTAGTTTAACTGGTGTGTGATATACACATGCTGTTTACTACTTTAGAATACTCTGAAGTTTTCTGCTTAGGGGGCTAGCTTGGTTTTCCTTGCCGTCACTCTCAGCAAACGATATAGTCCATTATACACTCAGCACAAGATAATGCTCCTCTGAATATGATTATACAATCATAGTGTAGACTAAGGCCGATTTCAAAGCTAGGCACTAAGCCAACATCTTGGGTTCAGGTTGCCAAAGGTTATATTCATAGCAGGATGATTTGTGGAAAGAAAAAGTTGAAGATCTTGAGGGGAAAGTGTAAAACTGGGGTACATTCCATCGACAGTAACGGAATAGGTTTACACCGAGAAACATGGATAGATTCCAAAATATTAGGTAGCATGAAAAATAGAAAAATGCTCAATGGCATGACACTATGAATATAATTTAAACACAAAACTCCCTGTTTTTCATGTTACATGAGAACTAAATAGACACAATGTAAATTCAGAGGCTAAATGATAAATCCACTGGAGTGCTCAAGGGAAGAAGAGGAGTTAAGAGTGGAGATGGAGAAAGAACAGCTACTGACATTGTCCCATTTCTGGGCATGCGGGAAGTATCTGATCATTTCTGACAAGGTAGGGCCATTGACTGCTGCTCCAAGGCTCAAGTATTTTGTAAGCTTTAGGCTGTCCTTTCTTTATATGAATGAATCTGGCAGCAAGTGTACCCTTATGTAACCCCATGTGTCAGTGTAAGAACAGTGACATCTCTGGGTTGCCAGTGAAAGCAGCAGAGTGAGTCTAGAAATGTGGTGATAATAAGGAAAGAGGGATGTGCTGAATTCTGATATTTAATTGTGGCTCTTATGGGCATCCCTTTTTCCTGGTGATTGAGTAGAGGCTGCAGGGAGGACCAGATGGGCTCTGGAGGGCATTGTTAGACCCCAGAGGCCAGCAGCTGATGAAAGATTCAGGTCTCTCCCGGTCTTCTCACAAAGACAAGTTTGCAGCTTCCCAATAATGGGCCACAGCTGGGACCCTGTGCTAGTCTGTAGGCACCATGGCAAGCCCAGCTACCAGGTGGTACAGGTCTGGAGAACAGCGTCTTTCTCTGAAGCAGGCGGATCTTTTCCGCAGGTGAGCCTGGATTCTTGATCCCTGTCCCACCTCTTTGTCCTCTGTAAGATTGAGTAATGAGCGGTGAGCCAAAGGAGAAACCATCTTCCTACACTTTTAGATTCTAACTGGAGAAGGGTTATGCTAATTTCTTTTTTCTTTTTTTTTTTTTGAGATAGTCTTGCTCTTGTTACCCAGGCTGGGGTATAGTGGCACAATCTAGGCTCACTATAACCTCCACCTCCTGGGTTCGAGCTTCTCCTGCCTCAGCCTCCTGAGTAGCTGGGCTTACAGGCACTCACCACCATGCCCGGCTAATTTTTGTACTTTTAGTAGAGACAGGGTTTTGTCATGTTGGCCAGGCTGTTCTCAAACTCCTGACCTCAGGTGATCCACCCGCCTCGGTCTTCCAAAGTGCAGGGATTACAGGTATGAGCCACCGTGCCAGTCCGTGTTATGCTAATTTCTTAACAAGACAGCTTGCTTCCAGCATTCTCCTTAGCTCTAATTTGAACTTAATCCTACCAGCTTCTAACACTGCATAGGAAACTTAGGTAGTAGTGGAAACTGCTGCACTTCACTGGAGGATCAAATTGCTTGCATTCAATTACTGTGTTGCTTATATAATATAAATTATTTTATCATAGATTATGTTTTAAATTGGTTTGAATTCTCAAACAGTAAGGAAATCACAGTTTTATTATTATCGTAGGGAATTCATTCTATTTTCCATATGCAATGTATTTTCTGTGTTTTCTAGCTTTATTGAGGTATAAATGACAATTATATATGTTTAAAGTGATGTTTTAATACACAGATACATTGTGAATTGACCACAAGCTAATTAACATATTCATCACCTCACATATTCTGTGTGTTGAGAATAACATCTACTCTCTTAGCAAATTTCAAATATGTGATACATTATTAACTATTGTCATCATGCTGTATATTCGGTGTCCAGAATTTGTCTTATAACTGAAAGTTTGTAACCTTTGACCAACATCTCTCCATTTTCCCTAACCCTCAACTTCAGAAAATCACCTTTTTACTTGCTGTTTCTATGAGTTTGACTTTTTTAGATTCCACACTTGTGAAATTAAATAATTCAACCTCTAATCATTCAAATTGAAAGCTGCTGGAACTTTACATTATTTTGAGCCTTGAGAGTGAGACAGGAATAATATAGGATGGTTGCTGGAGAATAGAAAATTCCAGGCAGTAGTTTCACATGACTAGCAAAAGGAAGCTGTTCAAAAAGCTGCAGAAGCTAGGGGCTGATAAGACCCTGAAAACCAGGGTGTGGGACAGGCTGGACCCAACATGGCACTGGATTTGGCCTGAGTTTCTCCTAGGATCTCATTATGTGCTTATTAACATACTCAATCACAGACCCACCAGCACCATGACAGTTCTGGGAACTCCCATAGTTGGTGTAAAAATGAGTGGCACCACAGTTTCCAGAAATCTCTACCTTTTTCCAGGAATCTTCATAAATATTTCACCCCTTGATTAAAGAAACTCACAAAGGTAGAAAGCCCAGACTCCATCACAAGACTCTCGAGTATGCCTGCCTATGCTCCCCTTCCTTGAGTGTGTACTGTTCCCTTTGCAATAACTCTTCCTGCTATCACTATTTTCTGACTCATCCTTGAATGGTTTTTCTGGGTGGCATCAAGAGCTTGGACACCTGCCTGGGTCAAGGTCTCATCAGCACCTGGGAACCTCTTCCAGCCCACCAGTATCAAGAGGAATGTGGATATTGCGGCCTAAGTCACATGACTGGTTGCTGCAACTTCTGCTTCTCCATTTATAGATGAAATCTCTTTCTCATTCCTGTCCAATAAATGATTAGGAAAGGCCAAATGGCACCAGAGATAAACCCCCTAGAGACCAATACCTCTCCCTATTGGAGTCTTAAGGAATGCTAAAGCAATATTCTTTAAAATGTAGCAAGCTGTACAGATTATTGTAATACGTACCTATCTTGAAGAGAAAATGTTCCCTGTATAGTGAGACTTTAACTTCCTCACTTAGGAATGCTGACCCATTCTTTGAAGTCTGTGTTTTCTGGGTGGTCTTTCCCAAGCTTTGAGATAGAATAAATCCTATACGTAACCATATTTTCTGAATCTCATTATTTCAGATTGACATTTGAGATCATGTAGTATTTGTCTTTCTGTGCCTGGCTTAGCATAATATCCTCTAGGTTCATCCGTGGTTTCACAAATGGCAGGATTTCCTTCTTTTTAAAGGCTGAATAATACTCTGTTGTATATAAATATATTTTGTGGCTGGGCATGGTTGCTCACGTCTGTAATCCGAGAACTTTGGGAGCCCAAGGTGGGTAGATCACTTGAGCTGAGGAGTTCAAACTAAGCCCTGGAAACATAGTGAGACCCCGTGCCTACAAAAAATAAAATTAGCTGGGTGTGGTGGCACATACTTGTAGTCCCAGCTTCTCAGGAGGCTGAGGTGGGAGGATCACTTGAGCCTGAGAGGTTAAGGCTCCAGTGAACCATGGTTGTACTGCTGGACTCCAGACTGGGAGACAGAGTGAGAACTTGACTTGAAAAAAAAAATATGTATATATATATGTGTGTGTGTGTGTATATATACACATATGTCTCTGAAGCTTTATATAATCTACATCTTTAAATATAAAGATATGTTAGGATACTTATATATGCTTAAGATATACTAATATATCTTAATATATACTAGAAATATATATATATTAAATTCATTTATTCATCGATGAACACTTAGGTTGTTTTCCTATCTTTGCTCTTGTGAATAATGCTGCTGTGGACATGGGAGGGCAAATATCTCTTTGAGAGAGTGATTTTTTTATTTCATTTGACTATATACCCAGAAGTGGGATTGCTGGATTATATGATGGTTCAATTTTTGTTAGGTTGGTGCAAAAGTAATTGCGGTTTTTGCCATTACTTTAATGGTAATAATATTTTCAGGAACCTCTATACGACTTTTCTTAATGGTTGTACCATGCAGGAGTGAAGGGGGAAGTCGTCCCCCTTCACTCTCTGCAGGTGTGCTGAAAATAAACGGACAAAGCACATCAATAGGAGAAAAAGGCACACAAATATATTTTAATGTGCATTGCCCAGGGGAATTCAGGAGAATGATTACCCAATAACTCAGTGGAGTATAGATTCTTATACACCCTTCTATATAGAGAAGAAGGGAGATAGAAATGCAGAAGTAAATAACAAGTTTCCTTTGAGGTCTGGGGGAGGTGAGAGATGGAATTTCACTGTAAACAAAGGTTATCTTACTATGCAGGTAAGGTTTCTCAGGCAGTCTCTGGAGCTGCCCTCAGGAAAATAGATGAAAAGTCTGTTTGGAAGTGGTGACAATTTCCAGTCTCTCCTGTGGTTGATTTTTCCTGGTTATTTGGTGAGATTCCAAGGGAGAGGGTCTTAAGACAATTACATTTCTTTTGGAAAAAAGCTCTCTTAGATAAAGAAATTCCAGGGAGAGTTCCTTCTGGTGCTTTGAGAAAGAGGATCAGAGAGACTTTGGTTCTGAGGCTTATTTCTGAGGTTTCAATTTTCAAAACACTCAGCACGCCAGAGTGCCATGTTTTGGGGAATCATTTTCTGTGCTCCAACAACCTATTTACATTTCCACCACCAATATAGAAGATTCTCTTTTCTCCACGTCTAAATGCAGTGTATTTTCTTATTTCCACCTTGAAATTGGATGTATTCATTTATTTGCTAAGCACCTAAATGTGTCAGAACTGAAAGTGTAAGAAGTGTTGGGCTTAAAAAGATAAAAGTCATGATTTCTGCTTCTGTGAACTTACCTACAGTCTACCACGGAGATCACTGTGATACATTAAGACTATTGCTATAAGGGAGCAGGCACAAAAGGTTGTAGTGGCAGCCTAGAACAAAAAATGTTTCTTAGAGAATCAAGGATAGCTTTGCAGAGGAGAAATGTTTAGCTAAGTCTGGAGGGATGGTTGGACAAGATATAAGGGCAGGAAAGAAGAGCTATGAAGAGGGTTTATTACAGAAAGAATGCTATCTCTGTTTCTAGGACACTGAACAAAACAGAATTGAGAATATACAAACCGAGTTCTTGTCTCTGGTTCTCAGCACAGCCTTTGCAAATGTGTTAGGCCCTTGAGGAATCCTTTCTTTTTTTTTTTTTTGAGATGGAATTTTGCTGTTGTTACCCAGACTGGAGTGCCATGGCGTGATCTCGGCTCACCGCAACCTCTGCCTCCTGGGTTCAGGCAATTCTCCTGCCTCAGCCTCCCGAGTAGCTGGGATTACAGGCACGCACCACCATGCCCAGCTAATTTTTGTATTTTCAGTAGAGATGGAGTTTCACCTTGTTGACCAGGATGGTCTCGATCTCTTGACCTCGTGATCCACCCACCTCGGCCTCCCAAAGTGCTGGCATTATAGGCGTGAGCCACCGCGCCCAGCCCGAGAAATCCTTAAAGATTGTTGACTCCAGCAGCGTCGACTTTTTTTCGATATCTGTCAGAAAGAGGCATGAATTTCAGAACTAGCCTACATTGTAAAAATCCCAACTAACGTATCACATTATAGAAACACCTGTTCTAGACATAACAATATTTTTTGTTGTTAATTCACTAGGCTGGATACATCAAAATTAACTTTATTTAAAACATTGTAATGAGTAAGTAAATGATAGTCCTGGCTTTAATTTTTTTCCCCTGAAGCTTAAAAACCAATTGAGGTTGGAAACCACAAAATTTGACAGTTCCAGAAAAATCTCACAGTGAGCACTGACTCATAAACTATTTATTGTAGAAGTCCATTTTCCTTTAATGCGTGCTGCTGATCGTGCAAAGTTAAAGTTTAGATTTGTTCTTATGGATTCCAGTTTTCTCGCATGGAACTAAAAATTGAACCTCTTTCTTCCTCCCTGTTTTTCTATTTTTCCTCTGAAAGCACTAGTCAACTTTGTTTTATTTTGGGGCCAAAACACGCGCGCACACACACACACACACAAAAAAAAAAAAAAAAAACAAAAAACAAAGTCTGCTCGTCTGTCTGGGACCTGCAGAATGTAACATTCCTGGAATGGAAGTGAGACCACTAGATATTCAATGATATGATTTCTTTGTGATTTCGATCAATTTTTCACAGACACCTAAAGGGTACAGAAATGAATAACATTCAAAATTTTTAAAATGTGAATTTCTTTCCCTACTCATTAAGTCAGAGCAATCACCTTTTTAATTCAGTGCATTGCATATGTTCCATACAGCAGCAACCTGTATAAAGAGGATGAGGGTAAGAAAATACACTACGCATTCCAACTTCAAAACTTTTCAGGGACCCTCAAGGCCAAGATTATATAGCTGAAGCAAAGAGCAAGAGTCAATTAAATTACTATTTTTCCTGCCAATTTAGCTGAATATTTCAAACAAAATATATGCACAGAAAATTTTCTATGATTGAAAGAATCCCATATCTACAAAGTTTTTAAGTAACTCATTAAAGAAGAGGATTGGCCAGGGTGTTGATAATTTTTTGGCTCTGTACTTTGCCTTCTATGTGACAAGCAATAGAGTGTAGCAGTTAAATGTGCCAGCTCTAAAGCCACACTGCGTTTGAATTCTAGCTCTTTCACTTAATGGCTGTGTGACTCTAGAAAACTTACTTAAACTCAATATGCCTCATTTCCCATATCAGCAAAATGGGAATATTAATAGTTCCTGCCTTGAGGGATGACTGTGAGGTTAAAAAGAGTCAATGTATGGATTGCTTACCTTCCCAAACTACCAGGCTAAAGCCATGTGGCAAAGATAGTGCTTCCCAAATATCCAGTACCCCCTATGTATCCTAACTTTCCTTGAAGTTGGCTGTGGAGCTATGACTATGCCTGGCCAATTAATTTCAAGCTGCAGTAAACTGTCACTTCTAGGCCAAGGGAGTGTAGGGTCAATATGCTTTCTCTATCCCTTTTTCCCCCTCCCACGGCAACTCTAGAGACCACATGTTTCTGGTGATGTAGCTTTGATATGGTAAGAGCCTGGATTCCTAAGCCATAGCTTGAAAGACACAGGCCAGCTGCTCATCCATGGAGCACTTTACATGAATGAAAAATGGTTTATTGTGATAAATCAATGAAATTTTGGGGGCTTGTGTGTTGCCACAACATAGTCTAACATTACCCTATTACAAGTCACAAGCAGTTTAATTTACATTTAAATAACCCTGCTTTCTCCTTTTAAAACTTTATTTTAGATCTATTTTAATTTTTTATAACAATTAAAACATTAAGACATAAAACTTCAAGAAATAAGCATATATATGTGATTATTATATGCATTTTATATGATTTTATTATATGAATCCTAATTTTTATTGTATTATTTTGCATTGTACTTTGAGGTCATTCTATTTGAATAACCTCATTCAAATGAGATCTCCCGTTAGAGAATGGATACTAGGCTAATCTACAGAATTATAGCCAGAGACTTATCTGAAGAATTTCTAGTGTCAAATATCTAGGAAAGAGGTATGCTTCACTATCAGGAAAGAGGAGCTCTAAGGCGTGAAATTAAAGGTGTCTTGCTCCTGATGCTTTGTTCTTTGCAAGAAAAGAGTCAAGGATCCAAAAGGCAGAAAAAAGATGGAGATTGTAGAATCAAGAGTCTCTGCCCTTGGAAACAGTTCGGGTACCAAGGAAGTAGAGGTCCTAACAAGGGCTGTAGGCCAGTATTAATGTAGCAGCAGAAGTGATAGCTTATTTATTTGCTTTTTTAAGAAAAAAATAATAAAGGAAAGGTAAGCTCAAGGCAATAAAAGTGGTATCTCTTGGTCTCTCAGCAAACAAAATTTTCCTTCCAGAATTACATGGAATAAATGATTTTCCCCCCTTGGGAAAAACAGCATTTTCTTAATTATACTGGAAAAAATTGGTGACTTTTCCACTAGTCTGTAAGGATTTCAATTATGCTGTGATTCATACTCTTATGAATAAGCACCAATTAAAAGATCTCTTTGAATGTTCAGTACTCTGCTTCTAATTTGGGCCCTTGAACTTATCGCTTCTTTACTGTTTTTTCCAATACTCATCAATTCTCTGAAGTCGAAATTTTTGCATTTTCATTCTACTGATTGATGGCAAGCCAATAGAATTATTGTACAAAACAATTAAAATCCCATGAATGATTTTTCTTGATTGCAGTTTTGGGTGGTAAGTTATAACTGTGGAAGTAATATAATATTTTATTTCCTATCCCAAATCCTACCACTTGACCTCATATAGTAAAGTCTTTCTCTAGCATTTCTCTTGACATTTGGTTTCTCCAAATTTTTATGTGATCTTTTACAACAGAGTACCTAAGAGAATGGTCATTTAAAGTTATAATTTTATATTAAAATTTAAAATATAAGTAATAAACTCATGTGGTTCAAAATTCAAAAAGCATAAAATGGTCAGCAGTGATAATTGTCTTTCTAGTACCATTCCATCCCCAAGTTACCCATTTCCCTCTTGGAGGCAGTATTGCTAATTTCTTGTACTGTATGTTTAAAGATACAGACAATGCATATACAAGTAAGTACAGAAATACATTAAACACACACACACACACACACACGCAAACATATGGACACACCCACACATTTCATTTTTTTTTTACACAAATGGTAGATACCATATGCCCCCTTTTGAGCTCTCATTTTCTCCCTTAAAAATATATCTATGAGATTATCTCATCTCAGTCATGAAGATTTTATTTTATTTTTACTTTTTGAATTGAAATAAATGTATACATAGGAAAAATATAAATATCATAATTATGTAGCTCAATGAATCTTAACAATGTGAATGCATATGTTTCATCAGCACTTGAATCAGGAAGCAGATTTATTGTAGATACCCTGAAAGTCCATGTTAACAGGTCTTCCAATCATTACTATTCCTTCCACCACCCTATCAATTAGATTTGCTGCATAACCAACCACTCCAAAATTTAGGGGCTTAAATCAACAGTCATTTACATATTTGTGGGTTGGCAGTTTGGGTTCAGCTCAGCTGGGCAGTTCTGTGGGGCTGGAGCAGACTTAGCTCATCTCAGCAGGGGCTCACTCATGCACCCGCAGGTGGCTGCTGGATGCCTGGGACTGGCTGACTTTTGTCCGGAGTGTAATCCCTCCAGCAACTCGACCCAGGCTTGTTCACATAATGGCAGGATTTCAACCACAAGCTGCAAGGCTTCATGAAGTCTCGACTCAGAACTGACAAGTTGCTCTGTCACATTCAATTTGTCAAAGCAAGTCACAAGGCCAGTTTAGTTTCCAGGGGTGAGACTCTGCCTTTTAACGCAAGAGTTTTCAAAAGATTGCAGTCATTTTTGCAATCAAACACAATCACCATTTATTGATTTTGCCTGTTTTTGAATTTTATATAAATAAAATTATACATTATACCTACTCTTTTGGGTCTGGTTTCTTCACTCAACATTGTCTATTGTTATGTGCAGCATTAATTTATTCTTTTAAAAAATGTTTATCGAATATCTACTATGTTTTGGTAATAAAGTGAAATGAGATATAGATTCAGTCCTCCAGAATAGGAGAGGTTGCTAAGTAAATATGATGTATATGTTATGATAAACGTACGCAGAGGGAGTTAGGAGTAAGATTAAAGTCAGACCTCCTTAGGGGAGGTGATGTTTACCTGTATCTTAAATTATACACAGGAATTAGTCATACGGAGGAAGACGCTGGTGAAGGACACTTCAACTGGAGAGACTGGTGGATGGAATATGGAGCTGTGAAACATGATCACTCAAGGACTACAGATAATGTATTATTACAACTAGCACCCGCAGGTATGTTAGAAGAAGGGCTCAGATCAGTGATTTTCAGACACTAGTGTGCAACAGAACAACCTGAAGGACTTAAATTTTTTTTTAATTGTGTATAATAAATCTACATATTATTGTGGTACATGTGATATTTAAGACATTTAAATAATTTGTAATGATCAAATCCATGTAATTGGGATAGCCATCATCTTAAATATTTGTCTTTATGCTATAAACATTCAAATTATTCTTTTCTAAATATTTTGAAATATATAACAGATTATTATAAACTATAGTCTCTACTGATCTATCAAATGCTAGGTCTCATTTCTTCTGTCAAAGTATATAGTTGTACCCAATAATCAACTTCTTTATCCCCCCATCCACCCTTCCCAGCCTCTGGTGCAACTGCCCATCTACTCTCTACCTTCAAAAGATCTACTGTTTTACCTACCATGTGAGTGAAAGCCTGTGATATTTGTCTTTCTGTGCTTGGCTGATTTCCCTTAACATAATGGCCACCAGTTCCATACATGTAGCTGTCATTTCATCTATGTACATCAACTTTAGTAAATAGTGCCAAATAGTTTTCTAATGTAGTTGTAACAATTTCCTCTCTCTCTAGCAGTTTATGAGCATCCCATTTGTTACACGTTCTTGCCTAAACTTGTTTGTCACTATCAGTGTTTTTGAGTCATTCTAAAGAGTATGCACTTATATCTCATTGTTTAATTTGTATTTCCTTGATGAATAATAATATAGTTTCTTTTTACATGTTTATTGGCCATTTGGATATCCACTTTTGTACTGCTTATTTTTTTTTTTTTTTTGCAACTAAGTTTCTCTCTTGTTGTCCAGGCTGGAGTGCAATGGTGCAATCTCAATTCACTGCAGCCTCTGCCTCCTGGGTTCAAGCGATTCTCTTGCCTCAGCCTCCAGAATAGCTGAGATTATAGGCATGTGCTATCATGCCTGGCTAATTTTGTATTTTTAGTAGAGATGAGGTTTCTCCATGTTAGTCTGGCTGGTCTTGAACTCCCAACCTCAGGTGATCCACCTGTCTCGGCCTCCCAAAGTGCTGGGATTACAGATGTGAGCCGCCGTGTCTGGCCTGTGCTGCCTATTAAAGACTTTTGCCCATTTTTCCATTCAGTTTTCTCTATTTTCTAAAAATTTATCTGTAAAACTTATTGAGATATTTGATGAGTCCTTTGTCAGCTGCATGTATTGCAAATGCCTTCTCACGGTCTGTAACTTGCTTTTCTGCTCTCATAATGGTGTTTTTTAAATAATCAGAAGTTATAGTATTTTAACTAGTCCATTTTATCCGACTCCTTCATAATGGTTAATGTTCCTTGGATCTACTTAAGAAATCTTTGTCTACCCCAAGGACATGAAGATATTTTCATGTGTTATTTTCAGCAGTTTTATTGTTTTATCTTTCAATTGATATCAACAGTCCTCCTTGAATTAAGTTTTACATGTGAGGTGACATAGGAATAACACGTTTTTTCAATCCGTACGAATGTTTCATTCACTCAGAGCCTTTTTTTTTGGGGGTGAGGGGATTGAACAACAATGTCTTTATTTAGAACAAGTCAACTATATGCTGCCAAGAAGTTAAAACCCATGATCTTCAATTGGTTTACAAAATATTTTTGTGCCCATTACATTATATATTATGCCCTTAAATGATTGCATACCCACTCAGAGCCATTTATTGAAAAGACCATCCTTTTTTTTTTGAGACAGAGTTTTGCTCTTGTTGCCCAGGCTGGAGTGCAATGGCGCGATCTCGGCTCACCGCAACCTCCGCCTTCTGGGTTCAGGCAATTCTCCTGCCTCAGCCTCCTGAGTAGCTGGGACTACAGGCACGCGCCACCATGCCCAGCTGATTTTTTGTATTTTTAGTAGAGAAGGGGTTTCACTATGTTGACCAGGATGGTCTCGATCTCTTGACCTCGTGATCCACCCGCCTCGGCCTCAGTGCACTGCTATCTCACCTTTGTCATAACGTGAATGTTTCTATCAGGTAGAGTGTTGTGGATTCTCTGCTCAGTTTCATTTATCTACCATAACTTACTATATATAAAGCAACAGTAATTAAAATAGCATGATATTTGGTGCTTAGTGTGATAGCATCAAATATCATGCTATTTTAATTACTGTTGCTTTATATATAGTAAGTTATGATATCCAGAAGTATAAGTACTCTAATTTCATTCTTCATACTTAAAATTATCTTCATTGTTCTTGGCTATTCCATTTCATATGAACTTCCCACATACAGGTGAAAGCCCTGCTGGATTATTAGCTAGGATTATATTTAATCTATTGACCATTTTGGGAAGAACTGTCCAGGTAACAAAATTGAAAATTTTGTTATTAAGGTTTTAAAAAATATTTCTCAAGAAAGTTATGTAGTTTTCATGAGACTATATATTATGTATATATGAATGATTGATTTTTGATGTGAGTCTTGTAACCAGTGACCTAGCTGAGTTCACTCATTAATTCTAATAATTTGTCTCCATATTCTTATGGATTTCTTTCATTTACATAATTTACTACATATACATAATATGGTATCTGTGATAACATAATTTTTATTCTTTTGTTTTTCATTTCTTCTTTTCCAATAGTTCTTTTTCTTGTTTCATGGTACTGGCTAAAATCCCCAGAACAATGCTGAATAGAAATAAGTGATAATGGCAGGCATCTTACCTTGTTTCTGATCTCCAAGGGAAAGCGTTTCATATTTCATTGTTCCGGATAATCTTTGCCATAGGTTTTCCATATTCTTCCTATAGCAATACAGCTCTCTTTTATTTATAGATTTCTAAGACATTTTAATTATTGAGGTAATCTTATGATTTTCTATTTTATCCTATAAAAGTAAATTACTTTACTTTTTGAATAAACCAACTTTCCTGGAATAAAGTTCTCTTGGGTGCTGGATTCAGTTGCTAATATTTTATTAGAGTTGTTAAATTTATATTTGTGAAAAATGTCAGTTTTTTTTCTTTCTAACAATATCTTATCAGGGTTTGATATCAAGATCATGCTTCCCTTATAAAATGGGTTTTATAAGAAACAGCACTTTTCTTCTTGCTGTTTTCTGGAATTGTTTGTAATATAATATTTGGCAGAATTGACCAAAATATCTTTCTTGATTTGGAGATTTCATATCCGATAATTATGTTTTGCAGATTCAGTTTCTGTAATCAATATAGATCTTTTCAGATTTCCTATTTCTTGTGTTAATTTTAGTAAATTTTGTTTTTCTAGCAGTTTGTCACTTAAGTTTTCAAATTTATTGACCATAGTTTATTCATAATATCCTATTTATTGAAGTCTACTGAATCTGTAATGTCATTTCTTTTTATTTCTAGTATTCATAATTTGTGCCTTTTCTCTCTCTTTTAAAAAAACTCAATGTTACTAGGGGCTTATCAATTGTATTAGATTTTTCGAATAACTAAGTTTTGACCTTGCTGATTTACTCTATTTTTTCAATTTCATTAGTTTGTTCTCATTGAACAGGATTCTATCTTCCTTTGGTTTAATTTGCTGGTATCCTATGCTTTTTTGAGACTAATATTTCGCTTAGTTATTTTCAGTCTTTCTTATTTCTTAAAACATATTTAAGGCTATAGATTTCTTTTGAATAGTGACCCTACATGCATCCCCCAAGATCTGACATGTTAGATTTTTATTATCATTTCAATTTAATATTTTAAAAATTTCCATTAAAGATTTCTTCCTTACTCCTGTATTATGTCAAAGAGTACTTCTTAATTTCCATACATTTGGAGATTTTCTGGGTTTTTTTTTTTTTATATAAGTAATTTCTGGCTTGATTCCACTGTGATCAGGGAACATACTCGGTTTGATTATGGTACAGCATATGGTCACTTTGGTAAGCATTCCAACACAAGTTGAGAATAATACATATTTTATGGTTTTGTATATAGTTATTGGTTTCTAATTTTTATACCACTTTGTTCAAAATTTCTATATTTTACTCATCTTTTGTCTGCTTTTCTACAGTCACTAAGAAAGGTATGCTAAGGATCTCAATCTAAAATCTAAAACTGTGGGTTCCTCTATCTTACTAGTTTTACTGATTTTTTGCTTTACATATTTAAGCTTATCTTATGCTTTTTACATATTCTTGATGAACTAATGCTTTTATCACAATAAAATATTTTTTATTATTTGCGGTAATATGTTTTTGCAATACATTTACTAATCTTATATGAATTCTGTTATGCCAGCTTTTAAATTTTTTATTATTTTGGTTAGTATTTGCATGCCATCTTCTTCTGTATTTTATTTTCAATCTTTCTATGCCTTTGTATTTGAAATGTGTCTTTATTATTCAGCATATAGTCGGGTTTCATCCTTATTCAGTCTTAAAATCTCTTCCTTTTAATTAGAATTTTTAGTTTATAATATATGCAATTACTGATATTTTTAACTTTAAAGCTTTTATATTACTATTTTTCCATTTGTTTCATCTTTTCAGTAGTCCTCTTTCTCTGTTTTTCCTATTTCTTAATTTCCTATAGGAAATTTTTATTTTTAAATAGGTAATTTTATTTCATTTTCTTCTTCTTCCTAGAGATTGTGACATGTAATCTTGACTTAGGAGGGATTAATAAATTAATGTTTTTACCACTTCCCAGATAACATAAGGGCTTTAAAACTCATTGATGTGATTTACCTATTCCCATCCTTTTTTTTAATAATTATTGTGACTTAGTTTAATTCTACATATATTTTAAATCTCATACAACATTATTGCTGTTTTATATTGTCCTGTTTTTATTTAGATTTAGCTACATATTTACTCTTTTCACTGCTCTTTGTTTCCTCCTGATTTATTTTTATTTTTTGGGATCTGGAATCCTGTTCTTTCTGCCTAAAGAAATGTGATTACTATTTTCTTTATGCAGGAATTTTGGAGACAATAGAGGAAAGTCTTTTCATTGTCTTTTTTTAGACTTTATTTCTGAAAAATATTTTTTCTAGGCAAAGAATTGTAGATTGGTTATTTTCTTTCAGCACTTAAAAAACAGTCATCTAATTTTCTTCTGTCTTTCATTGCTTCTTTTTTAAAAAGTCACTTGTCAGTCTTATTTTTGTTTTTTTCAAGGTTAATATATACTTTTCTTCTGGCCATTTAAAAAAATTTTCTCTGCGCTCAGTTTTCAGATTTTTACCATTATATAAGAAGTATGTTTTTACTTATATTCACTTGTATTTGTCCTGCTTGGAGTTTATAATGATATTAATAATAACCTTTAATAAGTTTTATAAAATCCCCAGCCATTATCTTTTTTGAATATGGAATACTCTTTTCTATCCCTTCCTCTCCTATGATTCCAATTACATATGTTAGACATTTTCATTTTCACTGTATCCTATAGATAGGAACTGGATAAAGACATTTTAGTACATTCAAATAATACAATACTATGTAGAGCTGGAGCAAAGCAAACCCCAAACCCAAAACCAAAACTAAAAGAAAAAAGAAAAAAAAAGAAAGGTGTTCCACCTCCAATAATTAAGAATTATCTAATTCTTAATTAGATAATTAAGCCTAGCAGACCTAGGCTCCTGATAACAACAATTAGGAAAGCCGGATAAAATTCAAACAAACCAAAAGTATAGCCACTGGTATCATTAGAGAGTACCAAGGTATCCAAGTCATAAAGACCCAATATTCCAGAATAAAGAAAACTCATGTAGGTATATATGATATCTTCTGTAATTTTCCAAAATTTTCCCCTTAGTTCTTCAATGTAGACATTTTCTACTGACCTAACTTCCAAAACACTAATCCTTTGTATAGTTGTGTCAAATTTAATATTTGATCCACCTAATTTTCTAAATTAAATATATTTATTTTTACATTCTAGATTTTCAACTTGATTGTTCTAATTGTTTAGTTTTATTTTACCATCATGTCTTCTGTTTTATTAAATATGTTTTTAATAGCCATTTTAAGGCCTGTTTATGAAAACTCAGTTGGTCTGGATCACTTTTAGATTTATACCTATTATTTATTTTCTGTTATCTTCTAATTGTTCTCTTTTGGAAGAAAAAAATGATTGTATGGCAGACACTGTGTATGGAATATTGACATCTTTATGAGTTTAGCTTGTGACAGTCAGGTAGGATAGGGAAGATTACCCTATTTCAGTCAGGAATTAAACAGTTTTAAGGTTGTGTTTCAGAGTTTGTTATGCTTGGTCTATTTCTGCTTTTCTCTAGTTCCTAGACTGTGATTCTAAAAGATCCCAAATGAAAACTTGGGGTGTTTATCACTGTCCATCTTTCTTGAAAGACCCAAAACTTCATTTAGTAATATCTCCCTACCAGTGTGAAGCTGCCAATAGCTCTAAACTTCTTTGCTCCCATTTTCTTCTAAGCTTCTCTTCTTCTAAGCTCCTCTTACAGGACAAGCTTCTCTTGTTTCTTCTATGATGTCGAAATCAGCAGTCAGCAAATGCCTCAAGGGAAAAGCTGCATTTTTTTAAATTTTATTTTTCTATTTATTTATTTTATTGCATTTTAGGTTTCAGTCTCATCTCTGCTTCCTTTCTCTTTAGCTCCTCAACTCCTGGATATCTTAGCAGTCCTGAAATCCTTTTTTTTCTCTCACTAGATCTTGAGATTGCTGAAGGCTGTCTTCAGTTTCCCTGCCTCATAGCAGCCTCTTTTTGCTCCTTTTCTCAGCTTCTTTGCCTGTATGAAGAAAATGGTAAATGATTTGAGTTACCTCAGTTCCCCATCTCTTAAAGATCTTGACCCTTCAGGTTCTGGCTGCTTTGGTAAACTCTGTTGGCTTCAAATTTCTTTTTAATCTGGTTATTCTGGTTGTTCTTAGTGGGAGGTTGGTCTGCTGTAAATTAATCCCTGTCACAAGTGGAATGCCTTTTTTCTTTTCTTTGTTTTTTCAGCTACATAGTATACCATTGTATAGCTATTCGAAAATTTCTTTATACAGACCCTAGTTATGGATACTTTGGTTGTTTTCAATATTTACTATTGCAAAGCATAAAGCAGTAACTTATATGTACATTATAAATTACATAAATAATTATAACTTAGTATGTACATAACTATATGTGCATTATCTGTATAGTTGCACACATGCAAATATGCATATGAACACTAATTCTTAGAATGAAATTGCTTAATCAAAGAGAATATTCATTTGTATTTTGATATATATTGCCTATTAGCCTTTGTACAACTTACACCGATTTATGTTTTAAAGATTATATGAATATGCCTATTTTCCCACAGCTTAACAACACACCGTGTTATTTTAATTTTGAAATTTGTCAATGGTAGCTTAAGAAATGGTATCTCATTATAGTTTGAATTTGCATTATTTCTATTGTGGGGGAGGTTGAACATCTTTCATGCAGTTAAAGTCTCAAGTTAACACACTATTCTATAGATTTGTTGTAGATGACCAACATTTCATAGAGTATATATCATGACATTCACATAAAATTTTCTGCAAAAAGTATGTTGTATCATGTATTTCCCCCTTTTGGAAATTCACAAACAAGACTCTGAGAAAAAAATTCCCTGAAATAATTTATTGTGGAAAAACATATAACATCTTTATCATCTTATTTTTTTATCTTTGTATAACATTTTTTATTTTTATTATCTTTATATAACATAGTTATCATCTTAACCAATTGTAAGTATGTGATTTAATGCCTAAAAAGAGTCTATAATATCTAACAATTAGAATGAAAATTCAGCTGCTCAGAGGAACACAGGACATTTAGATTATAATCTTTGACAGTTTGACTCTGCCATTTTTGAGGAAGCCACTGGATTTCCATCAATTCCTCTTTGTACTTTAGTGCAGTTCACAAAACAAACACAAAAACTATAACTTTCTTCATCATCTAAGCAGGATGTGACTATCTATTAAAATGCCAAGAATGACTTTATAGGTAGTATTGTTGAAAGAGTGCAGACCAGAGGAAGGACTATCCCGCATATGGCTTGGTATTCTGCAGTGATTTGTGGCGTGGCTGCTTTCAACCAAAACTCAATACTTTGCCTTTTAAAGAGAAAGGCGTGAAGATAATATGAAAACATTGGGTAGTTTATCTACTTGCCAAAGAATTCTTGATTGTATATTCTTCACTTCAATCAGTACCCACTAATTTTTACTAAGTACCTCATCCCACATGTTGCGTTCTCTCACAAAATTCCAAGCAAGACTCTCTGAGTCCATTACCCTCTCTACACTTTATAGGTAACTGAGAAAGGCCAGAAAACAAAATGATGAATAAAATGATTGGCTGAAAACTCAGAATTGTTATAAAATTGGCAGCGGTAAGATATCAAGGAGCAAAATCTGGCAGTGGTTAAATACTCAACCAGGAGTGTCCGAGTGGCCTCAGCAGACTCTCCAGCCTTGCAGGCAACCCACATGAAAGGTACTTCTTGAAGATTTAGTCATAAGCCTAAGTCAAAGAAAGTTTTGCAGTCTGTTTAATGGTGACTCAGTTTTGTTATCTCTTTGCGTATGTTCTGTCTATATTTGGTGCAAGTTAAACATAAGGTGGGGCAGAGGGTCACTGAAAGAATAATTGTCATTCCTTGTGTCAGCCGTGTCACATTGGCTGCCTTACGTCTCCCTCAAATATACAGAGCACTTTGGCTTCTTATTTTGAACTTTTTGTCTCTCTGCTTAAAAGAACTTTTTCTAAATACTTAGAGGGTTTTTTTTTACCCCTCACTTATTTAGATCTCTGCCAAGAGAAGCCTTCCCTAGCTCTTCTTTCTAAACTATTCCCCAATATTTGCTCTCCCATGACCCTGCCTTATTTTTCTTCACAGGTCACAATTCTTGGCACAACATTAAATGTTCATGGATATATTTATTTGTTACCTGTTTGCCAATATAAGCATTATGAGAGCAAGGCTTTGTTTTGTTCAGTGCTACACTGCCAACATTTAAAACAGTGCCTTGAATATACGTTAGGTACTTAGAAAATATTTTCTGAATAAACTCACACATATGCTGATGGAAAAGTTATTTAACAATCAAAGGGAGTGTATTGGTTCATTGAAATTTAAACAGTCTCTTTTGAAGCACCCATATAATGTCACTGGGACTCTCTCCAGTCCTCAGCTCGGCCTCTTTCCTGTTGGCCTCACTTTCTAGTAGATCCTTCCCGCAGGTGGTCCCTGGCTACCCTGGGCTTACATCATGCAAAGTTAAAACACCCAGAGAAGAGGACATAACTCTTTCCCAGTAGCACCAGCAGAATTTCAGGGCTCCACTGGCTTCTACTGGGCAACGCACCTGAACCAAGTACTCTGGCCAAGGAATTGAAATAGGCTCATTGGCCAGGCCAGGTCACTTCTCTCCTCCTGATGCCCAAGCCACATGGACCAAAAATGGGGAAAGGCAGTTCTTCAAAGAAAAAATCAAAGTGTAGCTACTAGACGTGGAAGAAAGGATGCCCCAAAGCAAAAGAAAGAATACACTTCATTCCTGATGATTTCAAAAAGAAAGAGAAAAACAAAAACAGACAAAAACAACACAAAAACAAAAATTATTTGCCACTCAGTAACAACTTGTTTAAGTCCTCATTTCCAAGAAACTGATAGAAATCCATCAAAACTGTTCCAAGTTAGAATTCTTATCTTTCTATAGCTTTATTAGCACCCCTGAGGTTCTAATGGAAACAATCAACACACAGTAAGTCTGTAAAGCTTCCGATGTTAAGCTTGGTCTTGAGACTAAGGCACCTAGCTATGAACTTCTGCCTTTTCAAACACGTGCATGTGAAATCTCTGTGCCAGGAACTGTTCTAGGTGTTTGAGACAAATTGTACCCCTCCTGCCCGCTTATCCTTCTTCTCTGTTTTGGTTTCTTCCACAGCACTTCTCTGTCTCTAACATATTTTATAATTTATTTATTTGTCTATAGTCCGTTTCCCTCCCCACCTTCCAGGTAAATTCCACGAGGACAGGAATTCTTGTCTCTCTTGTCCACTGCTATATCCCCAGAGCTCAGAACTGTGCCTGGCATCCAGTAGCATTCAGTAAATATTTGTTGAATAAATGAATGTGATAAGTTGAACTTTGGTAGTTTGTATTTTTTTCTGTACTTTTCTCTTTCTGTGCTCTGTATTTTAAAGTTTAGTAGTTTGCTATTGAAAGTGTTTTGCTCATTCTTTTTCAAGATTTTGATTTTTTTCCTTTTGTATACTCATTGCTTTAAGAGTTTCTAACTTCTATGCTATTTAAAAGAATGTAGTTTTTACCTAAAAAATGTGTTTAAATTATCCTCTGGTATTGTTTGTAGCTGAACCAGATTGATTGAAACATTGTGTGAGCTCACACACACAGATGTACACAAAGAAATGGACACACACTAACAACAAGTGATGCAATGACCCCAATTCAGTGAAACAGAGCACAACATATGAGTACACACACACACACACACACACACACACACACACACACACACGAGACAGGCTAGGTATGCATTGCAGTTTTATAGCAGTTCTCATTGTCGTTTGTGTGCCAGGGAAGTGACAATCCCCTGTGATCAGAGCTTTTTTTTTTTTAATGCTAAGGTGTTATTGACATGAAGGTTTTCTAACTTTCCTTGTCAGTTTTGTACTAGAAAAGCCAAAAGGAGAAATGGGAGCCAATTTCAACACATAAAAATAAAACATTTAAATCAAATTGAACATTTTAAAATAGTGGTCAGAGGCTAGTTGTGGCTTTTTCAAAGGCTCCCAGTGTTTGAGTCTAGCAACTTAGTAGAATCTTAGTAGAATCTTCTGTGTGTCTCACCCAGCAGGGCAAAAAAAAGTGGATCTCCCTTTTTTCTTCACTGTATTTCTGTTCCTAATTGATGAGATGTTTTTCCACTCCCCCACAATCTCTTGCTCCTCCTTGCAAAAGCCTCAACTGCTGCCTAATTTTCAACAGGATAAGTTATTGCTGTTTCTCCTTTTGTGACAGCTGCTAAATTAGAATTACTCTGCTGCATTTAGGGTTTGTGAACTTACATACATCGATATATTTGCAGTTTCCTTTCTCCCCTATAATCCTAATTTCTAATTTTTGTTTTGTTTACTCCTTTGTCAGTAATTTTAGTTATATAATATTTCAAAGCTTTTATGGAAAGAAACAAGTTATAAATAAACCAATTAAAATATCAGGGTATATTTATTTGCTGGTCCCTGAAATATCACTAGGGGTGGTGTGGAAGATTCAGATGAAGGATCAAACTTGATGCTCCTGAAGAGCTGATAATAATATTTGGAGCCAATGTAGCTCTAGGAGGCTAGATGTGCTAGAGCACATCTTGTTTATCATGTTCATTGTCTTGTTTGTAATCAATGAATATTAAATCAATCATCAATGTACAAACTGATTTCAGTGCATTTAAAAATAACATCAATGATAATATGTGGTATTAATCAGCAAAAACATCAGCTGGGAACCTTCAAGAGTTCCATGAAATTGGCGGTTTATGTCCTGGCTGCCTAAAGCCCTGTCCTTTTCCAAGAAAATAGCTCACAACCTTTTTAAATATGAGCCGTTCCTTTTTGTGTCAAAAGATACTGTAGATCCTTTACCAGCCAGGATAGGGTAGGCTCTGTGGCAATGACAAACAACTTCAAAATGCTAGTAACTTGTAAAACCATCCATTTTGTTTCTGGGTCACTCTACCTATCCATTCTGAGTCAGTGAAGGTCATTGATCATTGTGGCCACTCTGGCAGCCAGGCTAATGGAGCCACCATCATCTCTGATCGCTGAAGCAGAAGAGGAGTGGAACGCTGGAGGATCTCTCACTGGCAGTAAAAGCCTGGCTCAGAAGTCATCACTTCCACTCACAACTCATTCCCCAAAGCTAGTCACATGGCCCCACCCAGCTCCAAGGGAGCCTAGATGTGCAACCCTTGCATGGGCTCAGAAGGTGGGGAGAACTGGAAATATTAACCATGTGGCGCTAATGTGCATCACAGAGGTGCCTGCACGGTGTGGTTGTCAACTTTTAACATTTTTTGCTTGAGAAAATATGTAATGATAAAAAGTTGCCATGAATTTGACTATTACTCAAATTCAAAAAAATATGTTGAATTAATCATATTAATAACTAAGCATACAAGATAAACTTTTTATAAGAATTAGCACCAGGGAAAAAAAAACCAGTTAATACTAGGATATTTTTAGGGACAAATTCGCTTTGAGTGAATAGCCTGATGACTATTATAAAAAGACAAACTTTTATAAGAATTAGCACCAGGAAAAAAAAACAACAATTAATACTAGGATTATTTTTAGGGAGCAAATTTGCTTTGAGAAAACAGCCTGATGATTACATGGAGGGGGTGGCAGGAATGTGAGGCAGGCACTGCTCTCTAACATAGAGAGAGGACAGGATTTGGGGGTTTAAGTGACACTGTAGGCTGGGCCCATTGACCCATATCTATAATCCCAGCACTTTGGGGGCCAGGGCAGGAGGATAACCCGAGGTCAGGATTTTGAGACCAGCCTGGCCAACATGGTGAAAACCCTCTCTACAAAAATAAAAAAAAAATTAGCCAGGCATGATGGTGCGTGCCTGTAGTCCCAGCTACTCGGGAGGCAGAGGTGGGAGAATTGCTTGAACCCAGGAGGCAGAGGCTGCAGTGACCGGAGATCACCCACTCCAGGATGGGGCACAAAGTGAGACTGTTTCTCAAAAAAGAAAAGAAAAAAAAACTCACTGCAAGAGGATGACAGGGAGGAAGAGTGGCAAAAGGGGAGAAAAGACAGGAAGAGAGGTTAGCAAAATGGAAGAGGGGTCAGTCCCCTAAATGACTTTCTTTGACCTTCCCACCCATCTGCAAATTTATGTTTTGTAAACTCAAAAATGTAAGATGTAAACACATTTTGGTTGTAAAAACTAAAGAAGGAGACACGTGTCATGCTGGGTTGAAGTAGCAAATGGCTTAGACCGCCTGCCTGTAAGGATACAGGGGCCTTCAGGTAGAAGAAGACTGGAGAATACAAGCTGCTCACAAATTCGCAGAAGTCTTGGAGAGGGCTTTAGGCAGCCAGGACATAAACTGCCAATTTTATGGAACTCTTGAAGGTTCCCAGCTGATGTTTTCATTGCTGCATATTATCATTAATGTTATTTTTAAATGCACTGAAATCAGTTTGTACATTGATGATTGATTCAATATTTATTGATTGCAAACAAGACAATGAACATGATAAACAAGATTCCTGCCACCCATAAAGCTTATCATCACTCGAGAGGCAGAAGTTAAATGTATATGGAGATAGACTTATTTATTTATTCTACAACAATGCTCAATGGTTATAGATTTATAGACTCTAACCCATAGGTTCTGTGGGTTGGAAACCATAGGACCAAGAATTTAGGCGATTCCATAACAAGACTGACATGGAAATACCTAAGGATACCTACAGCAAATTCAATGCTTCTCTTTTCTGAGAGTACTAAAAGAGTTTTCTTAATTTCCAGTGCCCTAAGAAACCCATGCCACATTTTTAGCCAGTACAATAGAGAATGGAAAATACATTTGAGGAACTAAAGATAATAAGTGAAAATATTTTAAATGAAATATATATTTTTTAAATTTAGGAATAATCGAATCCACAAGGCAAGATTGAGATTATATGGACAAAAGAATAGACAAGTGTGAATAAGAAACAGAAACAGATGGTTATTCTAGACATAAAGAATGTAGTCATTCTAGAGATAAAGAATATAAAGAAAAAATAATTTTTAAATAATAGGGAAGTTCAAAAGGAGCTTAAATATAATTGAATGTGGAATTAGTTAATTAAAATATGGACCATAGGAAATGAATCAGAACACAGCTCAGAAAGAAAGCAAGAGATTTAAGTATGAGAGAGAAGATAAAAGCCATGGAGAAGAGAAAGAGAGCAAGTTAGAGGCAGTAGTTCCACAAGGCAAGACTTCAGAATAAGGTAAGGGCAAGGTTAAAATAAATTATGGATGATAATTATTCATAATTGAATAAACAAATGAGGTCTCAGAGCGAAGAAACATAGTCCTGCACAAGATAGATTTTTTAAAAAATGGTCTCTTATTCATATCACAGTAAAGCTATAAAATATCTATGAAAAAGAAAATTTGAAAAGCTACCAGAGGGAAAAGAGGCAGTAAAGAAATGAGCATCAGATTTCTTGCAGATGTCTCACCAGCAATAATAGGTGTTATAGGACAATTAAAAAAAAAATCTTCACAATGCGAGGAGAAAACAATTGTCCACTTTGAATAATCACTGTGGCCACACAAAGTGAGCGTGATACGAGGGCATTTTCAGTCAGATCCCCTGTGAATGTGTCATTCACACACACTCATTGAAAGAACACCTAAGAATTTCACTCAGCAAGAAAGAAAATGAACCCCAGAAGCAAGGTGTTGGGTTGCAATAAACAATGATGTAAAGGAAAGAAAAGACTAAAACAAAAAATGAAGCAAGTATAGAAACTGACAGACAAAAAGAAAGCTGGAGAAAGGCATTGAAAAAGATAAAAGGTGATTATAATAAAATAAAAAACAAGGGATAGTAGAAAAGTAAAATTTTGTAAAACTAAAATTAAAAATAATGACAGAATTTAAACCCGAAGAAAAGAGGATGAGGTGAAATGGCAGCCTCTGGAGGAGAAGATTTGAACAAATAATCAGCAAAGCATTTGACAAGTGAATTAGATAAAACTTTAAACTAATTTTTTTAATGAAAAAGTTGCAATCCAGATAGTGTGTCTAGATTTTGAAGAACATGTTCCTATATTATTGATCTTTTCCAGGACAAATGAAAGGATAAAAAAAAAATGTCCTAAATCATTTTAAGAAATGATGTAACATTTGTACCAAAACCTGGTAAAGATGGTATGAAAAGGGAAACTAGAGAATGACTAAGGAAAATCAATGCCAACAATTCCAAGTGAAATATTTCCAAACTGAATAGAACAGTCTATCAAAAGGGCCGGGCGCGGTGGCTCAAGCCTGTAATCCCAGCACTTTGGGAGGCCGAGGCGGGTGGATCACGAGGTCAAGAGATCGAGACCATCCTGGTCAACATGGTGAAACCCCCGTCTCTACTAAAAAAAAAAAAAAAATACAAAAAATCAGCTGGGCATGGTGGCACGTGCCTGTAATCCCAGCTACTCAGGAGGCTGAGGCAGGAGAATTGCCTGAACCCAGGAGGTGGAGGTTGCGGTGACCCGAGATCGCGCCATTGCACTCCAGCCTGGGTAACATGAGTGAAACTCCGTCTCAAAAAAAAAAAAAAAAAAAAAAAAAGAAGAGCCTATCAAAAACAATAATACAACAGTTATATAGGCATTATTCTAGAAGAGATGGCTTAGTGTTAGGATATCTATTAATTCATTAAATCAATAGATTAGCAGTTAAGAATACAAATTTATTACAATAGATGTTCTATGTAACATTTGAAATATTAAATATCTACCACTGATGAAAACAGTACTAGAAAACTAAAAATAAGAGGAAACTACCTTTACACAATTAAAAAAAATGCATATTGCAAATGAATAGCTCAAGTTCATGGAGACACTTCAACTAAAATCAGGGAGACAAAAATTCCTGCTTTGCCTAGTATTACTGAGCATTTTCGTGAAGTCTAGCTAATGTAATAGATATGAAACAGGTATACATAAAATTGTCATAAGAAAGAATATAGAATAATCATTATTGACAGGTGATATGGACTTCTGCCAAGAGAATTAATGAGACCATCTTGAGGTAATACATTTAAGTAAAGTAACAAGCTAAAAAATAAATACAGTAACTTTATAGAATCAATAATCAGGAGAAAATATATTAGAAAATGTTCACATTTAAAATAATGGAAATAAAATTACCTAGGGAAAACACCAGCTGGGCATGGTGGCTCACGCCTGTAATCCCAGCACTTTGGGAGTCCGAGGCGGGTAGACCACTTTAGGTCAGGAGTTCAAGACCAGCCTGGGCAACATGTCAGAAACCCGTCTCTACTAAAAATATAAAAAATTAGCTGGGCATGGTGGTGCATGCATGACTGTGATCCCAGTTACTTGAAAGGTTGAGGCACAAGAATTGCTTGAACCTGGGAGGTGGAGGTTGCAGTGAGCTGAGATCGTGCCTCTGTATTCTAGCTTGAGCTGGTACTTTATGTGAAGGGGAGAAAGCCTTGAATTGAGTCTACTTCTCCAGGTTATACACAGGATTTCTTGAAGCAATACAAGATGACCGAATATTAAATAGATGGACAGTCTCAAGGTATACATTTATCACAACTCCAGGTGAAAATCCCTATGAGATTTTTGGAAGTGAAAGGTGGGTAAGATCAATAAAATCATTTTTTAAATAACACAGAATAAGTGCTAGCTGTCAATAGTATTTTGAGATTAAGCAAGAACATGCATTATCTTGCTTAATCCTTAAAAAATTTTAAGTTCAAATTTAGGTTCAGAAAGTTTAAGTAATTTTTCAAGGATCACACAGCTGTGTGGAATTGGAGCTCCAAAATAGATCTGAAGGCCTTATTCCAAAACTTGAGATTTTAAAAAATTGTGCTGTATATTCCAAAAGTAACAGCTATTTACATTTTTTGTATTAAGAGTATGTAGAGCTGGCCCAGTGCCATAGCTCACATCTGTAATCCCAGCACTTTGAGAGGCCAAGGCAGGTGTATCACTTGAGGTCAGGAGTTCGAGACCAGCCTAGCCAACATGGCAAAACCCCATCTCTACTAAAAATATAAAAAATTTTTAGAAGGTTGAGGCAGGAGAATCGCTTGAATCCGAGCAAGAGATTGCTGTGAACTGAGATCACGCCACTGCACTCCAGCCTGGGTAACAAGAGCGAAATTCTGTCTCAAAAAAAAAAAAAAAAAAAAAAAAAAAAGAATGTGTAGAGCCTAGAGGAAAAAAAGTTTTCATGGAATGGTGTTATACACATTTCATCTGAAGTCTGTTCAAAAAGGGATACTCAGTCTTTCTTTACCTACAGTTAAAATAGCAATCTCACAGAAAGCTGTTTAATATACATGGTTAAATGAAAATAAAGTATATTGCAAAGGAGGATGAATGACCCACTCTTATGGATAATTCTGCTTTAAAATGTTTTATGTGTGATATATGTCATTTAAGAGGATATTTTTAGCCTTTAATAGATATATATGGATATAGTATATATAATACATGTTTGTATACATTTTATTTTTATATACAAAATTACATAATTATACATATTATACTATGTATACGTGGTTATTAATACTCTGAGTGTTAACAGTGGCTAAATCAGAATTATTTTTATTTTTCATTTACAGTTACTTCTTTTAAAAGCTGTAACATTCCAAAAAGAACAGCTCTTTTTAAGCGGAAAGACGCAGGAAGCTAAGTTTGTTTCTCCAATTTAGGTTTATAATGAAAAATTAAGCAAGACATTTTTATCTGCAACCTGAAAAATGGCAATAGTATTAATAAAGTTATTTGGGGGATTTTATTTGTGAAAACTGTCAAATCCAATTAGCTTGATCTTTAGCAGTGATGTAGGTGTAAGGTGAAAATAACGATTTAGTATGGTAATCAGGTGGTAAAATAACCACGCGTTTATTTTAGAAATGATGTCGTCAACTTCTAAGTCTATTTCAACGAATCCTGTTTTTCAGGCTAAAGTCAAAATGTGGCTGTTTGGCGATGGGTTTCCTAGCCCCTCCCATTTCTCCTTTCGCAATCCTGGAGGCCTGGTACCCCCGGAACGCTCCACTAATCAGCTGCATTCTTTCCATAGAAAGGTTCTGCTCCTTCGAAAATGCCCAGCAATTCTTGTTCTTACCAGGCAACTCTAACATGTTAACATGCATCTCAAGCAAGACCTTAAATACTGACTTCCACATAGCCACACTTCAGCTACATTCTCAGTATTTCCTTTTTATTTGTTAGCTATAAAACTGAACAAATGGGACCGAGGGACTTTGGCACGGCTCCAAATCAGAGAGAAACGCATCCCGAATTGGCCCTTTGCCCAAAGGTATAATTTTCAGCTGTGAGTTGCCCTTAATTTTGAAAATCATCTTTGTAGCTTCAGATTTTCCAGAGCAGTAGAAGCATTGTGTTTGCTCTCTAGGCGACCAGCACTGAAAAACAAAAATAAAAACATAATATCTTGCTTTCTTTTTGCATCAGATCAGATATTTTTCGTTAAAGGATTCAACATATTAAGATTCAAGTATAAATGATATAAATACCTTGTGCTTGCCAGCCATAAGTTTCTTTATAGTATGCAAATTTCTCCAGGTCTTTCGATTTTGAAACAGATCATCCTTTCAAGTTTGATACTGAGATATCTTAAAACTAGATTTCTCTGCATTTATGGATAGTAGAAGTACTTAGCATCAGCTTCAATTATATTGTTGTAAATAAATTACTCTGTGATGAAGGATAACAATTGACAATACACTTATTTAGTAAACATGCATGCCTGTATGTATAAAACATCAACAATATGCTAATGCACAGTATTTTATAAGACTACTGAGCATAGGGACTTTCCAACCAGCATGTTGGTATTTGTTTCTATGAATAAAGTCTTCTAATATGTCTTAAATTCCACTGGGCAAATGATGGTTTTAATCAATTAAGACCTGTGCTTCTCTGAGAAGATAATTCTTATAAGAACTTGAATAATTTTTATAGTTGCCATTTTTTTGTATTTATTAGCCATAAGATATGATTTTTTTCTACTTTATCAAGTTCGGCTTATATCTGGCAATTCAATTTTTAAAAATTTGATTGAATTACATCAGCTAATCTTATATATTGTTTATCCCCCAGATTGCAAAACAACAACACAAAATAAAGAGAATTTCATGTCTTTTTAAAATGAGTTCTGTGACAAATACATATCATGGTATTTGGAATCAGACATACCTGGTTTCTAACACCCAGATTAAGGAATTAAATCTATGCAGAAAACAACAGTAACTGCCAACATTCTGACACATTAGCTCTGTGTGCCTGGCATATGCTCCCTGAGCCTCAATTTTCTTATTTGAAAACACTGAAAAATATTTCTTTTTTCCAACATTGTTGTGGGGAGCCAGGAGATAGTATGTGACTAGGTCTAGCACAGGACCTGACAAAATTTTAAAGTTTAATTGCAGTTTTTCTCTTCAGATTATGAAAGAAATATAAGCTTATTATAGAAAATTGAAAAAACATAGACAAAAATTACTATTGTCATACCACCCACTTTTTTCTTTCCTATCATGGTTTTTTGTAGTTGAGCTATTGTTCAATATTAAATTTTACATTTTGCTTTAATTCCATTTACTTCATAACACCAGTATTTTCTCATGTTATGACAACAGTTTTAGTGCCTTTGTACCGTTTCCCTATTGTTGGATAGGCAATTTCCAATGTTTTGAATTGTAGATAGTGCCATGATAAATCCCTTTGTTTCTAGCTTTTGTACTTCCGATTATTCTCTCAGAATAGATTATATTTGTCCCATCTGTTGTTTGTTTCGTATTTCTACCTTTTCTGCTTTTTTTTTTGCATTAATGTTTTTTTTTTTTATGATTCCATTTTATTTCCTTTATTGGCTCACTTGTTATAACCTGTTTGTTTTAGTGAATGTTTTGGTGTCTATAGTATATATTTCACACTTATCACAGTGTACCTTCCAGTTATAGTTTACAACTTCGTGCATCGTAGGACTTTAAAGTGGTACTCTTCTATCCCTCCATCCTGACCTATGCGTAATTTTTGTCCCATACTTTTCCTCTATGTATGTTACAAACACCACAATACACATTTTAATTTTTGTTTTAAATAATCGGTTCTCTTTTAAAGATATTGTAAAAGTAACAAAAATGTGTTTTATATTTAATTGCATATTTACTATTTCTGTTACTCTTCATTCCTTTGCGTAGCATCAGATTTCTATCTGGTATCATTGATCATTTTTTATCAGCCCACATGACTTCCTTTAACATTTTTTGTGGTGCGTATCTGCTGGTGATGCATTCTTTCAGCTTTTGTGTGCCTGCAAAATATGTATTTAGCATTCCTTTTTGAAAGTTTTTTTTGCTGAGATTAGAATTCCAGGTTGATGGGTTTTTTTCCTTTTCTTTCAGTTGTTAAATATGTTGCTCCACTGACTTCTGGCTTGCATTGTTTCTGAGAAGAAGTTCATTGCAATTCTTATCTCTGGTTACTTTTTAGATTTCTCTTTATCACTGGTTTTAAGCAATTTTTTATTTTTATTTTTTGAGACAGAGTTTTGCTCTGTTGCCCAGACTGGAGTACAGTGGCACCATCTCGGCTCACGGCAACCTCTGCCTCCTGGGTTCAAGTGATCCTTCTGCCTCAGCCTCCAGAGTAACCGTGATTACAGGTGCGTGCCACACCTGGCTAACTTTTATATTTTTGGTAGAGATGGGGTTTCATCATGTTGGCTAGGCTGGTCTTGAACTCCTGACTTTAAGTGATCTACCCGCTTCACCCTCACAGAGTGCTGGCATTACAGGTGTGAGCCACCACACCTGGCCAGTAATTTAAATATAATGTTACTTGATGTAGTTTTCTTCGGATTGTGTCTGGAGTTTGTTGAACTTGAACCTGTGGGGTTGTAGTTTTCATCAAATTTAGAAAATTTTCAGCCAGCACTGCTTTTTCAAATATTTTTTTCAGATCCCCAATCCTAACCTCTGGAGACATCAATTATGTGTACATTAGGCTATTTCCAGTTGTCTCACACCCATTGATTTCCTGTTCATTTCTTCTAGTCTTTTTCATTCTGTATATCATTTAGGATAATTTCTATTGCTTTGTCTTCATATTCATTAATCATTTCTTTTATATTGTCTGAACTGCTATTAATCTCATTCAATGTAATTTTCATCTTAGACATTGTAGTTTTTGGAACTTCCATTTGCGTCTTTATATCTTATATGCGTCTACTTAACATGCTCAATCTTTCTTTTCTATGTGGAATCTAGTTATAATAATTGTTTTAATGTTATTCTCTACTCATGTCGTCTATGACATTTTAAAGTCTCTGTTGATTAATTTTCTTCTCATTATGGGCCATATTTTCCTGCTTCTTTGCATGCCTAGTAATTTGTTACTGGATGCCGGATATTGTGGCTTTTAACTTGGGAAGTGGTGGATGTCCTTGTGTTTTCATAAATATTCTTAAGCTCTGTTCTGGGATGAAGTTAAGTTACTTGGAAACCATTTTATCCTTTCAAATCTTGATTTTAGGCTTTGTTAAGTAGGATCAGGGCAGTATTTAATCTAGGGCTATTTTTTTTTTCCATTACTAAGACAATAGCCTTTAGAGTACTCCATGCAATGCCTCACAAATAACATGACATGGTTTTCCATTTTTGTCATTGGGAACATGAATTATTCCAAGTCCTCCATTAGTTTTATTTTACTCTATTTTATTTGTAGGACACCTTTTGTTTTTGTTGTTAATTGAGTAACTATTGTGTGCCAGTTCTCATGCTATGTAATATTGATTCTTTCTGATTAGCACAAAAACTCTCTGGTATCAGTGGTACTATTATATCCACTTTTCTGATGAAGAAACATGTTCATAGAGCATAAATGATTTGCCCAAGATCATACAGCTAGGAAATAGTGATACTGGATTCAAATCTGTTAGTTTTGAGATGTGTTTACTGTAATCTTTTCAGATGGTTCTTTCCCCAACCTTGGGCAGTTTCTTCACACATATGTGCTGATTGCCATGCAGCCGAAGACTGACCAGGGTTTCTTTACAGTTCTTCACAGCTGTCTCTATATGTAGTTTTCTTCTCTCCACTATTCTCCCCTAAGAACTGCAGCTACCCTGGCCTCCCCAGAATACCAACAGTGGCTCCTCAACAAATCTAGGGTTTGGGCCTCTGCCTGCTTTCCCCTTCCCTGCCCCATGGCCTGGAATCTGTCTCTGGGAAGTTGGCTAATGTAACTGTGTGACTCACCTCATTTGTTTCCCCTCTCTCAGCAACCACTGTCCTGTGTTATGTGTTGTCCAATGCCTGGAATCATCAATTCATGTATCTTGACCAGATATTTAGTTGCTTTAGGTAGGAGTGTGTGTGTGTGTGAATGTGTGTGTGTGTGTGTGTGTGTGTGTGTGTGTGTGTGTGTGTAGGTAGGATTATATCTGGTTCCTTTCATTCCATCCTGGAATGAAAATGGAAAATGGCTGGAAATGGAAATCCTCACAGAATAGGTTTTTTAAGGAATTATATGTAATCTTTAAAAACAAATATACTCACCAGGAATTCTAAGTATAATATCAAGGACACATAAGAGAAATAACAAAATTTATTTTTTCCAGTTGAAATAGCTAAGAATTTAAATTTAATCCAGGATCTACAAATGACTATGAACAAGTTTATTCTGAACACTGAAACTCACTTTGCAGTGAAGGTCTGTTATATGCTGTGGTATGTGTTACAGTTTATTCTGAATTTCCCTTTTAATTTATGCTCTTTCAAAACATCTCAAGTCATCCATTTAGGAGAAAGGTGGGTAAATTTTACCAACATTTTCCCTAGCACAATACCTGGCACCCAGAAAACATGTAATAAGTAATAGTGAGAAGAATGAGTAAATAAGATTCTAAACATATTAAGAAACACTACTAGGCCGGGCGCGGTGGCTCACGCCTGTAATCCCAGCACTTTGGGAGGCCGAGGCGGGTGGATCACGAGGTCAAGAGATCGAGACCATCCTGGTCAACATGGTGAAACTCCGTCTCTACTAAAACTACAAAAAATTAGCTGGGCATGGTGGCGCGTGCCTGTAATCCCAGCTACTCAGGAGGCTGAGGCAGGAGAATTGCCTGAACCCAGGAGGCGGAGGCTGTGGTGAGCCACGATTGCGCCATTGCACTCCAGCCTGGGAAAAAAGCAAAAACCCCCGTCTAAAAAAAAAAAAAAAGAAACACTACTAATTTTAAGACGAAGGCAATATTTATTGCTAGGTTTACACACATACACAGGCAGAATTCAACTAATGGCTAACATAAGAAAATTTAAATATTTTAATAAATAAATCTAAATATTTATCAGGTAATTTGTTTCAATAAAACAGAGTATGCTATTCATGAATTCAGTGAAAATATTGGGAGGAACGGGTTAGCAAAGGAGACTACTTAGTGCTTATATTCTTCAAAGTAAGCTTCACATGAGGCCAGAACACAATTGCAGTTTAGATAGTGGAGCAGATGCAACTAACACACAACTGTGTAGGCACAACTTTCCATTGCTACAATTCTAGAAACCTGACTCATGATCATAATATTAAAATGGACAAATGCCATATGCAAATAAATTCAGTTGAAATTGATGATAGGGAAACATACAGTGTCACTTGCTCTATCTTGGGGAGTGGGTAGAGTGGGGATGTGCAATGGCAAAAGGACGAGCATGAGGGGTGGTCTTGGATTGTAAGTAAAAGTGATTTTACAGGCAGCACATAACCCCTTAGGTCTGTAATGTTTTATTTCTCCTAGTGATGGTGTCATAGTCAGTGTTTTCATGAATTCCTGTTGCCTTCTCAGTTCTTATGGTGGCTGTTACTGACTAAAAGAAAATACCAGGACTGGGAGATGGTAGATGGAACTCTTTCTCCTGGTGTGGTTGATTTTTAAGAACTAGACTGAGGGTCTAGAAAGAGCAGCAGCTTGCTGTCTGTTGGTTGGTGCCACAAACAGAACCCAGAAAAACTTATAACTTGGTGTAAAAGACATTAATCCACTCTGAGTTGGCTTGCCCTAAGACTCTGCTAAATATTGGGTGGTGTAAACCCAGGTCACCAGATCTTTTAAAAAAGCATAAACACCCGGTGATTCAAAATAAGAGTAGTTTACACCATGAGAAACTTGAAATATATTTCCGGATCCTTCTGATAGGTGCTTTTCATCACAGCCAGGGAAGTGCATGGGCATAATTGTGGAGGTCCCCACTACTTCACGTTCTCTAATATCTTCTTTCAGTGTATGAGACCTTAAGAGCACGGGAAACACACCTAATTTAATCAGCATACCAGTTCACCCCTTGGAATACCCTATCTAGCAATCTTTTTAAGGTTTCTTAAACAAAAAGTAGCCATTCATGATTTAAAATAAATATTGAATTTACATTTATTATAGGGCATATAAGAAAACTTCTTGAACATCATGAAGATAACTTATCTGGAACCAAGAGCAAAAACTACAATAGGGGGAAAATAAGGCATTCACCATGAGATTAATAACAATAAGATGCCCATTATCAACATTATGTTGTAAAACATTTTGAAGTTTCAAACACGTGTTACAAGCTCGGGGCCAGTGGCACAATGGATAATGCGTCTGACTACGGATCAGAAGATTCAAACAAGTGTTACAAGAAAACAAAATGAGCAGTGTAAATATTAGAACAGAAGAACTATTATTTACTGCTGATATGGTTGTATAATTGTATACCTACAAAGTACAAGAGTATCTGTTATAAAACTATTAATACAGCTAACAGAAGTTATTAAATTGTTGGAGTACAAAAAAAACATATGAGAATCAATAGCTTCCCATCTGCTAGCTACAACCAGCAAAAAATTAAAATGAAAAAAAAAATAGCTCATTCATAATGGGTACAGAAACTATAAACTACTTGTGAATCAATTTGATTAAAAAACAAAATATACATAAAAAGGAATACGTTGGAGTCATGTCATATGCCCATTTAGCATATATAAATTAAACTCTATTTACTCCATGCAGCACGTTTCTGTGTGTTTGTGTGTGTGTGCGTGTTTTTTTAAAGATTATGTATATTTCATGCAATAGATCTCCCTGATGCAAGCCAACTCCTTCACTGGGTATGCAACTTATGAAACAGCAATCTATTTTAGTACTGGAAGAAAAAGTGATGTTGAATTTATTGTAAGATGATTATATCTGTATACTGTTCTTGAGGGGCAATTTAAGAATTTTCAAGGATGATTTTGACTATAAGCAATTGCCCCCTCGAATGCTGGTTTTGGAAACTAACCCCTGGCTAAGACATGAGACTCCACTGTGGAAGCAATTTTTCTGAAGGATATAAGATAAGACCAGGACAAATGGAGTTAGGCATTGTGATATTATTAAACATTTGGATTTCTAATATTAAAATTAAGTACACAGAAGCTCAAACGAAGCAGAAAACTGTGAAACTATGCTCCCTCCCCCTACTCATTACTGGAGGCATCCTAAGGCAGAATGCTTAGAACTGCCAGACATCTGCCTTTCCTTTATTGCTTTTCTTCCTGGCTAATTGAGTTAGAGAATCTCCATTATTAGGAAAACGTGCCTGCCTCCAGACTTCAGAACCATTACAGTCCTCTGTAACTAAGACTTCAGGTGGAAAAGGTGGAGCATGCTGGTTTCCTCTAACTGGTACGGACATTTAGAATATTAGAGGGTAGGCCTGGATTCCAAGACGCCGGTGTTGCTTGGATGCTTTAGTGTATAAGCAAAGGGAAGATCACGTAAGGTCTAAGAGCTCACAGGGACTGGGTAAAATTAGAGAACCCCCAGGACAAAGTGTGAAGAAAGTTGAAGCTCTCCTGAGGATGTTCCACCACTTTATCACCTTTGGAGGATGTTTGTGTATTTGTACTGAAGGAGGAATGCTCCACGACTCCCTGTTTATCTTCTACCTTGAGGATAGCAGAAGCCCCTAAAATTTGTCAGCCAACTGAATGCTGTGCATATACCCTGGGGGCTATCATTACAGGGGAAAAGGCATCCTGGTTGGCTATGGCAGGAAATAATGCAAATGTTGCTCTTCCCCAGATGAATATAGACATATAATGCAGTTACAATCCAAATCCCAACTGTCCTTTCTGTTTGCTTGTTTTTGGAACTGGACAAGCTAGTTCTAAATATATGACAGTTGTCAAGAGAATTTTGAAAAGAACTAGTAAAAGGCATTTACTCCATCAGCTATAAATAGATACTAAAAAGGCTGCAATAAAAATCCTATGGTACCAGAATAGAAATAGCAAATAAATCATAAGAATAGATAGTAAACATCTAATTGAAATCATTCAACAACAAATAATTTATTGGGCACATACTGTGTGTTGAACAATATGCTAGTCACTGGTTAAAGAGCTGTGAACAATACACAGCCACTGCCTTCAGGTGGCTCACAGTCTACAGAGGGTGAACTACAGGTTGAATATTTACTAAGTGTGATAAATGTCCTAGAGGGAGAATAAAATTGCTATGAGATACAGAATAGAGTAATCCATCCTATTGTGAACCCAAGAGATGCCTCTCTGAGAATATGCCTGGAAGGATCACTCACTAGTTAGCCAGGTTAAGGAGGGTACTGGCAGGAGTATGTGATTCCACAGGGAACTAGCCCCATTCAGGAGATTTTGGCACATTTGAACATAGGGAAAGCCTGTGGTGGGCACAGAAGAAAAGCTCAAAAAGTGAGTTCTTTTAGGGGCAGATTGTGCAGGGTCTAAAGAGGCTGAGAGGATTTCTAATTTTCTCTGATGAGCAATGGAAAGCTTGAAACTTTTATCTAAATGTCTTTGTCTTTCTAATATTGTTTTATAAATTTTAATGCAATGTCAATTGGCAAATGATATATCTCTATCTCTTTGATACAGATTAAAATTTTTGCAAATATAAATGGATATTTCTTCTCAAGTACAAAAGTACTAATATCCATATTATCAATGGAAAATATTTCTTTTGATTTTTTCTTTTATTGAACTTACTAATTTCATTTGCATTGCTTTCATTAGCTTTTTTTTTTTTTAAGGATAATTATAGTTTTATTTTTATGTATGATTTGAAAGAAATATCCCAAGAAATAGCAGGGGTTTTGTCACAGTTGTGGAATTGTGGGTGGCTCTTTTCCCCCATTTTCTTTTTTAAAAATTAATACATAATACTTGTATATTTTTATGGGGTACATATGCTATTTTGTTACATTCATAAAATGTGTAATGAAGTCCAGGCTAGATGGCTCACACCTGTAATCCCAGCACTTTGGGAGTCTGAAGCAGGCAGATTGCTTGAGCTCGGGAGTTCGAGACAAATCTGGGAGACATGGCGAAATCCTGCCTCTACAAAATGCACAAAAAATTAGTTGGGTGTGGTGGCACACACCTGTAGTCCCAGCTGCCTGGGACGCTGAGGTGGGAGGATCGCCTGAGCCTGGAAGCTCCAGGCTGCAGTGAACTGTGATTGCACCACTGCACTGCAAAGTGAGACCTCATGTCAAAAAAAAAAAAAAAAAAAAAAAGTGTAATGGTCAATCACGGTATTTAGAGTATCTATCATTTATATGATATGCTTTGCCTAGCAATTCTCTCCCAATTTATATATGTACATGCGTATTGTTGTTACTTCTTTTTTAGTCTCTAGTGTTTTTTTTTTTTAAAGGATTGGACAAGTTCCTCTGTTTTGTTTATTTCCTCAAATACGTTTTTTTTTAAACTTCGTTTCACATACAGGATGTGAAACATATACAAAAACAGAATTATATAATAAACTCCCATGGGTGAGATTAGTATTATGGCTATGTTAAACAGAGAGGCCTTATCTTCAGTGATACACCCTGAAATATTTATGGATGAAATGATATGTTGTTTTGGATTTGCTTTAAAATAATATTTCTTCAAATAGTTTGATGCAGGGCTTACACAAGAGTGAGAAAAATGAGGAAACTTGAGGGCAAAATTTACAAGGGAGGCAAAAACTCAGTATTTTCATGCATTAAAGTCATAACCCAAATAACAAAGTTTTGGTCGACGACAGACCACATATACAACAGTGGTCCTATAAGATTATCACGGAGCATAAGTCGAAACCTGGTATATGGCATTTGTTATTACCACTGCAGGTCAAGTAGGAAAAAGGATTTATATCCTGTAATGGTGCTGGGATATTGGTTTTTGATAGGAAAAAATATATACAAATACAAGTACATATACCACCTCATTTGTGTAAGTACACCCTATGTTTGCTCAGTTATGAAATTGCCTAACAATGCATTTCTCAGAATGTATTGTTAAGTGGTGCATGAATGTATATAAAAAAAATCAAAATCAATACAGAAAATCCATAATGAACAATATATGAAAAATAAGTAAAAATAAGTAATCACAGGAATCCTATCTCAGGGTATTTCAAACCCTGCCTCACTTGTCTCACCCTAATCCTAGCCCTGCTTCCAATATGACTTTATAAAAATAGCCAGCTAGCCCTGGGGCTACTATTTGCTAATTTGATTTTAGCTTTGCATCAAACATATTAGAAGTTAACTTTGTCTTTGATCAACCAGAATGTAATAATGTTTGCAACACTATCTCTACAAAAATAAAAGACCATTAATTTGCTTTACTTACCTTCTACCTGCCTTCCCACCAATCATTTTTATAACCCAGAATTGTAGTTTCAGTGTCCTTTACTTAACATTTTCTACTTCTAAGTAAGAAAGACTAATTGTTATTATTATTGTCCATTTTCTTTTTGATACGGAGTTTCACTCTTGTTGCTCAGGCTGGAGTATAATGGCATGATCTTGGCCCACTGCAACCCAACCTCTGTCTCCTGGGTTCAAGCGATTCTCCTGCTTCAGCCTCCTGAGTAGCTGGGACTATGGGCGTGTGCCACCATACTTGGCTAAGTTTTGTATTTTTAGTAGAGACAGGGTGTCACCATGTTGTTCAGGCTGGTCTCAAACTCCTGACCTCAGGCGATCCACCTGTCTGGACTTCCCAAAGTGCTGGGATTACAGGCATGAGCCACCATGCCCAGTCTTAATTATTAATAGCATTAAAATTCACAACTCCAATTATTTAGACATAATTACAAGTTTTACTGGTTATACTGCTCATTGTTGTGTCTTTACTTTTCCTCTCTTGAGCTCCACATTCAGTCATTTTTTGTTGTTGAGTGACTACATGATTTTTGCTAGTGCTTTTTTTAATCCAGCAAAAATGGGCATAAGTGGCATATTTTCAGTCTTTGAATGTCCAAAAACGTCATACATCCTTTCTTATATGAACAATCGTCTGAGTACAGAATTCTAAGATAAAGTTTCTGTTTCCTGTTAACTTTCCCCAGTATTTAGTCCAGAGCTCTTCTGGCTTACTTGTTATTTATCCTTGGAATTGGGAAACATCATCATGACATGGCTAAAGTGTGGTTTCAATATTCTTGCCCAGGACCTTTTAGATCTGATGATTCATGTTTTTCCTCATCTTTCCTATTATTTTTGGATGTTGTTTCTCTCTGACTAGTCAAATTCAGCTTTTAGGAATTCCAATTACATGAGTGGTATAGGTCTCAGTGTGGGTCGCAGGCACGGGGGATGCCACTCCTGATACGGCTCCCCTGTGGTCGTGCCTGTGCTTTCAGGCCTTGATCCCTGCTGGCTACCCACGGTTGGTCACCTGAGCCAGGCTGAATTCATCAAAATTCTCCTTTGGGATTTTTTTTTTTTAACTGAACTAAAGGATGCAAGTCAGTCCTCCTAAGTAGAGGAGGAAGAGAGATGTAAAGTTTTTAGCTTGCAATCAACTTTGCTTTTTGCCCTGTGGAGAATCCCCATCTACCATAAGAAAGAATAAAACTGCATGAAGAAAAAGAAGTGGTGGCATTTGAAAACCTGGTTCTTGATTTTTACTTTGAAGTAAAGGAGTGTGTCAAGTTTCCATTTTAAATGACCAAATTGGCACCAAAGTGGATGAACCAAGGGAAAGGAGGCAGGAAAACAGGTTGCGAGAATATCTTAATCGTTCTGGTAAGAGGTGATAAGAATCCTTTTTGAGACTTTCATTATAGAGATGAGTTGAAAACATAACTAGAAGTTAGAGTTGCTAGACCCGGTCATAGATTGGATGTGAAAGTGGTAGGAGAATAACTTGTGGAGGAAAAATGAAGATAAATTAATGATTGTCTCAAATGTTCTTCTATTTGTGTATTTTAGGGATTATTTTAAAAAGAAGCTGGAAAAATTGATTCCCTTGCATCTATGCTTATGCTACCATCTTACAGTGATATTGCCAGATGCTGGTGTTTAATTGCCGCTCCTCCTATTACATAAACTAATTTCTAGAAGTAAGCTAACCAAATTTTAGAAGCTGTGTTGTCCATTTGGAGCTTCTGAGTAAGGTATCCAGATGGCCTGGAAGAATGAAAATGGCTTTGCAACCTGCCTTGCATAATCTCAGCGAGTTTATGCATCGATAAGACTCTAGTTCAATCAACGGCAGGGCCTATCTTTTAATTATGTTGTTTTCATTCTGTCATCTAAAACATTGCTGCACAAATTGTAGGTGTCTTATCAATGCTTCCTGATTTAATTAAAAGTTAATAGATGTGTTTTCTTCAATGGTAATGCAGTGTTTTCTAATTTTTACCGATCATCTGATCATCGCTTATCACCAAATGGACCTTCCCTACCAAAATGAGTAATGCCTGAAATAGTAGGAGTTAACTCCTTATTGAAAACAATAATTGAAGGTGTGATGTTTCAAAATCTTTCTAGAAATGTTATGCCTTTAGCCCCATTTTCCCCATTATATGTGTATTAGTTATCCATTGCTGCATAACATATTACCCCAAAATTTAGGAGTTTAGAGCAACATTTATTACATCACAGTTTCTATAGGTCAGGAATCCAGGACAGCTTAAGTAGGTCTTCTGGCTCAGGGTCTCTCACAAGAGTGTAGTCATGTCAAAACTCAACCCAGGTAGGATACTCTTCCGAGCTAACTCACTGGATTTGGATAGGCCTCAGTTTCTTCCTAGCTATTGGCTAGAGGCCTCAGTTCCTTAACTTTTCACAGGGCAGCTCAGCTCACAACATGGCAGCTTGCTTTTACTGAGGGAAAATGTAAAAATAATAAATTCTAATCACAGTTTAAAAAGTTTTAAAGAAAAGAAAGGTTTGATGTATATTAATAACCACATCAAACTATAAGGCACTTAATAAACCTAACACAATGTATGCATGTCCTATATGAAGAAAATTGTAAAACTTTGGTAAGGTGCACTAAACAAAGCCAAGCAAATAGTGAGGTAGTCCATGTTCATAGATAGGATGACCCAATATAGTACCAATGCTAATTATTTCCAAATAAATTAATTTCCAATTAAACCCTTAAGAGGATTTTTCATGAAATCTAAGAGGTTGATTCTAAAATTTATAGGAAAGACCATAGAGTCAGGAAGAATCAAAATATTATAGGAGATGGGAAGAAAATCTTACTGTTCTTGATATCAAGATTTATTATAAAACTATGTAATTAAGACAGTATAGAATTGATACAGTAGACAAACAGTAATTGGACAGATGAGGGAGCCCAGAAATAGATCCACATACACATTGAGTTTTGATATATGATGGAGGAGTGTTTTAGATGTTGGGGAAAGGACAGAGCATTTCATTCAATAAATGGTAGGAGAATAACTTGTGGAGGAAAAATGAAGATAAATCCTACTTCATTCCATGTACAAAAACCAATATTGAATTTATACATGTATGAAAAGCACAAAGAACAAATCTAACATTATCTTTTTGACCTCAGTATAGGAAAGAATTTTTTACATAAAGCACAAAAATAGTGTCTACATTAAAATTAAAAATTTATTCATAAACAATATAAAGTAGAAATACGTCATATATCCAGAAATATGTAACACATTTAATTAACAAAGTAATATTATATGTATATGTATGTATTTCTACAAACCTTTGAGAAAAAAGGAAAAATCATATTAAAAAGCATTTTACAAAAAATGAAAAATGGTGAACAAAGCTATTAGAGGATACTTGGCCTCATTAGTAATCAGGGAGATGCAAATTACTATCACAATGAGATATTGTTCACTAACTTGTTTGGCAAAATTAGGATGCCTAACAGCTTGTTTATTTGTGCTAACAATATAGAAAAGAGAATAGGATGTCACTTTTGTGATTGTGTTATAAACCGTTTCATGATCTTGTTATCTGATTCTCTCTATTGCTTTCTTGGCTTACATGCTTTGATGAAGCAAGCTACCATGTTGAAGAGACCCACCTGGCAAGGAACAGAAGATAGGCTTTGGCCAAGAGCCAGCAAGGAACTGAGACCCTCAGTCCAACAGCCCATGAGGGAATGAATTCTACCAACAACCATATGGGCTTGGAAGCAGCTCCTTCCCTAACTGAGTCTTTAGATGAGACCCTAGGCTTGGCTGACACCTTAATTACAGCCATACCTGCACCCAGTACATTGTACATAATGTGTTACAATTAACTCCCTTTGTGGCAGTTCTATTTCTAACATTTACAATGTAAAGTTTCCAGTGTAATATATGTAAGACTAACATATGTATAATTACATATAGTATTGTAAACTATAGCAATCAAATATTTATTTTGAAATTTCACGTAATGAATTTTTATATACTGTATGGCAGCTTAGTGATTTTAGTGTATCCAAATGGAAATCTAATCTTATGTTTGTTTACTTTTGACAAAGAAAGGTGATAAAGTCTCTTGCACATGAGCTGTAAGTTTCTTAGTTTCGCAGATGTGTTTTGGACAAGAATGAACTATTATATTTACTTAATATCTGTAATGAGATTGTGTTTGCTTTATCAATTGCCTGATATATTTGTATCTTATTGTTCTGTTAAAGAACTTGGATACTCTCTCAACATTTTACTCTATGACTAGCACTGGGATTCTTCATGGCTTGCCTCTGTTTTGATTTTACAATAAAGATTGGAAATTTTATAAGGAGAAATGATGTCTACTAATAACAAGTGTCAGGGAGGATGTATAGCAGCATGACCTCTTGCATAATGGTAGCAAATAATAAATGTGTACAATCACTTTGGAATTAAATTTGTCATTATCTTAAAAAGTTGTATTCCCTACAGAAATCATCTCTTACACAAATGTAGCAAGAAATATGTGCCAGAAAAATGATTTATAGCAGAAATCTTCATATTCACAAAAGTAAGGAAAAAATCCCAGATGACTATTGACAGTTTGGATACATCAACTGTAGTGTATTAACCTGGCAGAATATTATATTACAGGGAAAATAAGGTACATTTATTAAACAACATTGGTATAATTTAGAATTATAAATATACAGTGAAAAAAGCAAGTTTCTCATTGTTTTCAAATTCTTATGGTAAACTCCGGGATTCAGGAATGAGAATTCAGAATTTCCAAGAATCCTCAGAAATTCCTGAAATCATAGTTATTCTTAAAATACTGCCAACTCTTCATTTTTTATTTCATACTTTATTTGTTATTATGGATATCAAAAATGTTTATTTAGTAAATAAAATATGCTGTTTAGCAGTATTTACCAAGAATTATAGCCTACAGCAAATACCCAAACAATGAGAAACACCAGCGGATGTTATACATAGCATTGCAATAATTGAACATTCAATCTCCCAGCAATGTAACATCACTTCAAGGAATCACATGATAAAACTATTTAAGAACTGATATTTTATCATATTTTAAGTTCTGGGGTACATGTGCAGGTTTGCTGGATAGGTAAACGTGTGCCCTAGTGATTTGCTGCACCTATCAACCCATAAATAGCTAATGCATACTGGGCTTAATACTTAGGTAAGGGATTACCTAGGTATTAAGGCCAGTATCTATTACCTAGGTAATCCCTTACCTAGGTATTAAGATATATTTTAATATATCAAATACTATATTAGAAAGATAGTTAAGGGGCTGGGCGCAGTGGCTCACTCCTTAATACCTTACCTAGGTATTAAACCCAGCATGATTAGCTATTTATCCTGATGCTCTCCCTTCCCACCCCTGCAAACAGGCCCCAGTGTGTGTTGATTCCCTCCCCGCATCCGTGTTCACATTGTTAAGAAATGATCTTGCATTCAGAACTTGTTATTCCTTGAAACACCACTCAAAGGATTTATAGAAAGTATAGCATATCTACAAACTCATTAATATTTGTTTTATTTGTGAGAATGATTCACTATGAGCAGACAGGACCAGGAATACACACTTGTAGAGAACTACTAGAAGAAGCAAGGCTGACTTGATCAGATCACGATGCTTCTCTCCATGACACTACTGTCCTGGTTTCTAGAAAATCCAGTCTTAATACTTCATTCCATTTTCCAACTCTTCCTGCTCTTGCTTTCGACTTGACATCAGTTTCCTTCAAAGCAGTATCAATTCTAGGTACTAATTCTAGTACTTTTCCTCATTTAAAGAATTTTTTTTTTTGACTGACTTTTCTCAGAATTTGGGATTCAGAAAAATATGTAAATTTGCTGAGAAATGTCTAGAAGGAAATCCTGCCTGGAACAGTACTTGGAACTATATATAGTATAGTGGCATTTTTATAAATCTCAAAAATGTGCAAAAGGAAGTTTAAAAAAATATAAAAATAGGATAGTGGTTACCTTTTAATGAGGAACCAGACTTGGAATGGGAGAGGAAAAAAGCACATAGGTGGATGTAAGTTGTTGATTATGTTCTGGTTCTTGGCTGGGAAGTGGTCACAGGTGTTTGCATAATTTTTCTATGTAATTTACATATAGGTTACAGATATTCTGGAGAATATATCAAATATTGTATTAGAAAGATAGTTAAGGGGCCGGGTGCAGTGGCTCCCACCTGTAATCCCAGCACTACGGGAAACCAAGGCAGGCAGGATCACTTGAGGTCAGGAGTTTGAGACCAGCCTGGCCAACATGGGGAAACCCTGTTTGTATTAAAAATACAAAAATTAACTAGGCATGGTGGCACGTGACCGTAATCCCAGCTACTCCAGAGTCTGAGGCAGGAGAGTTGCTTGAACCTGGGAGGTGGAGGTTGCAGTGAACCGAGGTCACACCATTGTACTTCACCCTGTGTGACCGAGAGAGACTCCTTGTCCAAAAAAAAAAAAAAGATAGTTATGGAAAACAAACACAAAAACAGGACCAGATCAGAAATACCCTTCTTTTTACCATAAGTTTTAATCCTAAAGTCTAAGGTAAATAGTTAATCCTCTGCCCATGCTAAAATTTCAATTGTTCATTATTTTTATCATGCCCATATATGTATTTAGTTAGAGAATCCATCCTGTCATTTGACTTTAGTCTTCTCTATTCCTAAGCTATGTTTCTAAAGCAGTGGTTCTCAACATGCAATCCCTGTGCCAACAGCTCGTGCTTCTGCCTCAGCGCTGGTTAGAATGCTTATTTCCTAACCTTATGCTAGACCCTCTTAATCAGAAACATCTGCAGGTGGGGCCCAGTGGCTCTGCTTTTTAACTGCCCTCTGGATGGCTTGGATGCAGCTGAAGTCTGAGAACCACTTCAGCTGGTTCTAAAGCCGCAAGCTAAAGAATTCAGGTGGGCCTGATTTAGTTACCGTCATTAACAGCTGTTGCTTCTCAAAATACCTTGAAGTGGGCAGAGCAGGTAAATAGCCTTCCTCACAGAATGGGCACAGTTTTTAAGGGGTGGAGCTGTGTACTTCACGAGATAATTCTAAACTTCCGTAAGGTTTAGTATTCCTCTCCCAACACCCAGGAATGAAGTACAATGGAAATGAGAAGGAGTGGGAACAAACTGTTTTCTGGACAAACTGTTTTCAACTTGGTTTTCTGCAAGGTGAGTAGAGTCGAGAGCATCCGTCATTGATAGAACAAATTGAGTTTTTTTCTTTTCAATTTTTATACAAGAGGTAGCCTATATTTCCCATAGGCATCTCTCATATTGTTATAGAGCTGAGTGCTCTTTGTGGTTTCATCTTTGATAAAGACTTTAGAAATTTGTAGATAAAATGCTTTGTTGCCTTGAATCTTATACTTTGACCCATTTTATTTCTCAGAATTCATATGAAAATATATAACACAACTTTAAACTCTGGACTGTTGGGGGTAACATTTTTATCATGTTAACGTATACAAAACATAGCATTTACCATTTTAACCATGTTTGAGTCTCCAATTCAGCACCATGGAGCACATTTGCAATGTACCCTTCGGCACTCCCTATTTCCAGAACTTTTTCATCATCTTAGAAACTCGGCACTCACAAACAGTAGCTCCCCATTGTCCCATCCCTTTGGCCCCTGGTAACCTTTATTCTGTTTCCTGTCTCTGTGAATTTGCCTTTTCTAGATACTTCATATTAGGTGGAATCTTACAATCTTCTTTTGAGTTGGCTTATTTCACTTAGCCTAACATTTTAAAGGTTCATCCATGTTGCAGTACGTCTCATAATTTCCTTCCTTTTTATGGTTAAGTAATATTCCATTTTATGACACAGTGTGTATCTATGCCATATTATTTATCCATTTATCTGTCAGTGAACACTTTTTGGCTACCATGAATAACACTGTTAATGAACATTGGTATATGTGTTTAAATCTCCGTTTTCAATTCTTTTGGGTATGTATACCTGGGAATAGAATTGGTTCATTATGTGATAATTCTATATTTAACTTTTTGAGAAATTTGCCAAATGTTTTCCACTGTACCTGCACACCATTTTGCATTCCCACTAGCAATGTTTGAAGATTCTAATTGAGAATATCTTTATGTGTCATGTCATGCGATTTTAGAAACAAAAGCAAAAGATGTAAAGATTAGTTTTCACCTACAGGTGAAAACCAATCGTTAAATAAAAAGGCAAATAATGAGACATTAAAACCTAAGATTTGTGGCTTTCCTCTGGTTTGGAGAACTTTTCCAGAATCCGCAAGTGTTGCTGGCACAAGCTTCATTGTCAGTAGGTAATGTGAAAATTGAATTTGTTGCTGGTGATAAAGTTCATGTCTGGTTTCTTTGGGGGGACATTGATTTGGGATTATAGTTTACTGTAACCTGGTAATTTCAGTAATGCAAATGCAACAAAATGTTACTTAAAAACAAAACATAAATTCAATCGGGGGTGGCAAGGCAATTAAGGGGAACTCTCTCCATTTGGCTGTCCTTCTGGGGTATTATGGCAGCTGCAGCCAATATTGAATAGGGAGCTGCAGCTGTTTACAGATGCATTAGGAAGGCGAGGCTCTGGAACTCAGTTGCACAATTTCTCCTGTGCAAAAGAAAGACCAAAATTGTCAGAGAGGGAGGAAATCTAGGGGATATAAGTAAATTTAATTTTCAGCAAGAGCTCAGTGTGATAATCCTGAGTATTACTGCTGCAATCAGTCAGAATCTAGGTTTCTACTGGTCACAAGAAAGGTGATTTGTGTTCTGAATAGTCAAATCACTCCTTTATTTCCCAATATATCAGCTACTCTTATACGTGTGTACCAGTCCCTCTTTCATTTAGAATATTTATAGAGCTCATTCATGCTAAGGAATTGTTAGGGCTGGAATGGTTGGTGGGTTGCAAGCCTGTCAATTTTAAGAAGTTCGTAATGTGATAAATTCAGAGTTGTAGGTAGGGACTAAAACATCAAGTCTTGTGGAGCTTTGGTAATACAAAGCTTTTTGTTGAAAAGCATAGAGCTTCAAATGGGAATTATGAGAATTAAAGGGTCTGGCAACATGGTAAAACCCAATTTCTATTAAAAAATACGAAAAAATTAGCCAGGCATGGTGGTGTGCACCTGTAGTCCCAGCTACTTGAGGGGGCTGAGGTGGGAGGATTACTTGAGCCAGAAGATCAAGGCTGCAGTGAGCTGTCATTGCATTACTGCACTCCAGCCTGAGTGAGAAAGTGAGACCCTGTCTCAAAAAGTAAAAAATAAAATAAAAGGGAATATTCACAAACTCAGGGCCCCTGGATTTAACTTGTGACTGGACACTTAACAGGTGGTCTGCCACTTGCCTTATGACTCTGATGACATCATCTCTTTGCCAAGATGTTGAAGCTGAACACACATCCAGCAGAACAGGAGCTACCTCAGTAATTCAACCAATTACATTTATTGTGTCATCTGGCTATCCCCAGTTGCCCCGGAGTTTGACTTTTGGTCATGACTCTTTACCATATATGTGGTTGTCATGTAAAAAAGCCAAACAAAACAGCCACAAAATCAATTTGTTGCCAGGGAAGAAAGGGGGCTTCAGGGCAATGAGGAAGACCCTAATTCCCTGGGGGAAAAAAGCAGAAAGGTCAATTTAGTTTGTTAAAGAGCTGATCCTTTTAGGTTCAGGATATAATACACTTCCTTTAATGCCATCTAATAGGAAATCAGAAACAGTCCAAAGGCACACTATTCCCTTAGGAAAAGTCCACACAAAATTAGCACCACCAGACCAAACTCTTGTGCTTTGTGCTGCCCTAAGCACAGAATCCTGCAATGCAAATGCCATTTCAACTCCTTGGAATCTAATTTAGGGCCTGGTGTGTGGAGGTGTTCTGGTAGGCGCATGTATGTATAAAGAAAGGGCAAATAAAGTATAGCTTAGAATGATCTGATAAATTTGTGCTGTAACCCAAAAAGTACAGAAAAATGTATCCTCCCTTAAATAGTCCATCACTGAATATACATTAGTTAGGTCCTTACTATATTGCTCAGCATTATGAGAGCAGATCAGTTGAGAACATTCCTTAAAGGGAGAAGAATAATGGCTGGTTTGAGCCCCATTACGAGCCCCAGGGCCAAGGAGAGAAAAGTGGTTTACGTAAGTAAGATAAGGCTCCCAGCCAGAAGTCAAAGAAGGCAATCAGTCAGAGAGGACCATGGTGAGAATCAAATTTCCAGGGAATGGGAAGAAGGGCAATGCTTTGAGTCAAGATGATGAAATGTTCCTGAAGAGTAAGAATGCTAGAGGCCTCTGTGCCTGGTACCTGCCGTGCAGTGAGAAAGCAGGCACAATGGCTTAAAGGCACTAGGCGGTGTTTGCCAGTAGCAATAGGCACAGATGTATGTAGCATGCAGCCCTCATCTCAGCGGACTCCTGGTGTATCTGGGCACACTCAATGATCACATATGAAGCAACCAGAGAACAAAGTTGCGAATGATTGAGAAGGACTAAATAATAAGTCCCTGGCTGTGAGGTTGCGAGACAGTGCTTAGGGAAATCTTCACAGAGGAGGAGCTTGAGCAGCCCTCTATAAAGTTAGGGAGCAGGAAAGGGATGGGGACATTTCAAGGAAACAGCATGCCTGAAGGTCCTGAGGTTGAAGGGACATGGCATGGTGGCTGCACGGATCGTGGGTGATTAGCCTGGAGCAAACGGCACTGCACAGCCTGGGAGACTGACACCCTGTGGAGCAAATGCTATGCTTGGAGAGCCTGTGGGAAGTGAATCTGGCTGGAGAAGTATGAGGGCCAGCGGAGGACTGAGTGAGGTCGGAAAGACAATGCCTTGAAAACAGTGGGAAGGGATGTTTTGTCTGAAGAGGAACAGGGAGCATTGGAGATGCCAGAAGCAGAGTGAGAGGAAACCACAAAGGAGGTTGAGGAAGTGGCCCAGCCACGATGCCCAGTGTAGAACCTAGAAATGGGACTGGTGAGGAAATAGTAATTGTTATGCCGGTTTAGAAGAAAAGTCGAACAGCTTATGTGTTTTGACTGCACATGAAGTATAAAGAAGAGAAGCATCAAGGATAACTCCAGAATTTCAAGTCCAAGGAAAAGCGGGGTCAGAGGAAGGAGACTTTCCATGTGACCCTGGTTTTGGCAAGAATGACATAAGTATAATATTGGACATACTGACACTAAAGTAATATCTAAACGTCCAAGTGGAAATGTCCAGTGAATAGTTAGAAAGATGGAAATGAAGCTAAGATAACAATAAAGGACTGGAAATGTAGATTTGAACATGTACAAGGTAATTTTCAGAGTTGTATCTTCATATGTTATGACCCCGGGTGGAACTCTTTTCTGGATTCCGCATGGGACGTGAATTTGTGTCCTTGGATTTGCTGAATACACTTTTCCCATTATCAGAGGCAGCAGTAAAATAAATCTTTCATATCAGAATGGTGAGGAGAAAAGTCAGTTTGCATAGAATCTACTAATGGTTGACTTGCATTAGCATTGTCTTTGGGTTTTGAGACTCCAAAACCATGATTTGGGGGTGAAAAGGAGACCCATCAGAATGCTCATCACTTTTTAAAGATGCCAGTGGAACAGTTGAAAACTCAATGTAATCGCCAAAGGCAATTCTTTTTCACTGAAGCCCAGTCTTTTGGTCTAAGTATCACTTCTCTTACTGAATGAAACATCTTTAATCTAAACAGGTTGCTTTGTGTCCTCGGTGAGGTGTTCTCATCAGAGAAATCTGTTGTTTAGTGTATACAGGTTGATTTGGTGAAATGATATTTGTGTGTGGTGTTATGTAAATAATAGAATGGCCCATCTTTCTGATAGTAGCATAGGCTATAATGAGGATGGACATGCTTGTAAGCAGAGGGGTGTGTGTGAGCATGCACATGTGCAAGCTGAGGGGCAGGGGGTGGAGAGGAGTGCACACCAGCCTGCGTTAAAGTTCTTGATGTAAAGAAAGTCACCAATTCACAAAGGAATTTGATTACCTCTATCCATTATACACACACAGTGAGTGAGCGTGCTACTCACCATCTGTCATCTATTCCATTTGCATCACCAGCACCTGGCCTGTTTATCTGCTACATTCGTTTCTTCACCGAATTCTTACGCTGCTTTAATAAAATACAGGAATGTTATTGTTAAAAACCAATTAATTTACAATCCTCCACAGAGATAGTATTACTTATAATTCAATTTGGCTTCTAATGATCTGCTTTCTTGCAAAATGACTTAATTCTTGTGTCAAAGATTAGTTATTAGATATTACCCCGCTGCACTAGCCATGTACTGCTGAGACAGGCAAAGCAGCTTGGAATGTCCCTGGCCATTAATCAGAAGTCTGATACGTTTTCTTGTTTAACTCCTTCAAGAACCTGGCTGCAGCCATAGTGCCCTTAACTGTTTCCCTGACTAAATGTTCCCTAACTTGATGAGGTCTGGTACAAGGAGATGTGGAAGTTTCAGACAAAGCTTTTGTCTTTCATCTAAGAACTTGAATAAACCTACACAACTTGAGATTTTTTTTCTAGGTCCCTATACCCACATACATTGTCACTTGACCATTTCCTACAGGATTGACTCTCCTAGCCAGCCATTTTGTGAATGGGGTATGAAAAGGTTGCTCCTTCTTCCCTCAATCTGGCCTTTAGGCGTGAACCTGGTTGGATCCACACACAATGGGGGGCTGTGGGTGGCTTTCCATGCGATCATGGTATCATCCACACCCGTCACACAGGCCAGCCTGCTCACACAGTGGCAGTCTGGCAGCCCTCAGCCACTTGTCCACACATTTCACGAATGAAACTGCTAAACATATGGCTGTAGCCAGTACATTCGAGAAACATCAGCTTGCGCTTACAGATTAAAAAGCCTTAAATACCTTAAAAGAATTTTATTCTAAAATTGTTTTTAGTATAATATTCTTAAGCTGCACAGGTGTCTACTTTTTTTAACCTTCCAATGTAACACAGAATTTAGTGTAGAAACTATTACATTCTTTCACAATTTAATTTCCATTATACACATGGCAAACATCACACAGCCTAACAGTGGGATGTATATATATTTACATATTTTATATTTTACGTATAGAGTATTTAAAATATAAATATTTTATACTGATATTTTAAATTGTGACTGTAAAGACTAAAATCTTTTCTGAGAAATGTATGAAAAATAGGAAGTCAAGAAAATAATCATTGAAGATTAGTAATACCTAACTAAGGATACTTCTCAAACCTTGAAATGACTCAATTCACTGAAACCGAAGGAGCCAGAGAATTTTAGAATACAGACAGCACATGAAAGGGGGAAAAATCTTCTTGGGGTACAATTAACTAAAAAGCCAGAATCCCACATTTACAAAATTGATTTTTTAAATGATGCATCCATGCTGCTTGCACTTTTTGGATTTATAAAAATGCAGTTGCTGCCAGCTCTGAAACACATGCTTCTGTTAAAACTACAGGGGTCTACAGAGGTAGCAGCAGTTCATTTTGACTTCTTTTCTGAATTGTGCCACATTCAAAGCATGAGGTGCTCATTATTTTACAGAAGCAGAGAAACCAGCTCTGTGACTGGGGGAGGCGAAACTTGAGCAGCTGTCCTATTAGAAGCCTTTTCTTTTTTGTGCATTATAATGGCAAGAGAATTGTGCCTAGCACCATACACTCCATTTTACCTAACAGGTTTCCTACAAATGATCAAACTCATTGGTGAACTCTAAAAGATAATTTTACCCCAGTCCCAGGGTTCATCCCACAGGCTGCTCTCTGATTACCCAACAAATTGTAGGTATTACTCTAAATATTGTGTTCTGTTCATTCCAACACATTTTTGCATTCTTCTGCTAGTAAAACTGAAGATCATAATTAATATGAGGCTGTCCCAGAATTTGGGAGTGAAGTCAGAGGGAGCTAAAGGAAGAAAACAATAAGGATAAAGAAGGACAAATTGTCCCCAAATCTGTTCCCTGGTGTCTGTGGCTCAAATCAATATGATTCAAACTTCTTTTGGAATAATAAATCACATTCCTGAATCAATTCTCTATATACAAAGTAGAAATGGGGAGCAAATGCCAAAACCGTCCCCAAAAAGAATAATCTTCGAATAATCCTGTTTTCTGAAGCTTATTCTTCAAATTCAGACAATGCATCATCAACCTCGGAAATAGGAGTTGAGCCAAACAAGCTGCAATCTAATATGGAAATATGGTCCTGGCCCCCGTACTGTGTCATTCTTCTGAATGGGATCACCTGCACCCATCCCTCCTAGGAGAAAATTTCAAACAGAGTTAGCTCCTTAAACCTTCTAATTAAAATGAGAAATCCCCAGGCTTCCATGACTCAGCCTCAGAAAAAGATTATTAGGAATTTAATAGGGAAAATATAGCAGCTCAGACCATCTGTGACCCAGTGCTCTGTGAGAATTTAAAGAAAACTGGAGGGAGGCAGCCCACACTCCAATGCACGCTCGAGGAGTACTTTGTAGGAGCTGCAATAAATCAACATAGTTAGAGTAGAGCCTTTTTCAGATTTAATTACTGTTACATAATTATTAGCAAAGCATTCTCCTCTGAAACTGTAAAACTCATTACATCAAAAATCCCCAAGCTCCTGATGGAATTTATGAACTAGTTACTTTCTTTCTAGCTCTGGGAAAATAGTGGAATAGAGTCCAGATTTGTCTCCAGCTTTTCAGAAGCAGAGAGGGATTTTTTTTCCCTCCTGTTTTATGTCGTGTTAGTAGGTTTCTGAACTGAGTTTGGTGTGGACCATTCTCTTAGACATTTATTCATATTCCCACCTAAATGCTCATTTAAATGATTGTTTCCTTTCAGTGGGAATGGTATTAAGCAAGTAAGTTTCAAAGTGTGTCAGCAAGAAGCTAATTTCCAAGGAGGTGAAACATAAATCCAAAACAGGATCAGAAAAGTCCCAGCGAGTAGTGGGGCTTGCTTTAGAAAGACAAATGTTACCGTGGGAGTGATAGCACTGCATGCACTGGGGTATTAGATGTGACCTCTGCACCTCTTCCCAATGTCACATGTGGTGGCATTACACTGGTAGCTTGAGATTGGCCGTGGTGGGAGAATCATAAAATGAGCAAATGCTACAAATCAAGGCTTTCCCCCTGTTCAGCCAGTTGCTAAACATTTGCCAGCACAGCATCGTTACTGTGTTCACCAATGACACAAGTGTAAATGCCACCTCTATTATCCACAGGACTCTGGCAGTTACCCTAAGATGAATCTCCCCCACTGATGCGCTCTGCCAACAGAACTTTAACCAAAACATGTTTTAAAAAGTCTAGCTTGGGTAGGGTGTTTGTTTATGGAAGCAGGAATACTGAGGAATGGGATTCCTTTGGAAGGCAGGTGAGTACTGTTACCTGTGCTAGTTAGCTCCTTACCATCAAGTGTTACTTAGCCAAGGATGGGAGTAGTCCTTCCAATGTGGGTCAGGCAGCTTCCCGGGATCCTTACCTCCTTTCCTGCAGAGAACTGCAGCTGCTAGGAAACAGTTTGTTCTTGCTCCTACACTCGAATATTCAGCCAGATGTTTTCTGTTGTATATGTGGGTTCTCCTGGGATTAGCTCTCATCAGAATGAGAGGAAGATAAAGGCAGCCAAGTCTTACATGGTCAGCTGCCTTGTACCTGTTCCCTCTGTTGCTGTGTTTCTCAGCCACTGACTCTTCGTCAGCCCTGAAACAACCTCAGTTTCTCCCTGGTGATCCCCTAATCCACACTCCAACAGTATCTCCCACCACTCTCTCTGCTCATGACCTCCAATGCACTCAAACTAAATGGGTTTTTAGGCTCAACATGTCCCAGGCTCTTTCATGCTTTTTTCTTTTCTCATGGAAAGTGACTAGCAATGCTTAAGCGTTATTGCAGTTCTGTTTCAGTATTAAAAATGCATTTTGCACTTTAGATTGTCTATTGATTTTTTTAAGTAATCTGTGTTAACTGACGAGGTTAACATTGCTTATTTTTTTGATAGTAGCCTGCTCTTTTTAAATTTATGAATGTGATTGTTTTACAGATCTCTTAGAGAATAATTCACTTAAAGTTTTATTTTGTTTTTGGTGCTAATTCTGTGTTCTCTGGGTTCTTCTTCTGTTTGCAATTATGTCTCATACCAGAATTTTTCGCATGTTTGGTGTTTTTTTGTGTGTGTGGTCTGTAGTATAGATGATCTAATTTAAACAATATTGTTAGGAAGGGTTACTTCCTCCTCTCAAGTGAAACTTTCTGTCTGCCTATGGGTTTGTGCTCTGATTTAGAAAGCCCTGCTTTCTGATAGCTGGATGAAGGAAAAGGACATGAAGTAGAGTTGAAAAGGCTCTTCCTTTCTAGGAGTACAGGTGATTTTTCTTCTGTGTATGGAGACAAATTTTTAGTGACCATACATTTGTTACAATGCTGTTTGTTTCTACTGCCCCATACTAAATGAAGTCAGAATTCTAAAATCAGAAAGTTGTCCTCCATCATTTAATCCACAGCCAAACACGAGATCCAAGAACACGGAGATTATGGAACTGCCCTAAATTTCTTTCTTTTTTTTTTTTTTTTTTTTGAGATGGAGTTTTGCTCTTGTTGTCCAGGCTGGAGTGCAGTGGCACTATCTCAGCTCACTGCAACCCCCACCTCCCAGGCTCCAGTGATTCTCCTGATTCAGCCTCCTTAGTAGCTGGGATTACAAGCATGCACTACCATGCCCAGCTAATTTTTTTATTTTTAGTAAAGATGGGGGGTGGGGTTGGGGGGGGTTCACCGTGTTGTCCAGGCTGGTCTCGAACTCCTGACCTGAAGTGATCCACCCACCTCAGCCTCCCAAAGTGCAGGGATTACCGGCCTGAGCCACGGTGCCTGGCCTGCCGTAACTTTTTTTTTTTTTTTAATTGCCACTTAATTTGTTAACTAGTCAGCCTCTCTCATCTACCTCCTCCCAGACTCTTGCAGTTGCTATAATGAATTTTTCCTGGAGAACCTTACCTGGACAGTAGGAATTCTCTCCTTGGATTGAAGTGGCTATAGTTTTCAGTTGTATTTTTTTTTCTTCCAGTTACATATTTAAGAAATTGTTCTCTGTTCTGGTCCACTGGTGCTAGAGTTTCCAGATTTCCAGTGCTGCTATGTACTGAAATTAATGTTTTAATGTCTTCCTGCATTTTAATAGAATTTTGGGAGAGAGTGATGGCAACACATGGTCACAGCCATCTTTAACCAGAAGTCTTCCTCTATTCTTTTTTACAGCATTTATTTCTGGATCGCATATTACTATTTATGCCTGTAACTGAACAAAACAAAATGTAACTGTAGCATTGTGGACACCTTGTGCCCAGCAGCTTTAAAATACATGTTTGATGAAATAGTATTAATCACATAAAATACTAGGGATCTGTACTTTAGGAGACATAATAGTGGATCTGCCCATCCACTCCACATTTCCAGATTCAACATTGAAGAAAATAGTGCCTTTTATGTAAGCTTACTATGGAAGATGAGACATGTTAAAAAGAACTATCCAATTCTTTATTTTTGAACATGTTTTAAATTACCTCTATTAATTTCTTTTGTATTTTATGTTTTAAAATAAATTTTATCGTGTGTATTTAAGGCTACATCATGATGTAATAAGACACATATATAGTTGAATGATTGCTGTAGTGGAACACGTCAACATATTCGTCATTCTCCCCACCACTTCCTCCTGTGGCAGGAACAGCTGTAATCTACTCATTAAGCAAAAATCTTGAATACAATACACCATTATTAACTTTAGTTCTCCTGATGTATATCTCTAGACCGGTTCATCCTATCTATCTGCTACATCTTTTGACCTAAATCTTCCTATTTCCTCCCCCACCACCCTGATCCCAACCCCAGTAACCACTGTGTCATTCTTGATCTCTTTATAGTTGATCCTTTTTGAAAGATTCCACATATAAGTGAGATGATGCAGTATTTTTCTTTCTGTGTCTGACACTATTTCAATGTCCTTCAGGTGCACCCATATTGGATCTTCTTTTTTCTAAGGCTGAATAATCCAGAATGTGTGTGTGTGTGTGTGTGTGTGTGTGTGTGTGTGTGTGTGTACCATAGTATCTTTATCCATTCATCCTCTTTTGTATTTTAATAGAAAATTGTTATTTCTTTTAAATTATGAAAGCTTACGGCACTGTTAGTCTTTTCAGAGATTTCTGTGCATGAACATATTATTTTGTAGACAGCCACAGCGTTTAAGGCTGAAGTCTTTCACATAAAACTGGCATTCATCATTTATTTTTCTAAAACACTGCTATGGTAGGTCCAAAGCTAATTTTTCAAGTAAAGGAATAGATTATAAAGATAAAAAGAACACATGCTAATATTTTCTTACAACTTACTAATTTGCAATAGAATTGAATCAGAACAGAAAGTTCTTAAATCTATATTTGTGAATATCAGTTGTAGTACTTAGAATCTTGTACTATGATCATGTGACAAACCTATTTTAGTTTTATTGCCATGACAATTAACCACTTAGGGATTTATTTTGTTTTGTAATTCTTTTTTGTATTTTGTCAGTGGACGAAAGTTGCTCAGCATAAATCTAGAATTCAAACATCTGACTAAGAGAGTAAGTGTCGCACTTTAAATTGGCCAGCATGGCAATGCCGACAAATCCTAGAGGGTTACAGATGATATCAATCACTTGCCACATTCATGACTAATTTAATATCCTCCCTGCCATGTTCTCTCATCAGTGTAACATGGCATGACCTGTCAGAGTTTCTGCCATCGTGTGACTGGGCTGGAGACAAAGCAATTTGTTCAGCCAAACCTATCTGGCTACCATCCGATTCAAGTTTTGTAATAACCCATTCCAGCTTGACTGAAGTTCATTTTATCATAGTCTGTAAGAAAAGTATTTGATTAGCAAGTTAGAGGTAACATGAATTTAGCGCCTATTCTGAGTCAGGCATGCTGTCCATATTTTACATGTATTATCTCGTTTAATCCTCACATCACACCACTAGGCAGGTGCTACTGTTTCAGGAAATATGCAAGTGAAAAGGCTGCGGCCAAGAAAGAATAAGTTACCTGACCAAGGCCACACAGTTGGTAGGCAATTAAGTGAGGATTTGCATCTATATGGAGAGAATCTAGAGTCTGTGCTTTGATAGCCTCTTAAAACACACAGACACACACACACACACACACACAGACACACACACACACACACACACACAGACACACACACACACACAGAGTTTTTGTTAAGAGTTTTAGGACCACATATTAACTATTTACATGCAAATATAGTAAGTGGCCCTAAATAACAAATGAATTGTGTTTTATTCATTAAATTAAGGATATGTGTACTCAAGTATTTTATTTTATTGTTGGGACCTGGCTAAGAGATGCTGACTTGGGGATACATGCAATTTGGGTAACTAGGATTTTATTTATGTGGCTCTCAGTCACTTTGTACTCTTGCTAGCATTCTTGGTACAAGAATGGCTTCCCCAGAATAGTCCTACTAACCACCAAGGCACCTGAACCCTCTACTGAGACATGAGATGCAGTATCACAGGAGTGTGTCCTGTAGCATAGGCAAATGTGATAAGGTACAAAAAGTAAGAAGCTCACTTTTGAATTTGAAAGAAGAGTACATTTTTATTAAAATATTTATAAGTCAAATATTTTCTCGGTTCACATGAACTTTTTCCTCCTATTAGTCTGAATATATTGACTTTTATACCTTTTCCTAGCCCTTTAAATTCTCTGGTTGTCATCCTGCCTTTTGGATGTTAATCCCACCTGCCAGGGTGGGACCATCACCTTTGCTCATCTGTTCCTGTACAGAGAAGCAGAACCAGCTTGATGAAACCTGGAGTTTGTATGATTATTGGGAAAGGGAAGCTTTAATTTAAAAAAGGCAAAATGAAAAGTAAAAATTTAGGTCCTAACTGAATATTTACTTAAAGTGAGAAAAAAAATCACAGCACATTGCAGATTTTTTTAAAGTTGGAAAATACTACAAAAGTTATGAAATCCAAATTTGTATATGTATATTTTAATTCTTCATCATCTCCTCTTGTAACAACAATTTGGTAGTACAATTTTTAATAGAGTAGAAAGCTAAGCCAGTCTTTACCATAGTTGATCATAATATTGCTTTTGTTTAATGGCACATAATTTTTATCTTTAGTCTCTCAGTCAGTCTCTCTCTCTCTCTGTGTGTGTGTGTGTGTATTTACAAATAAATTTAATGATTAGCAAAGAAGATATACTTCACATATGTTCATATCAAGATCTGGCAATTTCACTGTTGCTTTATTGAACATTCCAAAATGTCTTTACAAGTGGCAGTTAAAATGGTATGTGTTTTAGCTTTATCAAATGTGTTATTGCATCAAAAGAGGGGCAAATGTTGGTGCATTTATACTTGGATGTGCAGCTTAATTGGGTACAATGCTGACAGGAGAAAACTTCTATTTGACCAGACATGAATGAAACTGAAAGTTTCACATAGAATGATAGACATCTGATAGAAAGAAACACTTTCTACTGACCAGCTTCTGGCTTCTGACTTTTTGTCCCTTACCACATATGCTGATGCTACAGGACACACTCTTATGATAACCCCACCTCTGGGGCTGCATCTTCCTGTCTCAGTAGAGGGTTCAGGCAGCTTGGTGGTTCGGACTACTCCAGGGAAGCCATTCCTATACCAAGGATGCTCACAAGAGTATGAAATGACTGAGAACCACATAAATAAATCCCAGTAACCCAAACTATTAGATCAGTACAAAAGTCATTGTGGTTTTTGCCATTAAAAGAAATGTCAAAAACTGCAATTACTTTTGTACCAACCCAATATCTGTATCCTCATGTCAGCATCTCAAAGCCAGTTCCCAAAAATGTTATCAATGAGCAATGGCCCTAAGACAGAGAGAGGCAGAGTGGCAGAGGGCCATGGGTAGACATCCACCCTAAATGTGTGCACACACCCTAGTCCAAGCTCCAGATTCCTGAGACCCAGAATTTCCTCCTTGAATGTCTTAGAGCATGTTTTCAGGGCAGCTGACCTGCAGGGTGAGTTCTCACAGTGTAGAACATGCTTACTTAGGCTGAAGTGATGGCCATGTGGAATCAGGTATAGAAAGAAAAGAGGTACAGGCCAACACCTGGGGGCTGATTTTCCTCACGCTGCCAGATTCCGGGAAGAACCTCCAAGGAGTCAGAGTATTCTCTGTTTGAACTTGGCCTTTTTAATCAGTCATTATTGAAGGCATAATTTATAGAGATAGAAGATAGGGCATATTTTATAGTTTGCTAGTTAGACTTCTATAAATTTTCTAGCATGAACATGTAATACTTTTACTATCAGAACTAATCAGGAAAAGTTAACAAATATTAAAACAAGCAAATAGAACCTTAAAATCTAACCTGGACATTCAATTTTAAAACTCTGGTTCATCAAGAAAGCGTACAAGGACTGATGTTTGCTTAAAAATCATCGAGCTCTGTCAAGAAGTTTTGAAGGTACTTTGGTGAAAACAGCCACGATTCCCAGGGTCCCCAAGCTTATGGAACAGAGAAGGCACAAGAGAAACTGTCCCAGCTTCTAGAGTAGGAGCCCAACAAAACAGAACATCTACTATGGGGCTTGAGCAGACAGAAGTACACCTCATTGCTCACAATGGTAGGTGCTTAGTCAGCAGGGCAAAGACTAACAAGCAGCACATCCCAATACCTTCCTGAGGAACAGAACAAAGATCTCACAGAGGAAGGCCTCCCTTGGCTGGCTAGGTTGAGCACTCAATGGGCTTATCATCACATAGCCAGAATCTGTAATATTAGTGAAAAGACGTCATTCTTGGAAGAAGGAAAATTGCTCCCAGAGAGGAATAGTGACAAGCAGAATGGTGACATTTTGTTATACAACTGTTTAAAACTCGATGCACTGCTAACTGTGTTATAGAACACTTTGAGGAATTATATAAATAGGATGTGTTATTAAGAATATAATCATGTAAACATGTAGGTACCTGCTCATTACTCTTCAACTGCTGTCAAGCAGCTGCTACCAATTCCCTCTTACTTTTACCCTGATTCAGTGTCCAACATAGACCTGGACAGAAAGACTTGGAAGTCTACAGATGTAAATTCTAAGATGTTGTCCTGAATATTTGAGTTTTAGGACAACTCTGGTGAGCAATCACTACGAATGATGGAAAAGTTAATCTTTGTTCTTCTCTCTCTTATTTGCTATTTAGTACTCTGTATGCAAACGCACAGTCCCCCATCTCTCTGCTTACAGAGGAACTGGGCTTGATGTTTTGTTCAGCTTTCAGACTCATGTGGTTTTCTGCCCCACATTGCTTAGGACAAGCTGGAAGGGAGAGATCAGAGCCCCACCAGGGCTCCTCAGTGTGATTCCCTCCTAATGATTCTTTTCTAATCAGAAGGGAGTCATTTTCCTCTGCCTCATTATTTTCCTGCCTAGCTTTCTGCCCTTTGAAGCTGAGTTTTCCCTCCATTAACAAATAACTAGGAAAGTGTACTCACTAGAACTTCTTACTAATCTCCTTGTAGTTTTATATAGCTCGACCTCTGACCAACCTTTTGACATAGTGATTTCTTAAAGGGGCAAAGCTTGCTACTTTCTAAACTTCTTAAAAGTCATCCAAAGAGATTGGACTTCATTCTAGGATCCTCTGCAGAAACTGACACATACAAAATATAACTATGTTTAACTCTTGCAGTGGGTTGCTTTTTTATACTGACTATACGTCAGACTCCACATGGTAGCCTGGATACTTGACATTCAGTGACCAATAAGAAGTTACAATTTCAAACTGATAAGAGACACAAACCAAACTCATTCTCATCATCTTTGACAGGGATAGCGCTAGGTAAACCCATGGGATACTTTCTGGATATAACGTAAATGGATTTGGTTAAACATTTACTGAGCACCTACTATGTGCAGAATACTGTGATGAATGCTATATCAAATGCTATGTGAATCAACAATATGAACAAGATTTACAATTTGATAGAAAGCGTATGTTCTTACACAGACATTTATAGAGTGTTCATGTAGAAGGTTCATAAAGTGAATAAATACAATATGAGAAGATGATGGAGTAAATACCCCACGAATTGAAAGGGAGATGGGCAGTGCATGTTTGTATTGTGGAGGACAAAAGGGAATCCATGACACAGATTTTTTTTCTGTAAGATTCTTTTAATTAGCATATTTCCTCAACTCCTATAAGAAGTCAACTAATCTGTCCATGGCCCTCCTTAGGTATCTTGCCAAAATATACCTTTTTCCATGGTATGGAGTCTATATTCAAATGGATAAATTTATGATGTTTGTAAGCATCCTATGTATTTAGATTTGTAGTAAAACTTTCAAGGAAATATAATTGATCCTTAAAAGTCATAAAACAGATACTATGGTCCATTGTTTCTAGGAAATATGCAAGTCAGATTAATCTCACTCTTAAAGCAAGATTTTGCATTATTTTATAAAATAACTAAACTTCAACGCCAGCTAGGTTTTTTTCGAGCAATACTGTGGCAGAACTGTAGGACTGGTTGTTGAAAGACTTGGATCTAAGTTAAATTCTGCCATTTGCTAACTGTGAATTTTTGTGTCACCTAACTTATTTCAAACTTCTCTGCTTTTTCTGCCATCAGAGACAGGTAATTACATTTATTTTGCCACAATATGTCAAAAGAGTTGTGATAATCCTTGTAAAGTAACACTTTAAAGTATCATTCAGGAGGAAGGTATCATTATTCTAACAAGCTTTGTTTCCTTTTTAACTGTAATCTTATTTTCTTAACGGATCTTTATACAATGTTTCTTTTCGAATTACTTTTTTTTTTTTTTTAGCTTAAGGTCAAAATACAAAAGACTTCTTTAGAGATGTGCACTTTTATGTCAGGTTGAGAATAAGAACCCTTTGGGGTTGCTTCTCTCATTCAGCCCTTCTTCCTTTTCTAGTCTCTCATCTAGCATTACTTCCTTTTCTAATGAGAATATCATTGTTTGGTACAAATCAGAGTAAAGATTTATTGCCTTTCTATATTCTCAGCTCATCTTCTCTTTTCCTACATATCCACTGCCCCTTCTATATAGAACAGAAGCAAAAGTATGCAATTGCCAAATGTAAAGTTGAGAAGCTAAATCACTGCCACTATTTTTTTTTTCTGTATCAGAGGTTTCCTTTGTCACTTTAACTTTTGAAAGTGACAGCAGAAAAGCATCTGTCAGGATATATAGAGTGAAAAGTAATGATGTCATCGCAGACTTCATCATGATTGACAGAAAGATGAAGGACAAATTCTGGAATAAAGGTGATTTGAGTTGTTTTGTTTATTGAACCAGCCTTCGTGGTGGGAATGGCCAAGGGGAAAAAAAGTCCCCACTACAAAGCACACTGAGAGACTCAAGGACACAATTCAAGGGCCATAAGTTCCTCAGAAAATGAAACAACAAAGGAAAACAGATAAGAGACATTCCCTATCTTTGAGGCCTGAGATATAAAGTGTAAATACCATGTTTATTACTCTTCTGGAATGATGTAAGTTGTATGTATCTCATTCATTACAAAACTTGATTCTTTACGATTCATTACACAATTTATATTCTTGTAAATGGAGGCATCATGAAATCTTGTTTTGAAGCAAATGACACCATACTGTTCTGGTACGCTCACAAAGAAGGCTTAAGCTCTGAACAATTATATTATCCCAACCTGCTTAAATAAATCAAGTAGGAGTGTGTGTGTGTGTGTGTGTGTGTGTGTGTGTTCCTTCTCCTCCTACATCTTGTTAGGAAAAATAGTGAAAAGAAGAAGGAAGTTGGGAACCAGAAAAAATAGGAGTCTTAAGTAGCATTGAAGATTGAGTGCTTTTGGCTTTTCTCCATCACTAAACCTCTATTTAATAGTATGACTATAGATTTTAAAATGTATTTTTGTTTTATATAATAAAAATGAGACATAAACCAAACCTTTAATTCTACAGTTTGAAAGTCCATGCTTCATATTTCGATTAGGTCAAGTGCCCTCTAACTAGACATGCTGGGCTATTCTGTGAATGATTCAATGGAGTGACCAGAAACATAAAATTGAAGCCATATGGAAACTTACTGTGCATATTAAATTGTGTGTAGCAGTGTTAACAGCATCTTGATTTGTGGCTGCAAGTAATAAATGAATTATATTAATTTTGTAGCTGCAAGCTAATTTCTCCAGAATTACTTTTTAATAACCAGAATCATGTTCACTGGTAAGATTTAAATACATTTAGGAACAAATTTGTACTTTTAAGTAATGCTAGATTATCATTTTGAAAGCTTAGGAGTTCGTTTACTATTTCCCCAGCACAAAATTTTTGGAGAGAAAACTCTTTTGCTCAGACTGTATAACTTATCTGATAAACAATATATGTGTTAATATCTAGAAACAGTTGCTATTCTAGTGCAACCAGAGCTGAATTGTTGCAAGAATTTCCCCCCTATTTTATAGACAATTTGTCTTTATCATATAACGTCATTTTTTTCTCCCTTGCTGGGTTGAAACTTAACATGTTTTAATGTCACCTTAAAACTTGGAACATTATGGTTGGGTCTCTTAAGTGAGGCCTTTTAGTTTAGAGTGGAAGAGTGTAAGGTCTGGAGGTCGACTCTCTTGGATGGAATTTGAATCTCACTGCTTATTTACTGTGTAGTCTTGGGCTAGTTTTTGTGTCCCAGTTTCCTAATGTGGCTTATAACAGTATGAACCCCATGTATTGTTAGGAGGATTAAAGAAAAAGTACACATGAGGTGCTTACATGGAGCCTGCCTTGAAGAAGCCTTGTTAAAGTGAACTACTGTAATTCTCTAGGGAACAAAGGTGCACGGAGAGATTGTGAGGTTACTGGTCATGCAGACCTGGGTTGGATTCTACATCCACTATTTATTGGCTTTATGAGTTTGAGCAAGTTGCTTCATTGCTCTGAATCTCAATCTTTGTCTAAAATGGAATTGCCATACCGTATCCCCCTCCCTGAGCTGCCCGGAAGACTACATGAGATGAAATGTGAAGTCTAACACAATGATGATCATGGAATAGTTTCAAAAATACCAATTAATATTCATTTCCTTTCTCTCCATGGGAAGTAGTCTTTTACTACTATTTGGAGTGGAGAGGGTTGGGAGGCTCTCAACTAAGTTAGGTGGCCTATTTCCCTCATCTTCTAGGGTTCCATGTCAAAGGGGACCTCTGACAATATGGGACAGTGGTATGAAAAATCTGCATTCACAAATAATACAGTGTTTCTACATGACCGTTAACTTATATTGTAATTTGGTTTTGGCTACAGGTTTTTCTTCTTAATTCTATTTTATTTGGGATAATACTTACATTAGTTGGCCTTCCCAGAGTAAACATTGACTGGCAATGAAGGAGGTGATAGCAAAAGGGAAACCAGCTCATTCCTTCTAAAATGTTGCGGCTGAGCACAGCGGCTCACACCTGTAACCCCAGCATTTTGGGAGGCTGAGGCAGGCAGATCACAAGGTCAGGAGTTCAAGACCAGCCTGGCCAACATGGTGAAACCCCACCTGTACTAAAAATATAAAAATTAGCCAGGCGTGCTGGCGGGTGCCTGTAATCCCAGCTACTTAGGAGTCTGAGGCAGGAGAATCATTTGAACCCAGAAGGCAGAGGTTGCAGTGAACTGAGATCACACCATTGCACTCCAACCTGGGCGACAGGGCAAGACTCTGTCTCAAAAAAGGTTGCTGTGGGTGATCTGCATGCAGAGGAATTACAATTCTGTTACCAAAAATGCTCAGCTCCTTCACAAATAATAATAATCAGTACTTACAGAGTACTATGTGCCAGAGTGCTTTGCATATAATTGTTAATTTAATCTCCCCCTCAAATGCTATCAGTAAATATGTTATAGATCTCGAAAATGCAAATAAGGATACTGATCATTAGAGAGGTTGAAAAAAATTATTTCAGGTCATTTTCTAAACTTGTCATTCAGCTTAGCTAATAGAATGGTTTTGAGTTAGGTCACTAACTTTTTCTTGTTACCATATCTGATTCTATGACATAAAGCTATACAACGAAGAACTTTTAAAAACTTTACAATATTGTTTCACAAATCTTGTAATTAAAAATCATGTATTGCATTTGTCTGTGTGGTCTTTCATCACATTCAAAAAATTTAAAAATCCTGGTATTGTCACTTATGGTAAGGTACCTGCAGTAATTCTGGGAGAATCTGGAGTAATAACTCCAAATGCAAACAGAGAGCTTCTCCTACAGAATATTTAACACAGAAGAGGAGCTGTAGTCAGAACACTAAGTATTGGCACTCTGGTCTTGCTTCTCATTTCTCTTCGGGTCCTGCACTGATTTAGAGCCCATCCATGCCTCAAAGTCTATAGCTGCAGCTCAGACCTCTCTCCAACTTCAGACAGAAAGTTGTCATTCAACTGCCTACTACATAATTCATTCAGGACATTCCACAAGGCACTTAGTCTCAACAAGTTCAAAATTGAGGGTCTTATCACAGTCCCCTCCCAACTTGCCTGATCTAGGTCACACATGTGTGTGTTCTTCCCCCTCTCCTCTCTTCCTCAGCTTCCAGATTCAGACAGTACATCTCTGGTTTCTCTCTATTAATCACCCCTGAAGCCTGTCCTCTTCTTTCTAACTCACTGACATGTTTCATTGGAGCCATTTCATAATTGGTTCCATGGTTCAGGTTGCAGCTCTCACTTTGCTACCATAGTGTAGCAATCCTTCTAAAGTGCAAATCTACTGATACATTCTTCTGTGTAGGATTCCTTGGCTGACTCCTCTGCAGACCTATGAGGCTCTCCGTGATGTTGCCTTGGCCAGCTTCTCCAGGCTCACTTTAGGCAAATTGCTGCTACTCCAGATACCCAAGTCAAATGGAACTTACAGTTCTTGAAAGTGATTTGTACCTTCCCCTTCCTAGGGGAATATTTCTACCTGAAACCCCCTTCTGTTAGAATCTCGGAGGGAGCTCTCAGTAAGTAGCAACTCCTTTCTCTTTGAATTCAATTTCTTAATGAAATAAGGCAAATGGAAGCCAAAGATCAACTTTATAATTGATAAAGCGGAGGTAAATGTCTCTTGGAGTATGAGCTACAAGCCCTTGTTAACTCAACCCTGGAATTGGACAGACTATTCTGAATAATCATAGAAGACCCTGAACCACTGCAGGCCTCCCACGGTTTTTTTAACTTGGCGCACTTGGGAACACACAAGAGCAGGTTGACTGGAAAGAAGGAAGAGCTGAGGCAAGCTTGCCCAATTTTCCTTCTAATACCTTCTAATCAGATGAAGGCATTCCATCCCTAGAGAGAAGGATATAGGAGGTACTAGGAGGCTGGGAGCCTTATACCTCCATCTGGAAAGAAGTAACAGGAGAAATAACCTGGAAATGAAGTTCCCACACTGGCCCACCTTGGAAATATCTCTGACCTGTGATCTACATGGTCCTGGTCAAGTACCTGTTCCTCCAGGAAACTCCTCTCCTGGCCCCTCTGTGACCCTGCCCAAGCTGAGTGGACAATGCCCCCATCTGTGTCCCCTCCACTAAAGCTTTTGATTTACTTATTTATATTTATAGTTTATATATCTGTCTCCCATCTTGTACTCTTCGTTCTTGGAGGGTAGAAGTTGTGTCTTTTGCATTTTTATATCCTCCATACCTAGTGTGGTGTCTGATAAACCGTAGTTTAGTAATCCATATTTGTTGGACAAATGGGTGGTCTTTGGATCTTGATTATTCAGGCTTCAAGAGAGTGGGGACCATGTCTACCCTGTTCACCACTGAATCTACCCTCTTCCTCCAATTTGCTTAGCACCTGGTGTGAGATGTCCTGAACTGTGATGACTGAGTAAAAGGATGCACAAGCATCCTCGCTGCACTAGAAGTCCACAAACACAGGGAGCTTGCCAATTCTCCTCCTTCACTGCATTCTCACTGCCTGGGGCAGTGGAGGATTCATTAGGGCAGGGACTTGATAAAGAATTGTTCAATGAATGAACAGCTCTTTTTAAATCTTCCAGTTTTCTTCCCATGTTCAGACAGAAAATGCGAAGGCTAAGACCTATTGTTTTGAGGTTTATTTGAAAATGTACAGCAACTGCCAAAACATTGCCCTTGTTTGTTGTAAGGAAAGTTGACAGCGTTTCTACCCCTCTTTTCATGACATTGAGTCACATGCTAATGGAAATATATGGCTATAGAGCCCTGAAATAGCCAACTAGGAGAGTGAAATTTTTTTCCCCCACAGTAAGTTCCTGGAAGGTGTTGACCAGTCTGTATCCCTGTCTAGATCCTCTTTGCTGAGATAGGGGACCCCTCTTGCACAGTCATCCTATGGAGACTGAAGCATCTCAATTTGCAATTCTCCAGATGCAGTAGAGAATAACATTTTACAAATTCATTGGAGGATATCTTTTTTTATTCTCCGAATTTGTGAGAGGATCTTGTAGAACACGCACATAGCAAGCAGACAACCCTAACTGCTATTATGTGGTACAGCCGTCGAGACACTGCCGTGAGGTTGGCCGCATTAGTGCTCCCAGGGCTCCTGCAAGTCTGCATTCCTACTTCACAAATGAGGAGCGACATTCCCAGCTCTCAATCCACTAGGATGTCCCCTTTTATCTCCAGGTGTGTCTCACACACAAATACATAAAAATCTCATGACTAATATACTTCACTTGTATTTTGAAAATAAATTATGGTATAAAATATGGGGAATTTGACAGTAGGTGTATTTGAGAATCGAACCAGGAAGATTGCCAAAATGTTTGGGGATCGTTGCTCTCTGATGACAGATCCCAGGTTCTTCAATATACATACACAGCTTATTGACTAGAGCACTAACTACTCAGAGGTGGGAAAGGAAAGCTGCCATTGTGTCTAGGCAGATCATATACAATTCTTTGCTATTGTGAACAGTGCTGCACTAAACATCTGTGTGCATGTGTCTTTATGGTTGAATGACTTATACTCCTTTGGGTATATACTCAGTAATGGGATTGCTGGATCAAATGATATTTCTGGTTCTAGATCCTTGAGGAATCACTACACTGTCTCCTATAATGGTTGAACTAATTTACACGCCCACCAACAGCGTAAAAGCATTCCTATTTCTCCACATCCTCTCCAGCATTGGCTGTTTCCTGACTTTTTAATGATCATCATTCTAACTGGCATGAGATGATATCTCATTGTGGTTTTGATTTGCATTTCTCTAATAACCAGTGATAATGAGCTTTTTTCATATGTTTTTTGGCTGCATAAATGTCTTCTTCTGAGAAGTGTCTGTTCATATCCTTCACCTACTTTTTGATGGAGTTGTTTTTTTTTTTCTTTTAAATTTATTTAAGTTCTTTGTAGATTCTGGATATTAGCCCCTTGTCGGATGGATAGATTGCAAAAATCTTCTCCCATTCTGTAGGCTGCCTGTTCACTCGGATGATAGTTTCTTTTGCTGTGCAGAAGCTCTTTAGCCTAATTAGATCCCATTTGTTGATTTTAGCCTTCGTTGCCATTGCTTTTGGTGTTTTAGTCATGAAGTCTTTGCCCATGCCTATGTCCTGAATGGTATTGCCTAGGATTTCTTTTAGGGCTTTTATTGTTTTAGGTCTTATGTTAAGTATTTAATCCATCTTGAGTTAATTTGTATAAAGTTTAAGAAAAGAGTCCAGTTTCAGTTTTCTGTGTATGGCTAGCCAGTTTTCCCAACAGCATTTGTTAAATAGGGAATCATTTTCCCATTGCTTGTTTTTGTTGGGTTTGTCAAAGATCAGATGGTCGTAGATGTGTGGCATTATTTCTGAGTCCTCTGTTCTGTTCTTTTGGTCTATATATCTATTTTGGTAGCAGTACCATGCTGTTTTGGTTATGGTAGCCTCGCAGTATAGTTTGAAGTCAGGTAACATGATGCCTCCAGCTTTGTTTTTTTGTTTAGGATTGTCTTGGCTATACAGGCTCTTTTTTGGTTCCATATGAAATTTAGAGTCATTTTTTCTAATTTTTTTGCAGAAAGTCAATGGTAGCTTAATAAATAGCATTGGATCTATAAATTTCTTTGGGCAATATGACCATTTTTGTGATATTGATTCTTCCTATCTGTGAGCCTGGAATGTTTTTCCATTTGTTTGTATTCTCTCTTATTTCCTTGAGCAGTGATTTTTAGTTCTCCTTGAAGAGGTCCTTCACATCCCTTGTGAGTTCTATTCCTAGGTATTTTATTCTCCTTGTAGCAATTCTGAATAGGATTTCACTCATGATTTGGCTCTCTATTATTGGTGCATAGAAATGCTTGTGATTTTTGCACATTGATTTTGTATCCTGAGACTTTGCTGAAGTTGCTTATCAACTTAAGGAGATTTTGGGTTGAGATGACTCCTTTGAGTTTTTATATACAGTACTGCCTTTGCCAAACTCTGGGAAGAAATAAGAACTAAGGTTCTTGGCTTGGCATCTTAGTGGTTTTTGCTACATTGCAAAAGTCATCTCTGGGAACTGGCAGGGGATTCTCTGAGGAATTCTCACCTTTTTGGTGTGATAGGTTCTGCTATGATATAATACAGTTCAGAAGTTGGAGTTCAGGCATTGCAGTTCTCTGACCTTTTCATACATTTGTGCTAACACAGGTATCTTCCACATTAGCAGCTTTCCAACTTTTTTGACACTTGACATCATACCATGTCTGTGTGTGTGCTCTCACGTGCACGCATGTGTCTGAAGCAAAGTTTTAGATGAACTTTGCTTTTATTATATGTAAGAGACTTTGTTTTCTATTATATTAAAAAAGATATTGATAACATCCACTAGACTAAATTTGTATGACAACATGCTACCAAAATTGAACTTGCACTTTGAAAAACATTATTGTTTACATAATTCAGATTTAGCAGGGGTTAATGTGCATATCACATTAGTAACAGAAATAGTAGTCTCATTGATGGTATGCTTACTTTTGATCAGGATGAGAGCTAAGTATTTTTTCTAAATGATTGCATTCAATCTTCACTAAATTCCTATTACACAATTGTCATTTTTCTTACCTGACAGGTGAAAAACCTGAACCTTCTGATGGTTGCTCAGTGTCAATTGTTGGATGTGAAGGTTCATGCTGCTTTGTCTTTAAATCGGATTTATTTATCTAATTAAAATACAGCTGTATCCCTAGGTACAATCTAATGAATTTAATGAGTGCAGGCACTATAGGGACACAAACAGAATTGAACACTGATGTTCCTCTCATGGAGCATACAATCCAGTGATCTCTATAAGTTACATAGCAATACATGTTTCAAATAAGATTTTTAAATGTCACATAATTTAGGCCATGAAAATTTAGTTGACAGTTCTGTGGTTGAAACAACTGGGCTGTGGTTTCAGAGCAACCTGATGCCATTGTAGGCGGGAGGGATCTGGGAGGCTTCATGTAGGAGGTGACCTTGAAGCACATGGGAATTTGAGAAGTTGAAGGAGAGAAGAGAGGCCATCTCTAACAGGTGGTGCACTGCAAGACACGAAGGCAGACGGACATGCAGTAAACAGGTCCAACCTTAGCGGTGTGTTTCTATAGAACAGAGGCCATCAAACCTCGCTCCTCAAACCTTGCCAGAGAACTGTGGTTACTTTTTTTTCTAGTGACTTCATGACTGGTACGCCTGCACCACCTGTCAGTGAGATTCTTGTAAAGGTGTTATTAAAGATGGTCACTGAGATTACTACAATTCCTAGTATTTCTCGAATTATGGTTGACTTAACATCAAAGCCCCCAGGAACTACTGAGTGGGAGTAATAAAATTCTTGTTCTATGTATATATAAAGCTGGGTGTGGTGGCTCATGCCTGTAATCCCAGCACTTTGGGAGGCTGAGGTAGAATGGGTGGCTTAAGCCTAGGAGTTCGAGATCAACCTGGGCAACACAGTGAGATCTCGTCTTTAGAAAAAATTAACAAATAAGGTGAAGGGATCACTAAAACGAGCCATGATTGTGCCACTGCACTCCTGTCTGGGTGACAGAGTCAGACCCAGCCTCAAAAAAAAAAAAGTAAATAAAAGATCATAAGGTATCTCCTCAGAGACACCTCCAGACCTAGGGCAGGTAGGGTAGGGAGTTGTAGTTCCTGGTCTTCCACACCTGTCTTCACCAGGAGCAGAAATGTTTCCACGAGTGTACTGACTCCTAAGGTATTCTTTGAATAAAGTATACATAATGCTGCTTTAAAAAAAACAGTTGGTAAAAACCATTTATCATTGATATAATGAAATGAGATTTTGGGCTAGAAAAGTGGGCTGGGGATTCCTACATAGGCCTTCAGTGCTAACTAAGTGGCTGTAAAATGTTGAAGGTGAAAGCGTGGGAAGCCAGCTTTGGCCAGCTCCATCCGTTATCTCTGTGCCTATAGACAGTGGCATGACTTTGCTAATTCTCAGTTTCTGGTAAGATAAAGATTATGAGAAGTGTTACTTCATGACTATGCTCCTAGGAGTAAATAAGGTGAATATGTGAAAAGCACTTTATAAATTCTAAAGTGTTACATATAATGTCAATAATTGTAGTCTTAATAGAGAGGATTTAGATAAATACAAATTAAAATACACTTTATCACTTATTGGATAGACAATGAGAACCATGAAATGTGTTACTCTAAGGGACTGGTGTGTTGCAGTATTTTAGGAAGATTAATTTGGCTTTGGGGGATGGGCTGGTTGTAGGGAAGGTGGAGCAGAGGACATTAGTTGGAGACCAGGATATTTGTCCAGGTGTAATGTGAGAAGAAGAAATTAACAGAAGCTGGAGACTAACTTGAAAGGGGACAGCCAGAAAGAGAAGGAAATAGGAGGAATATTTAATATCGTTTTTTTCTGCAAAATGCTTTTCATATTCACAATCTAATTTAATCAAAGAAGGCTCAGGGAGTTTACACACAAGAAGCTACAGAAATGTTCTGGAAAGGGCTGGGAGGAGGGGCAGTGTTTTGGAGAGGGCTTCATTCTAGACACAGTGAATTTTAAGAGTCAGTGGGACATCCAAGTGGAGATATTTGGTGGGCTGCAGCACAGCTCTGGAAGTCTTCATGGAGATGGGACAGGAGATGGGAAGTGGGGTCATTGACGCCGTGAAGAGAGGAGCAGACGCCTAAGCATGGGCGAAGAGTTGAAGAAGAGTGAACAAGGATGAGGAGAGCCACAGTAGCTTGAGAGGACTGGGGCACACTGCAATTGCTCTGAGTATCAGATGACACTATGCTTGAACCTACCCTGTTCCAGCTCCCAGGAGTGGCTGAATGCTAGAACCAAGACGGCTGGGTGGTGAAAGCAAGAGAACCTTACTCTCAGGAGCTTGGGCACTCTGTCTGCTCTTTAAAATAAGAGTATGCTTTTCCTTATTGGTTGGAGAACCAGAGACAGGTGATGAGAGACAGAGAAAGCAGTTTCAAAGGGGTGTACAAATGCCCAAAAGATTGTGGTTAAAGGTGGGTCAGTGCCATCGGGTGGGCTGCTGGACTAGAACACCAGCCATACAATGTGTCATTGGAGAGGGCATCAACAGGGGCAACCTGGGCATGGGAAATACAACTGAGAAAAGGCACAGGTAGAAATAGGGATGGGAGATGCAAGCAGCTTCCTTCATTCCTTCAAAACACGGACAGCGAGAGGCCTCAGGTCATGAATTTTGCAGGGGACAGAGAGACTGGACTTAAGGACAAAACTTACCTAGCATCCACAAGCGAGGGATGCCTAAGAGACATTCATAACACAGGTGTATGCTGTCAAAGGAGAAAGAGGTAATAGAAACAAAAAGAGAATGCTTGGGAAAAGTATAAGGTACCAGACAGGCAAAGAAAGAATTGGGTAGACAGTAGAGTTCAAGGCATGGCTAGGGGCCTAACTAACATCTATTTTCTCATTAATTCTTACTGACAAGACCTGATTTTATTTCAGGTGGCAACATACTTTGTTAAAAAGAATGCATTTCCCTGCTTCTCTTAAATCTACAATTAGTATGTAGAAGTCATTTGGTGGGACTTCTATAAATATTCTCTAAAGGGATCTGATCAGATGGATGGAACACCCTTTTATCATCCTTTTTATTTATTTTCTCCTTAATTGGAAGGAAGATGCAATGTCCTGAACTCCAGCAGCCCTCTTGGGCCAAGAGGTGAATGAGAATGGAAGCCCCATGCTAGTGATAGTGGAGTAGAAAGGTAGAAGGAGCCTAGGCCTCTGGTGCCCCTGGCATGACCATATCAGTCCTGGACTACCTCTTATGACTTCTGTATATGAGAAAGCAATACATCTTTATTTTTTTGAGGCCACTCATTGATATAGATATGGATATAGATACATATCCTGATTGATGTAAGATATAGATCACATATATACACACACACGTAAAACCTAATCCTAATAAAGGAAAAAGAACAAAATTGTCTGAAGGCAAATATAAGATTGACATAATTCAGCTCAAAAGAAGAGAGGCCTAATATATCTGAAATACAAGAATGATTAAAAAGGTTCAGAAGAGACAAAGATTTTTCACTCTGGGAGGCGAGGGAATCATGAGGTCAGAAAAAGAGCAAGGATTTCGACCCAAACCTTTCGGACCCCAAGTCTTCCATGCTCTTTATACCATACAATTTTCCCTTTTACTGGAGTACTATCTTAAAAAGATTTTGTAGTGCATGGCATCTGTGATGTTGGTATTTGAATGAACAAGTCATATGATTTCAGGATTGCAATCAACAGAGAACAGGAAGAGCCCTCCTGGGAAAGAAAACTGACAGGCAGGGTGGTGTGTAAAGGGCAGGTCCCATGCCAGGGGCCATCAGAGGCATGTGAAGGAGGACTAAGCCACAAGGATGGCCAACACCTGGTCACACACAACACACTATCCCCTATGGCATGCATCACCGAAGAAGGGAGCATCCATTGCATTTCTGCATCCAAGTTATTGAAGAAATTTCATATTCTCAGGGATCTGTGCCTGAAAACCTGGCTCTTTTGCTTGTGTTCCTTATGGACAAAGCTCTGAGATCAGAAGCTCCTGGAGGCTTGTTTCTTCCTCACCCAGCCAGCTGCTTTTCTTCCTGGCTCTCCCACATTCCCAGAGGGGGGCGGGAGGATACATCTCCTGTTGCAGTCTCTCGTTCCGACATGAATTTGTGACCCCGGAAAGACTGTGCTGGTTTCAAAAGCTGTCTGAACCAAGGTTCTGAGCAGGCTCGAGGCTGTTCTCAGTCGGACAGCGGGTCACCTTGGAGCAAGGATCAGGGGAGAAAGATGGGTGCGGGGGGTGGGAGAGGCCACACTTAATCTGCTAGTGATTCAACAGGGCCGCTTAAAAAATAAACAAAAAGGGCCGGATTCTTCCATTCCCAGATGCTGCTTCGCTTTCTTGCTGTTTGCTCGAACAGGGTGAGCAGTGACCGGGCTCTTAGTGTCTGAGGGCCCTTAAAAGAGGCCCTGCAGTCCTGCACACGGTGCCAGGGAGAGCAGGTTTTGTGCGCATATGGAGGAAGCAAGCGCGAGTCACTCCGGTGCCCGAGACAGGCAGAGGGGACAGACGGCTCTCTACTTTCGGCAAACTTCTCTCTACCTGGGGAGGGCACAGTTCCTCCTCTGTCTCTGGCTTCATCCCCCCCACCCCGCCCTCTGGGGTTTGAATGAACAGGTGCTAACACACCCGCTAAGAAGGGCGAGTTCAGCATCCGCGTCAGCAGCTGCTCTTCACCTTTGCTCGTCGGCGGCTGCCAAGCGCACCAAAGGCCCAGGGGCGTAAAGCTGGGGGCGCAGAGGGAGAGGACGACGCTGTCCTCTGGAGAATGGGGCGCGGGCCTCGCTGTGTCGGCTCAGGAAGTCCTGCCAGCCGCGGGAGGGGCAGGGCAGGGTCAGCTCGCGGCTGCACTTGGGCAAGCGGGAGCTGGAGCTGTCGCCGCCCGCGCAGAGTCCCTCCTGTGGCACAAGGGGCGGGTGAAGGGGCGACCTCCTTTCTGACTCTGCGAGCTAATGTGGGGCCAAGCCTCCAGGCCCACCCGCTGCCGTGTGCTCGCCGCTCCCCACGCTGCGCGGTCCCTTTCCCCGGCAGGCCAGGTCAGCGCGGGTCCTAGGCCCGGGTTCACAGGGCGCAGGACCCCTGCCCCCAGGGCGCCCACTGCGGGCGGGATGCGGGCAATGCAGCCTGTGCCCAGGTGGCCACCGAGGGGACGCGACGCCACCGCCTGCAGCCTCTCCCCGCGCCGCCTGCCAGGACCCGTCGGGCCTGTGCCGGCTCGGGCAGTGCCCACCGGGCCCCAGAGTGGCAGCGTTGGCCAGGCCCGCCCCAGACCTGCCCCGTCCCGCTACCACTGCACCCACTTTCTGCTGCCCTCATCGGTCCTCGCAACTGTCCCCGCTCCTCCCCCTGAGGCAAAACTGTACCAGAGGGCATCCTGGCGAGGTCATGGCCACCCCGCCCAGGATTCTAGAACAGACTCAATCCTGTTTAAGACGTTTAGCTCCCCAGGCGCTATTAAAGTTAAGTTTTTGGTGGCCTTTTATAAGGAAATTGCTAATCACACAGAATTTAGCCTCTGATCGGCCAGACATTTAAACGGCGCAGAGTAAAACCTTCCATTTTTAACATCCACTCTGGTGTTTGCTGGAAATTTGCCACCGATTTTAGGCTCGAGTTGAAGGTTACCAGGATTTATCATTGTTTCCCCAGGATGTTTAACCCTCATGGGCTCCTCTTCTTTCATTTAAGACACTTGGAAAAAAATTCTTATAAGCGCTTTGGCCATTTTGTTTAAGAAATTTGTTTTAGCTCCTACGGTTTTGTAATCCAGAAATATTTCTGAAATGAGAAGTGGGGAGTATTGGAGACAGAAAACAGCTGTGTACCGGGAAATAATAAGTAGCATGCAAAAATATCACAGCTAATAGATGTCCTTTACGAGTGGAAATATCTATGTTTAATTGCCTTAAAAATGTGGGGTGGAAAAACACAATTATACATTGTGATAACAAACCTGTACAGTTAATTTCTGAATAATACAAAACAAGTGCTGAATTTTTTTCTTGATGATTGAAATACTTGTCGCCAAATTATGACATCAGCCACCCAAATATCATGTTGCCCCATCTGCAAATACTTGAAGAGGAATAGTTACCAATTGAATGCCTTTAGATTCATTCTTAATAAAAAGAAAATTGCATAGCTTTTTATATTGTTGCAAATGCATCTCCCAATATCATTGTCAGCTTAGTAATATTCTCAATAATTTAAAATTTCCATTTTTTAAAAGATACATAATATATAATTCCTAATAATTATAAACACATCATTTTACTCATCTGATTTTAATAACATGCATTTTATAATTACTGTACAACCAAAATAGACATTGAATTATGCTGTATGCATGTCTTTATTCAACAGTATATTCTTAGACATCTTGTTCAAACAAATTAAATAAATTGAAAAGAAAAAGGAAAAAAATCCTTCCAGTAGAAACAGAATCACAGTGCTTTACAGACAAAAGGAAAGGAAAAGAAGCTCTCATACGAAAAGAGATTTATTATTACATAGAAAATTCTCACAATAGTTGAAACACACTTCAGAAACTAGTGAACACCTTAGATAGAGTTGTGCCAATTACTCAGCCCACAAGCATCTGCTTTGTCTTAATTAGACGGGGGAGGTGAATGACCACTGTTTATTTTCATTTTCCTCATTAATTATGAAAAACTGCATTTAATTCATCTTGCATGGTGAGAGATTGGCTGCGCAGATGTAAGTCGTAAGGGAAGTGGCTGTCGGTGGGCAACCTGAACATGGCACCCTGCCCAAGGGGACCCCTGGGTGGCACTGCACAGTAATGCATGCCGTAATTGTAATTTTTGCCATAGTCCAAGGTTTCTTCTTGCTTCAGGGAAAATATCCCATTATAGTTAATTGGGGGAGGACTTAAGGGACCTTCAAACTGAGGACTGGCACACTCAGGGGAAGTACTTTCATAGAAGGATTCATACGCACTGCAATAATTGTAGGGTTTCATGGCCTTGGAATTATCAAGAGTCCCATGCCCTGGGGGAGTGGTGAGCTCAGGGCTGTGGTAGGGTGGGTAGAAGGTAGAGTAGGGTGACCTTGTGTGGTGCGCAGCCTCCCCACCCTGACCCATCAGGAAACTCCTGGCGTTGAGCTGCAAGCAGCCTGCCACCAAGTTTGTAGTTGGCTGGGAAAGACCTTTGCATAAGTTTTGGACGAATGTGAGCAGATCTGGTCTCTTGCCGATTCTCAGAATTTCAGAAAGTGCCCAGATGTAGTTTTTGGCCAGTCGTAAAGTCTCTATTTTGGACAGTTTCTGGGTTTTAGAATAACAGGGGACCACTTTCCTTAAGTTGTCCAGAGCGTCGTTGAGGCCATGCATCCTGTTCCTCTCGCGCGCATTCGCTTCCTGTCTCCTGAACTTGACCCTTTCCAATCGGAGCTTGGTTGTCTTTTTTTTCCTAAGACCCCTCCTTCTAGGCAACCCATTTTCATCTTCCTCTTCCCTGTCTTCCTCCTCTTCTTCTTTCTCAGTTTCTTCTCCAGGGGCCCTTTTGATGCTCTTTCCTCGAAGGACAATTTGTTTGGAAAAGCTTTCTGGTTTCTTAATTTGCTTCTGGTCCTCGCATTCTCTAGAAAACTTTCTGCACATCTGGGATTCTGGCATTACAACAGACTCATCAAATGGTAGTGTTAACATGGTTCTCTAATCTTAAATTACCTGAAAAAATGCCAGCACAATATTTAAAGAGTTTTCATTTTTAAAATTTATACACTTTAGACATATTTAATTATTTATTCATAAGACTACAAAAACACATGAAAAAGACTGATTCTAGGACTAATTTTTTAACATTAAATATAATTTTGAGTTTGCGCAGATTAGTAATTATGAAGACATTGATGCATCCAATAGGATTAATTTATATAAGCAAATTATTAAAATGAAATAAAACATGAAGCATATAATTATTGTAATATCACCACCATCTCCATTTTTCCTTTGCCTTTAAACTGGATTTTAATACCCCAGAAAAGATTGTGGAATTCAAGCAAATGCAAAACATGATATTGCAATGCAGAATTTCATTAATTCTAATTCTCCTGAGCACAAAATGAGAAGATAAACCAGTTTTTAAAATGGAAAGTACTCTCTCTCCATTAGCTGACAAATTTGTGTTCTATTTTTGTTTCTTTTAAAAACAACAACAACAACAACAACCCTAACTTTATTTGCTGTATCACACAACTGTGAATTTAGATAAGTGGATGTGGGAATATACAAATTTAAAGAAAAGATTATAATCAGAGTCAATTTTAAAACTGATTTTTTTTTTCTGATCAGTAAAAAATTATGTAAAAGAGCACTATTTTCCCAGCCTTCAAAAAGAAAAGGGGATTAGGCTAATTTGGAATAAACTCTATATAAATAAATTTTAGAAATAAAAATCACTTACAATTTCTTTTAATCAAAAAAAAATTGAGGCTGCTTTTATTTGCAATTAAATTTTTTCCAAATATAATTGTCTGTTTACTGCTGTTCAAATCATCCTGGACAAAAACCACTCTCGTAGTGTTTTTGTTCTACGAGCCATAGAAGTCTCCCTCTAGCTAATATCTGACAGGAACGGTCCAAGGATTCTGACTGCAATTGTGCACGTGTGTTCAGAATCCCAAATGAAAGGGGAAAATAATTTGTGTTTCAAATGCATTTTGGTTTTTGTTTGGTGAAGCAGCAAGTATTTTCATCTAAAGTCTTCAAACAAATAGGCACATTAATGCACAGACTTTTCAATTTAACAATCTCCAGCCCCCTCAACACACATACATACACATGAACACATATACAAACTCTTAGTAATGTCCACATACTTGCAATGTTACATAATAGCAGCGAAAGTATGTGATAATTACATCATAAGAATGAAATATGATAAGAAGTTATAGATGGCAAAGAGCATATAAATACTATAAGACAGTGACACTGTATCTTTAAATACTTGCATGCAAATCCAGCATCAATTGAAGTATATCTTTATTTATATTACCTTAGGTTTTAATTTCATTCAATAATCAGTTTTCATTTTGGGTCTTCCAAATCTTTTCAGGCTGAGTGTCGCATCGTCTCCTGGAGTCTCTAGATCTGTGTATATCTGCACTATCTCATTGATCTCTAAAAAGTGACATTGATGCCAACTGCCAGAGCTGGTACCCATGCCATCTGCTAGTGACGTCACAGGGCAGAGAGAGCCATGTGATCCTCTCTCTTGGGACCTTCATTCTGCACTGATCATCTGGCATCCCTGTAAGTGGGTACCAGCATTCATGCATCAACACAGAAGGTTAGACTGATAGGAAAAAAATCTGCACCAGCATTTCACGTAGAGTAGGTGCATTTCTCCTCGAGCTGCTTCGGCTTCACTGGCAATCTGTAGAAATAGCTGTGTTAGTGTTCAGTTTCGCCCTGCCAACGGTGCAACTATTGGGTGGTCGTTAATATTCCATTCATTTACAAGGTGGGCTTTTGTGTGAGCAAGAGGTTTTTGTTGTTGTTGATGATGTTGTTTTGTAAAGATCACCATCCCATTTGTGCACCTGGGTACCCAGGGAATGAAAGCCATGAAAAGGAGCTGGAAACTGGTCTTAAGATGCTTAACCAAACTAAGATTTGTGTAAGTGAACAGGGGTCAACAAAGGTCTCATTTCCTTGTTTTGTTTCACAGCATGTAAGTTATGAGTATGTGTCTGTGTGTTCTCTTATTAACATGTAAGTCTTCTGTGCTTCTTAGGGATTTGGAATAAAAGAACAGCTTCTCCATCTGGGGTCTGTGAAAGACATCCCCAAATGCTCCCCTTCCTACACTTGCTGGTATATTTCACCAACTTCTGCAGAGACACTGGAAGTCCATTGTTAAGGATTTCAAACAACATACTCTGTCCTCTGCGGAAAGTCGCTAACTTCACTCTTTCATTGTCCCTTATCTCTTCCCAGCATTAACTTGCTTGTTCCTTCTCATTTCATTTCAGACACAATAAACATGAAAATGATCACTTAGGTTTTTGTCTTCCTCTCCCTGACATTCTGCTGAGTATTTTAATCAAAGATTAGCTCTCCTGTTTTGTTTTTTTAAACTTTCAGATTTTTTTCTTTCTCTTAAAAATCTTGTCCTCACATTTCTTTTGTCTCTAGATAGACATCAATTTAAATATCTTCTTGTTCTTTTATCAGTGTCCAGTTGTTTTTCCCTATCAGGTGTATTTCAGATTTATCTTTTTTACCATTCTTCACTTTTGGTTTCTTCTTAACAAAAGCAGGGTGGAAACAGTTAAGCAAAGCTGGCAAAGCCTTTTAGATAAAGCAAAGTGCGGAGCCAGAGACAAACTCCACCTTCCTCCTCTTTTCTCTTCTCTTGTCACCCTACCCCTAAAAAGGACATTTGATTTCAGGATTGCCTATCAGTAAAGTAAAAAGTGCACTTACAAAAAAAAAAAAATAAAAGTTTTAAAATAAATAAACACAACCTTTGTTGTTTGACAACTGAGTAATCTCTTTCTATAAAGTGAGAGAGTATGCTTTTGGTATTAAAGTAATCCCTGGCAGAGCTGTAACTGTTGAATCTGTGTTAGCATTCCCCTTATAAATCCCAGTTTTGAAAGGTTTAGAATTCTGCTGTGTTAATGCACTTTGGATCCAAATTGGCACCAGGGGTCTCATGCTAAATTCAATTTTGCTCCTGTCATACCTCACTCATTTCCACCTTCTTCAAAAAGTTGCTCGACTTTTCCTGGACAGTTCTAGAAAAGATGGAGAAGCTGGCAAAAAGGAGAATTAAATATGTAAAAGTAGATAGTTTTTCTCTTTTAACGGCCCAGTAAAAAATGTAAATTTAAAATAAGAGTCAGGCTATAAACTCCTAAGTTAAAATAGGTAGGTGGGCCTAGCTCTTGTTTTTTAACAATCCAGACATATCATAGCCATTTTAAAAGTTGTTAAGAATATATGACTTGGTAATTGATGCATTGAGTTTATTTCATATGGCTTTTGATTCAGGAAATACATACAGTTTTTATATTAGCATAGAGAATTTCTATAGGAAGGCCAGCTGCAGAATTTTGTTGGTCTTACACATGGTTTAATTTTTAAATGTAAGGGAACATAAGTATCAGAGTCATGAGCCACAAAGCAGCCAATGCTGTCTTGAATTTTGTATATTGCACCATATTCTAAACTTGCAAAGTCTCCAAAAGCTGCATTGTATAAAAGGCATCACAAACATGAATATCAAAATCCAAGGAATAGATGACATGATACGCCAGTAGAAAGTTATCATGGATATTCTTCCTTGAAAGTGTAGATTTTATATTTTACCTTGGCATTTGCAGAAAAATGAGAAACAATTTATTGATAAAAACATTCTGGGCTGTGCTATTCCTGCCTTTGAACATGAAAGAAAAATCTTTGGTGCTGATGGGGTGGAGAAACCGTTAGTGTTCAGGTTTCCTGACTATTAATCTGTCGTTTGGATGTTTTAGTTTTTTGTTTTTTCAAAAAAAAAAGGGGGGGAAATAAAAAGTTGTTATGTCAAGATTTAGCAAGGATTAAGTGTGTTTGTACAATAATCTTTCAAAAGAAATTTTGTTATGCATTTTCTACTATAGTTCCAGTTATGCAAATGCCTATGCTGTTAATATGCATTCATAACATACACCATAAGGGCTGTTCTACTCTCTGCTAAGAAAGCATGTTAACACCAATACTCCAAACAGGAATACATTCTGACTTATAGATGAATATGCAGAATATGAGAAGTATATTATTACCATTTCTATAATGTAGTTTCTCATTTTACAACAACTACTGCATACCAAAGTTCATATCCATCACTCATTTTGGTATTAATTGTTATGGTTTTTGCTTCTGGGGCCATGCAATTTTACAGATTTTTTTAAATGTGCCCAATGTCTGTCTGTCTGTCTATCTCTTGCTTTCACTGGGCAGATGCTTATATTTCACTTATAAAAATGAGCCACGGAACATTTAGATATAATTTTGACTCTGTTATAAAACCCAAAAGTCCCAATTAAGGATCGAACGTTGTTATTTTTATGTCATCCTGTTGGTGCCTGTGTCTTAGCGAGTGGGAATTCTATTGACTCCCTTTTTCACAGTCCCCTCGTCATTTGAGATCAGTTTGGAACATGACAGGCATTTTACACCCTCTCCAAGGGTATAAGGCAGCAGAATGTAGACTGGGACAGGATCAGGCAGCAAAAGCCCAGGACCAGAGTTTTCTCCCCAGATGTGGGGTACTAACACACAGTGAGACTGATTTTGAATATTTTTCTCTATTGCCTGCCTGCCTGCCTGCCTGCCTGCCTTCCTTCCTTCCTTCCTTCCTTCTTCCTTTCTTCCTTTCTTCGTCTTTCTCTATTCTTCTTTGTCTTTTTTTCAGGGCATTCATGAAGCTTGTGAGCAAGCTCAGTGTGAGTCCCTAGAGTCTTAACTTTGTGATCCCCATTGGCTTGAAATAGTTTTATGGCTGTGGGATTGTCCCACTTTGGAAAACAGCCCTTAGAATTTATGTAAAAGCATTTAAATTATGAGGCAAAATACAAAACAACCTCATTTCCTCAAAGCCTTAGAGGGCTTAAAAATATAATGTAAACATAGATGGTACAAATATGTTGTTTATGTATACACATGAGGATTATGTAGACTAAACAGATAATCCATAATAATTTGAAGGCAACATTTGGATTATGTTTTAGATTTACTTCAAGGTGAAGAATACACTGAGTTATTTTATTATTATGTAATAAATTATATTTGTTGTTTATGTGGCTTATAAAACACTGCAATATTCAGTCTTCTATTATACTTTGCTCAAAACAGCACTACAGGTCTTTCCAGAATTATTCTTTATTATTTTTCTTCCATGGAATGTTTTACTCACCAAACCACATTTAATTTTTATTTCTAATTTGTCATTAAATAAGGGGATCTGACTCTACCAGTTAAAACTTCTACCAGTATGAGAAAACTAGTATTACTGGGCTCAGTTCTTATAATTCCAGCCATAAGTAGAGAGATGATCCTTTAACTTTTGTGATCTCACTGTTAGGAAATGTACAGTTTCTTTTAGGTTTGAAAAATATTGAGAATGACGTGTTAACTCTAATTACTACTTTTTATAATACCGAATTAGAAATTATGGTTCTATTCCAATATATGTAATGATTATTTTTAAACATAGAAAACAGAAATTCAATTTGTTTCTTTTTCCTGTTATATTCATTCACCTTGTAAGATTAAAGTAAGACCATTTTATAAGACTTTTATGCAAGGCATGTCTTTGCAAAAGTTTTATGCAAACTGCATTTTTGAAAATCAAGTTTTATGTTAGGCGATGGTATGATGAAGTGCAGGCTCTCTTAACACAGATGATTTCTGGGTGAATTTGAAGAGGTTCTTGAGCCTCCCAAGATGCTGTGCAAATTTGGCATATATGCACTTTTCTAAGAAGAGGCTTTCTTTGTCAGATTCTAAAAGGGTAAGAATATGGACATTTTGCTAACCTTGTTTCAAATCTTGATCCTGCTGTTTAATAGCTGTATGTCGTTCATTCCTTCATCCATTCATTCGTCCATCAAAGGCTTATTGAATATCTATTTTGGAGTAATTTTTGACTCCTCCTTTTCTCTCACATCCCACAATCAATATGTCAGCAAATCCTCTCAGTTCTCTGTTAAAATTACACCCAGACTCTGAGCGCTTTTCAGCAATTCCCCTACTCCTGCTCTGGTCCAGAACACCATCACCTTTCACCTGGCCTAGATGGCATCTGGGCTTTCACTCTTGGCTCCTTACATCCCATATATGATTCTCAACTCAGTAGCCAGAGGCATCTGGTTAGAACATAAATCAGGCTGCATTCCCCCGCACTCAGAACTTTCCAGTACTTCTCCTCTCCCTCAGGGCAGAGCCCAAGTCCTGGCAGAGGCCCAGAGGTTTCTCCTGGCTTCTGTGATTCTATCTTCTGCTTTCCTCTGGACTTGCTCACGTCCAGTGACACCGGCTTCTGGCGATTCCTTGCACACTCAGGCACACTCCCACCTCATGGTCATGGCACTGAACTTCCACCTGGCATTTTCTTTCTGCAAATCCCCATGGCTCATTCTCACACCCTTCAAGTCTCTGTCCACATGGCCCCTCTCAGTGAGGCCTCCCCTGGCCCTTCTAATTTATACTGTAGCCCTGCACCCACCCATGCCTCTCTATCCATTTTCCTGTTTTATTTTTCTCTGTAGCACTTATCACTTTCTAACAAATACATTGCTAATTTCCAGTGTGTATTAATCTACATTTCTAATGCCTGCCCATGAAAGCCAGTAAGTACATACTTGTTGAATGAAAAAATGTGTTCCAGGCACTGGGTTAGTGACGGCCACTCAGCAGTATATACAGTAGCTGTACAAGGCTGTGGGGGAGTTTACAGTCTAGCATGGGAGACAATGAACAGGTAAACACAAGCATGTGGAATGTACACATCAGAGAAAAATAGGAAGACCTATCTGATTAAAGTATCTGAGGAGCCCTTTCTGAGTCATCCTTTAAGCCAAGAGGAGCAGGTGGAGCAGCAGAGGCAGGAGCTTGTGCTGTTTCTTCTAGTCTGGGAAGATCAGGAGCAGCGCCGTGAGTAAGCCCTGGATCGTCCAAGGGTATCTGGGTTGTGGTAAAGCATTTTAGATATATTCCCAAGGAAGACTTTGGACAGCTTGAGGCAATTTAAGATTTGAAAAGTTTTCTTTGGCTCCAAGAAGAAGATTGGGAGAGGGCAAAAGAAGAAACAGGGAGAGAACAGACAAGGCTCAGGGCATACTACCCCAACATGTGGCATATTGAAGTTGGAGGAATTCGAGAAGAGCTTAGAAGCAGGAACATCTCTCAGACCTCCCCACCTCTTCCTTGAAGCAGATGATAAGACAGGAAGGATTTTCTTTTCTTTATTCTCCCTTTCTTCCCTTTCCCTCTTTCCCTGTCTTTCTCTCATTCTCCTTCTCCTCCCCTCCCCTCCCCTTCCCTCCCCTTCCCTCCCCCCTCCCCTCCCCTTCCCT